>NC_090444.1:55762064-56065370 GCF_031143425.1 Pleurodeles waltl | reverse complement strand
GCCTAGTACTCCTGACCCCAGAATTGTCAACTGCATGCACTAGTCTGTTCTCTTGCTAGTAGCTTTCTTCATTACAGAAAGACTCACTACTGAAAGTATGCCTCCATTCACCACTGAAAACTTTGCAAAAGGTAGTTCTGTTTATGTCTTTTTTGTCTCTTTCCCTTCATACTCAGCATTATTTTGTCTAGTGTCTTCATTCTTCTGAGAATCAAAATAAACAGCTTCAATTTTAGAGCAAAAGCCTTATCAGCTATACCCTCAACATGTTCCCTTTGTCTCACATCTTCTCTTCTTCTTTTATACTTCTTCATATTTCTCATTAGATTCTGGATTACTCTGCTACAGAACAATTTGGGCCAGAAGTATCAAAGTGTCGCAAAAAACTGCATTTCAGTATGTAACAAATCTAATTTGCGATTCGGTAACTTGTTACAGAATCGCTAATTGGATTTGCAACTATATACCGATTTGGTATTAGGAAGGGGCGTGTCAAGGGCGTCCCTTCCTAATGCCAAATCGCAGAGGTATGAATGATTGTTTTGTGACCGTGAATGTGGTCGCAAAACAATCACAGTTACCACCAATTTCAAATTGGTGGTAACCCATTCGCAAACGGGAAGGGGTCCCCAGGGGACCCCTTCCCCTTTGTGAATGCATGCAAAAATATTTTTTATAACAGCCTGTGGTCCCACGGACCACTGCCTACTCTTAAAAAATCAAAAGAAAACTTTTTATTTTTCATTTTAAATGCATCCCGTTTTCCTTTAAGGAAAACGTGCTGCATTTAAAAAAAAATTTGCTTTATTGAAAAGCAATCACAGACATGGTGGTGTGCTGAGCCCAGCAGGCCACCATCCCTGTGATTGTAGCCATTCGTAATGGCTCGCAAATTGCGACCTACCTCATAAATTGCGCCCTTGTGAATCGCAGTATGAAATTCCTGAAGTTTCATACATACCAATAGCGATTACTTAATTGCGATTCGCAAAAAAACGCAATTAGGTAATCGCTATTAGATATAATGATACACCTGGCCCCTAAACTCTTATTTCCTTGAACAGGCACTGCCTTCTAGTTAAACTCTGTGCTTCAGTGTAGGATTTAATTACTTTATGATAACATTTACTTTTATTCCTTTCTTAGTTGATGTCAAGCTTTGTTTCTTATGTACTTCATTTTGCTTTCTTTGACAGCAGTAGACCTCATACTTTTTAAAGAAATGTTTTGTTCTCTTACCAGCAGCTCTTTTTCCTTTCAATACCTTCTCAGCATTTTCCCCTTTTGTTAGGCGATAGTATTGTTGTCTCTTAACGTCATTTTAAGTTTGTGTAGGTATTAAGAAATTGATATCTGAAAAAAAAAGGTTTTTGTGTTGAGTATATAATTCCACGTTAAACATTTATATTAGGTAAGTTCTAATGTAAACAGTTGTCTTATTATAATATCAATAACATTATTCAATAACATTATTCAATAACATTATTCTATTGTTTATTAAGTTTATATTTGTGTCAGATTCTCTAGACTAAGGAATTTCAGAGGCCAACTTGACTTTGGCAGTGATAGACTACACACACTCAATTCATTAGTAAGCCCCACCCATGATTAAAGCAGTACCTGTCTGAATACATGAAAAGATGGTGTCACTGCTTACCTACATATCTGAGTGAATATAGCTGTCCACCTGTAAAAGCACCAGAACATGTTTTAGTACATGTGACAGTATGTGTGTATCTGGTTTAGTACCTGTATGGTTCTCTAAATGTGTATGTAAGTGGCTGAACAAATACCTCTCTCTTTGCATGTCAGCATGAGTATGTGAGTGTTTCTTTCAGTGTCTGAGTGTATGTATAAAATGTTTTATCCTTTTATAAGTAGGTATATGGGGTGCAGTGTGTGTGGTACTCTGCATGCATAACTGGGCATAGGAGTCTGCCAGTGCCGATCCAATTCAGGGGAAACTCTTAAGAGCATGTCTCATCTTTCAATCACATAGAGCATGTGCTACCTACAGCTTAGGTGGGTAGTGACGTTTCTGCACTAAACACTCAGTTTAAGACTTGTCACACAAGTTTTCTGCTGCCATATCATGATGACATCTATTCAGTTTTGTTGCAGATGACTCTGTCACTGTAGCTCGTAACGTGACTTCTTATATAACAAAGTCTGAGAAAACTGCGATGAAAGAGATGTGGGGGATATTTCAGCAGAAAAGAATCTTCAAATAAATTGTACAGTTTTAGTTTGAAAATGCTTTTGCACAGTGTAATTGGATCTTATGAATGTGCAGATAGGTTGGGCTGAGCAAGTGTGTTCTGAGAGTCTAGACAAATTGTATGGGTGAGCCTAGGACTTGCAAGCAGTCATAATAGAGTATTGAAGTCCTTCCCAGAAATACAGTACCTTGCAGAATTTGATCCAGAGAATACAGACATTCTAAAGACTAACATGCTGCATACATACTATCCAAGAAGTGCCCATCTTGATAAAATGTATCTATATGAAGTACTTCAGCATTATATTTACAGATCAAATGTAACGTAAAACAGAAGAAGGAAGATTTTCCATCATTGGATGTGAGGGTTGTTTGACAAGACACAACAAAATAAATCTAATTAATCACAGGAAGCTTAGTTGCCAAACTCCAGAAAGAAAGGAGTTTTTCTATGTGGCACTTTTGCAACTGTTAAAACCATGGCAAACTGAAACAGATCTACTTGGACACTATGGGCCTCATTACGACTGTGGAGGTCTGAGGACTGTCACACTCGGGTTGATGGTTGCACTGCCGCATTTCAGGCAGTCTGACTCCCAATTACAATTCTGGCAGGCGGGCACACAAGGGGACTGCTGTGTCTGCCTTGAACATTGTTCCCAAAGGCATGACGGTAGTCAGAGTTGTACTCAGCCAGGGCGGGGTTGAACTCAGTGCCCCCTGGCTGATTATAACTCCCCTCATCACCAGCCTTTCCATGGTGGTCTCACAGCCATGGAAATGCTGACGGTGAGGGTGTGCTGGGGGCCAAAGATGGCCCTTGCCATCAGAATGCACTGTAGGAAAGTAACCTCTTTTTGCCATGGTTACCCCCATTTTATGCCTGATGTCAGTATGTTTGACTGTGTTCACTTGGATCCTGCTAACCAGGAACCCAGTGATTATCCTCTCTCTCCTCTAAATTATGTCACTGTATACTGGTAACCTAGTATTTCACCCACAATTGGCATATTGGTGCCCCCTTATAAGTCCCTAGTATATGGTACCTAGGTACCCAGGGCATTGGGGTTTCCAGGGGATCTCTATGGGCTGCAGCATTTCTTTGCCACCCATAGGAAGCCTATGTAAAGGTTTCTACAGGACTGCCATTGCAGACTGTGTGAAAAGGTGCATGAACCCTTTCACTGCCATTTACACTGCACCAGGTCACTTATATGTAACCCCCAGAGCAGGCCCTTCAGCCCTGAGGGCAGGGAGCAGAGTTCCTGTGTGTGAGGGCACCCCTGCACTATTAGAGGTACCCCCATGACCTCCAGGACCATTTCCCCAGAATTCGTGAGGACACCATTTTACGCGTGGACTGGACATAGCTACATAATGGTAACTCTAAACATAGGCATGTTTGATATCAAGCATGCTGGACTCATACCCCAATGCTTTTGCAAGCATTGGTTGTATGATTCTATGCACTCTGGGGACTCCTTAGAGGCCCCCAGTATTGCCATTCCAGCCTTCTGACGTTTTCCAGGCAGTCCCAGCTGCTGCCATCTCTCAGACAGGTTTCAGCCGTCCTGTTGCTTGAGCAGCTCAAGCCCAGATGGGCAGAACAAAGGATTTTCTTTGGGAGAGGGGTGTTGCACCATCTCCCTTTGGAAATAGGTGTCACAGGCTTGGGAGGGGTAGTCTCCCCAGGCCTCTGGAAATGCTTTGAAGGGCACAGATGGTGCCATCCTTGCATAATCCAGTCTACACCGGTCCTCAGTCTAGTTCAGTGACAACTTCCCTGTCCATCACCACCACAGGGGTGATGCTCAGAGCTCCTCCAGAGGGTCCCTGGGTTTTGCGATCTTGGATTCCAAATTGGCAGGGAACTCTGGGAACATCTGAGTGGCCAGTGCCAGGAGGTTACGTCAGAACACTCCCCTGATAGGTGTTAATCTGTGTAGCTGACCAATCCCCCTTTCAGGGCTAATTAGGGTCTATCTCTTGGGTGGTTCTTCAGATTCGGATTGCAAGACTCCAGCAGGAATCCTCTGCATCCTTTACTTCACCTCCTTACCGAAGAAACTGCATCTGGACCCTCCAGAAACTCTACAAACTGCAACAAAGACGCAAAGATGACTTCTGCAACATTGTATCTTCAGCTCTTGTTAGCAACTGCAACTGTTTCCCAGTCGTGCATCCTCAGAGGACAGCCTGTCTTCAGCCTGCACCAGAAGAATAAAGGAATCTCCCTTGGAGTGAAGAACTCACTCCCCTGATTCAGCAGGCATCCCTCTGCAGCAATGACTGGTGGCGTGGGTCCCCTCTCCTGACAAAGTGTGTGGATCCAGCATCACGGGTGGTAGACTGAATTGGTCCTGATGGTCCTGACGTCCTACTGTCCACCTTTGGTGGAGGTAAGAGCTTTCCTCCCCACTTCAAGACAGTACCCCCATGCATCACATGTTTTGCAGTTGCCAAGGCTTGTTGGCATCCTTCCACAATGTTCTTCACACACCGTGCAACTCTGTCCCCCAGCACTCCATCCTGCAATGCACAGCTTCCTGCGTCCTTCTCTGGCAGCGTGGGACCCTTTGTTGTAGTGCTTCATGAGCCTCCTTTTGCACCTTCTTTCTCCCTGTGCTGTGGGACTCCGGTGTACGCTGCCTGGTCTTCGGAGGGCTCACTGAGTTGCTTAGAACTTCCTCCAACTCCTCCTTCTGGGTAGAGTCCACCCAGTCCGTCCTGGTCCCGAGCAGCACCATTTTCTGTTAACCTCAAGCTTTGCATGTGTCAAGGCTTGTTGCTAGAATCCAGTGACACAAACCAGACTGCAATCACCCATCCGGCGTGGGACATCATCTGCACCAACCAGGAACCCAATCCATCCTCTTGGGTGACAGTTGTTCTTCACCGGTGGTGCTTCTTTAGCACCTTCATCCAGGTTAGGAGGGGCTCCTGTTCTCCCTGGACTCTTCTGTGCTTCTTGGACTTGGTCCCCTTCTTCCACAGGTCTTCAGGTCCAGGAATCCACTATTGGTGTATTGAAGTCTCTTCTGGTTTTTGCATAGTCTTCTTCCTCGTGTTCTTGTGTGTTCTATGAAAGTTACTGTGATTTACTACTGCTTTCCTGGGTTCTGGGGTGGGTTCTATTACTTACCTTTGGTTTTTTTTAATACTCCCAATGCCCATCTTCACACTGCACTTGCCTTGGTGGGAAACCGACATTCGCATTCCACTTTCTTAGTATATGGTTTGTGTTCCCCCTGGCCCATTTCTAACTATTGCGATTTTCACTATTTCTAAGGGTTGTTACAGCTATTTCTGCATACTAGTGTATATAATTTGTGCATTACTTCTCTCCTAAGGAAGTATAGTCTCTATGGTATTTTTGGCATCTGTGTCACCAAAATAACGAACCTCTATTTTTGTAACACTGAGTATTTTCTTTCATGTGTGTGAGTACTATGTGACTACAGTGGTATTGCATGAGCATTGCATGTCTCCTAGTTAAGCCTTGGCTGCTCATCCACACTACCCCTAGAGAGCCTGGCTTCTAGACACTGTCTACATTTCACTAATAAGGGATAACTAGACCTGGTATAAGGTATAAGTATCTTAGGTACCCACTACAAACCAGTACAGCCTCCTTTATGCACACTGTCTGCTTGGGGACAGTGCACATTCCAAGGGTGCTGGTTGGCCTCCTCTGTGCTACGAGATAGCGCTTGGTTCCTTAAAGGGAGCTGAGTGCCATTTTGTAGCACTGTTCCTGCTGGTCTGACTAGTTGGAATGCTCTATTGCAATGCTCCCCCTGATCAGACCGGCGGGAAGATTGTAATAGAGCAAGGGGGAAGCCACCACCATAGCGGTGATGTCCTCCCTTCGAGTTTGGCAGTCCCACGGTGGGACCGCCAAACTCCTAACAAGGCCCTATGACTGTTATGAAGACTCATTCAATGTTGTAAAAGACAATATGAAGTGTTCTGTCTTTTCCTCATACTTGCAGATGTTGAGAGATGAGGTTGAACAGGAAGAAACCATTGCTGTAATAATAGTCAAGGACATTTCACAAAGCAGCCAACGTTCTGGACCAGCAAGCCAAGATCCTCTTGAAGAACAAGTAATTCAAAATAATAAAGCTTTAGCTATGAGTGAGGTGGAGATTGCCATGCAGTGGGCAAGAGAGAAAGCTGCAAATTTCGAACAGTTAGTGGAACAACTGAACAATGAACAAGAGCACAGATTCCTCCATGACAAAAAGATATGAGAGTGTTCTACATATAAACCAATATTACTGTAGATTAGTGGACAAGCTGGCACTGGCATAAGATTCCTAATTAAAATACTCACTAGAAGACCACAGAATCAGTTTTGTCATGTGCAGTTACAGCACCAACAGGTCTAGCTTCACATAACTTTACATGGATTACTCTTCATTGACTACTGATGCTACCTGGTGAACATAACAATAAACTGGAATATCAAAGGTTATCTGGTGACGCTTATCATAAGTTATCAAGAGTATTGAAAAAAATGAAACCTCTAATCATTGATGAAGTGAACATGATATTGAACATAATGCTTGCTTCTATACAATTATGGATGCAGCAGATTTTAAGAACAATCTAGATGTGCTCTTTGGAGGAAAGCATTTAATTGTCTTTGGTGACCTACTACAACTTAGCCCTGTAAAAGGACAACCTCTTTTCAAAACACTTTTGCATAATGAAACAAGAAATTCATTAGGAAGTATTGGCACCATTAATATTTGGTTAAACTTTGAATAGAAATAATTAGCGGAAAACATGTGCCAAGCAGGAAAAACATGCTTTGGAAATTAGCCTCATTAATACTTTATACCCAAGTGACATTACTGCAGCACAACTAATCTTCAATTTAATTAAAGAAGATAAATAAATAGTTTGTTCAATGACAGCAGTTCAAGAGTGCTCAAACTTTAATGAGAAATTACTACAACTGGAAAAAGAGGATTTCCTGCAAATTACAGCTATTGATAAAATGGAGCATAAAGGAGTGAAAATACTACTGACAGATAAACTACAAGCAAAATTAGATTCTTTGGATAAATCAGTATCAAAATCAGAAGAAAAGCATTTACATCTCAAAAATTGTCAGGTTATTTTACGACGCAATTTAAATGTTGAGGAAGGCTTAGTAAAAAGTGCCATGGGTAAAGTTATTGATTTCATGAATTTTCCAAGTAGAGATAAGATAGAATATCCAGCTATTATAACATTTGATCAGATAGATGATGTGAAAAATGTTGGCCGGTATGTTGCATGGTTTGTTCTTGAAAAAGAGCATATGCTGAAACAATCCATAAATCAGAAGGTAGCTGCAAATTTGGTTAATATTTGAAGTTCTGTATTCAAGGAAGAAATGTCATATGTAGCATTGTTGTGAATTAAAACGTTTTCAAGTTTGTTTTTGATTGACTTTGAGGAGCGCAAAGTAAATGTTAAGCTGTGTGCGAGAATACAATTGGTAAAGAACTCTATATGCTCCTCATTTAGGCCAGTACCCTGCTTATGAGAAACAGATACTCTGTCCAAAGCGGAAGAATACAAAATAATCTATGTACCCTCAAGAAAAGAAAGGTCAAAAGCAGAGCACAGAGAGTGCTAAGAAAAGAGAAAGTGGAAAATGACCGTAAAAATTATAAGTTACCAATTGGAAAACAGTTCAGGTGTCAACTTCTATGAGTATGTTGTTCTCAACGTACTGTTCCATTTACACTATGTAGTGAACAAAATAGAACAAAAAGTAGATAAGAGGATGTGTTCTGTAGTATATAATTTGCTGCAACGTTCATTGAGAGATAGAACTGTAATTCATTCTGCTTCAGGGATCCGGGACCTTTTAGATATATGTTCAGGATCAATAATGTTTAGTGTCAACACTCACCAAGATGCACAGGAATTTATTACTGTCATTCTTGGAGTCTTAGAACAAGAAGAAGTAAATATGGATGATCTATTTGGACTCTCTTACAAATGGAACCAGCACTGAAATCAATTCTGAAAGATTTCTTTACTTAACATTACCGGATTCTAAAACTGTAGGTTTTGATAACTTGTATAGAAATGCTAATCAAAATATGGCCTGCCCAAACTGCAAATCAGACCTTTTCTCTACATTGTTGCTACAAAGAACAGGAAAATACATTAGAGTAATGCTACAAGGATGCAGACTAGATGGTTCTAAGTTGAAAACTCAAATTACAAGCCTTCAAACTGGACAAATATCAATTTCAGGAAGAACTTTTACTACATTGGCTATCATCTTTTTTGAAGGAGTTAATACAAGCTCTGGACACTAAACTGTAAATCTAAAAAGTGGAAGTGGATGGACAAAATGCAATGACATCAACCTAAAATACAAACCAAAACTTCCATTCAAACAACCAAATTCATATATTTTCTTTCTTCAACCAAGGTTCTCAAAAAAATATGGTTAAACAAATTGCATACAGTGTTTCTTCTATGTAGTTCATCTCTGTGTTAGAACTATTCGTCTTATTCACAAAATAGTTAATATAACAAATAAATGCAACACTCTCTAATTAAAGTATGGAACTGAAATAACATACTCCACCCCATAAGTCCTAATGTTGGAAAAAATACATTTCTTCAAAATGAAAAAGAAAAATCCACTTTTTTTTCTCCAACCAAACATCTTCATCATATTTTAGGAAAATAAACTATTGTGTCGGATTTTGCATACATGGATTACCAGCAGTGTACATATCAGTTGGCCCACCTAGGATGATGTTTTGAAAAGGGTTTCTAAAAGTAAAAAAGTACTTTACTCTAATTTCTGATATTGTACCAGATATCATTTTTCAAGAAACATACTAAAATCTGCTTGTTTAGATTACTGTACTGAGTATCGAAAAAGCCTTTAATTAATGAATTGTAGTGAGTGTAATGCATAGCTTCACTTATTTGTAGTGATCTACTGTACAGCTTTGGGGCGTTTTTCACAATCCATTGATTGTTTTTCCTCACTGTTCAAATCTGATGTCCTATCCAAACCATTGTTTATGATGAAGAAGTATAAAAGCTGAGAAAAGCTTAAGCATGTATCTTAACTATATTGTAATAAACTCTTACAGTATATGTGGTCGGTATTGTTATGTTTGTGTAACTTTCACGATTTAGTACTAACATATGTTTATCTTCTTTTTCTTTTCAAAAGTGACTGCACTTCAATAATGTTATATGGAGACAGTTCTTCAACCACAGACATGTTTGTTTCAAATATCCATAGAAACTGTTTTTAAATATATAGGGCCCAATTCACAATGGTAAACTTAGACCAAAAGTCTAAGTTTACACCTAAAGTCTAACTTTACTCATAGTAATGTTAGACTTTTGGTGTTTACACCAAAAGTCTAAGTTTAGATCTAAAGTCTAACTTTACTTGTAGTAAAGTTAGACGTTTGGTGTAAGTTTACCTTTGTGAATAGGGCCCGGGTGGTCTACCAATACTTTTCTGTTAGTTTATTCTGCCTATATCCTATTTAAAAGTTCTGTGGAATACAATCAATTTTCAGATAGTTACATACACAGTTACTCAATGATTGAACCAGTTCTTTGAGGAGACAATCACACAAGTTATCATTTACCCTTGCAGTCTCTCAGGGAAACAGTCAGTACACTCTGCCGTACATCTACTCACTCAATAGGAGATCTGCTCATTCAGGTATTATTTAACCCGTACATATACGCATGCATCCTCTCTCTCACACATCTAAGTGCTCACACATGCAGTCACCCAGTAATGTAATAAGTCGTACAACTGGTCACTTGTCTACTCATCCATTAACACTAGCATTCACTCTGTCATTCCGACAGTGAATTACACATTTATTCTCCTATACACTACTCATGCAGTCAGCAACTCACCTATACACCACCCATGCACTCACTCACTTATACATGCACTCATGCACTTAGTCAATCACACATACAACACTCATGTACTCACTCAATCACCCATATACCACTCCTACACTCAGTCAAACACACATACACTACTCACTAACACAGTTATGCATGCACTCATGCACTCAGTCAAACACCTATACACAAACTCATGCACTCAGCTACCCATATCTCACTAATATACTCACTCACTCACCCATACATGCATTCATACACTCGGTAAATCCGCCACTCAGACACACGGTCAGTCACCCATACACTCATCCATTCACTCACTTGCACATACACCACTCATGCATGCACTCATTAACTCGCCCATACATGCAGACATGCAGCCATGCACTTACTTACCCATACATGCACTCATACACTCAGTCAATCAATCATACACCATGCATGCACTCACTCACTCACCATACATGCACTCTATCATCCTTACAGCACTCACACACTCACTAACTCACTGATACATATACTCATCCACTCATTCACTTACTCATATTTGGACTCATACACTCAGTCAATCACCCATTCAGTACTCTTTCACCCACTCACGTATCCATACAGGCACTCACATACTCACTCACCCATATACCCCTCATGCACTCACTCAGTCACTCATATATGCAATCATGCACTCAGTCAATCGCACAATGTAGGAGACTGTCTCTCTATATAGCTTACAAAAATGATGTGCAAGCAACCCCACCTTGGTTTACAGAGGTAAAAACTAAACCACTTAATGCTCTAATTTTTGTGATAGCTTGGTCGAGCAGTTAGGCCAATCAAGATCATCAAAATCAGGTAAGTAATTTTTAAGTTAAGATTTTTCAAAGTTTAGAAAATGGAATCAATGGGAGAAAACTTAAAAAATGCATATAAATTCATGCAATGTGGTTACCAATGTCTCCGTCTATTTTTAGGTTGAGGTCATTGAGATGTCCTGTGGACCAGCAGCAACAAAGTTCAGGTGGCTCAAGGTTCCAGCGGGAGTAGCTGCTGAAAGTATTTGAAGCTGGTGCAGGAGCACGGTAGGGGGACCATTTGGAAAAGCACTGCACAGGTGGACTTCAAGCTGAGTCCGGTGTGTCCCCTTGGAAAGTAGAGGTTGCAAGGGGTGGGGTACCCTTAGAGCACACCTGGTTCTTCACTGCATGGGCCAGGGAGGCTGGATGCAGAGCAGATAGGTCAGCCAAGAGCTGTTCGTAAAGGTGCCCTTGAAACCAGGAGGTAGGTCAATTTGAGGGTGGATTTCAGGTCAGCAGGGCCACTGTGGGAGGTAGCTCTTATGCGTTCTGAAGTCCCTCAACTATTTCTCTCTTTTGGTCCTTGGAGGGTCGGGAGTGGACTTTACATCTGAGTGTCAGACGTTGGGGGTCCAATAACCCTGGCTAGTGCACGGTTCAGCCACTGGAGGATGCAGTACCACCAATTTTGGCACACTTGTAGGGTATGTCCTGGACCTGTTGGGTGGGATCAGAGTGCTGAGTTTACTGGAGGAACTGAGACGGGAGACGGAAGCATACCAGGAGAGACGGAAGCATACCAGGAGTTACTCACCCGGAACCAAAACCATAACAACGAGACGTGGAACTCGGGAACTCCTCGCGGCTCCTCCCGTGGACCCCTGCGGAGACGGCCCGTTTGACTAGGTGCGGCTTGTAGGGCGGCCGAGGAGGGCGCGGTTGCCGCTGCTCCAGTTCAGCTGCGACTCGGAGCTCCAACAACTGCAGCAGCCAACAAATGGAGAGCAACGGACATCCCTGCATACCGGCACATCGGGATACCGGTGAGAGGTGTTCTCTGTCCTCTCTGCCCCCCTTCCTTGGAGCAGGGGGATCTTGGGAGCTGGTTGAAGGTCGTGTGATGTGTGGTGAGTGTGGGGGGTGGCAGGTGGTGGTGGCGGTACAGGAAGGGCTGGGAACTGTCAGGTGTGGGGTGTGAGTGCTGCACACACACCCCCAGCCTGCTGTGCTTCTTCCTGGGTTCTTTTTGGCTTGCCAACTACTTATCCACCTTGCTCCCCCTTTGCACCCCCTCTGCCTCACTCCGGCTGGATTGCTACTCCAGTACATCAGTGTTTTGGTGTTTTGGCATTTCAGGCGCGCTCGTGCCTCCCCACTGCCCCCATCACTCATCTGGAGCCAGTCATTTGTCTACAGTCTAGAGGCGTGGAGGAGAGGCAGCGCCGTGATTATTAAGCTGGCTGGCTGGCTGCATCAAGCGTTCTTAATCCTTCAGTTGGTGTGCTCGTGCCCCTCCACTGCCTCAACCATCCATTCAATGCCAGCCTAGTGCTAGTTACAACGTATAGGCGTGGAGGAGAGGCAGCACCCAGAACGCACAAACAGAGTGGGCAAATAGTCTGGTCCACCAGGAACGTATTTATTGCATTATTCAAGTCCTCCAGTCGGTGTGCTTGTGCCCCTCATTGCCTCCATCATCCACTCATTGCCAGCCAAGTGCCTGCTACAACGTATAGGCGTGAAGGAGAGGCGGCACCCAGGACTGACAACTAGATTGGACAAATTGTCTGGTCCACCAGGAACTTATTCATCGCGTTATTCAAGACTAATTTGAATAAATTTCATCACAGGTTTCTGTTCCTTCAGTGTCAGCAAGCGTCAGTAAGTAAGCCAGCATAATGCGTTCTGGCAAGCTTCGGGTCAATCCCGACGGGGGGAGGACGAGACCTCCAAAAAGTGCAAAACATTTCCATCCAGTGAACTCCCCAGTAGTATGTTCAAGCTCCTCTGGAACTGAAGGGACACAGCCCACTGAATAGAGGGACTCAAACTTGGAACCATCCACAATGCCATCAGCAGGAAAAGTGGAGTATAAAATCACAGACTTCTTTTCCATTGAGCATTCACGCTTGCAGGAAAATAAAGTACCAATAGATCTAACCGATGCTGTGACCAGGATAAACTCTGAGAAGAATCTCCGTCTGGGAAGTCATTCTTCCACACGGCAAGAGCCTGAGAGGTTGGCCTTTGGTAAGGAGAGCTCAAATTGAACCCGACAGACCAGATTGTTCAGGGTCAATTCTGACCTAGATTTCAGCGTCTGGGAGGATTCACTTCTAAGCTTTCAAGCAAGGAGGGAGTCGGATCTACTGGATTTGAGTGGGACCCTTGACCATCCCTTGATAGAACTCATTGATACAGACTCCCTTGAGGGTGAAACAAGCACAGAACAAGGAAAAAACATTCATTCCCATGAATCTAGTCAAAAGCACAAAGCAGAGATGTTGTGTACCAGCATTTCCCTTAGTCCGTTTCAATTCCCAGCTCCAGTCAGATGTTCTAGCCAACACGTGGGGCACACTTCTGTCAACATTGGACGTCATGGCAACAGCAATAAAGCACCAGGCAGATAAGCAAGATATTCAAGTTGATTTACTTAATATCATGGCTAAATATATAGTGGGTATTGATTCAAAACTACAAGCCCTTAATGATTTGATTCAGAGAGCCCAAAAACAGAATTATATACAACAAGTGGCGTGTGACTGTGCGATCTCAGGGGATAATCCTCAACCATTGTTCCCATACTAAATGATATATTAGCGGAGTTCAGAGCACAGGCCCTAAGCACAAGGGAAAGACTCCGTGTTTTAGAATTTGAAGAATCAGGAAAAGGTGAAAAAGAAAATAATACCATGGAAAATTTGTTAAGAGAACCATTTAATGCATCGCCCCTACAAGTTACGACACAAATAGAGCCCGGAAACTCACATAGCATTTCACATGAAGGGGCCCACCAATTAGGGAACCATTTTAAGAATTCAAGTACCTTAGAGAAATTGGGGTGAATACTCCCCATAATGCTTCACAAAGCCCAGTACACTGAAGGTCAAAAAGGGAAAAGAAGAAGCAAAGGAAAGCAAGGAAAAAAACAAAACTAGTTAAACAGAAAAATATATGTACATTTTTTACACGTTACAATCAGCCAGTTGTTAGTAATGCTAATACTTTGCCATCCGATATCAAGTTATCCGCAGCGGTCGAGGAATGTCCCTGTTCAGGCCCAAGTTCTCAAAGTGTTTTTGTATCTTTAGCAACAGAGGGCCAAAGACACAAGGAACAAAACCATCCTCTTGGTCAATCAATGGCTGAAAAAAAAATGGCCAAAGTGTCATATACTACAGGTAAAGCGATTAATGAAAGCCCAGTTACCAGGGCATGCACGCCAGGAAATTCTCAAATTGATACAGAGTCTAATGACATAGTAAACCATCAGCATTTAACATCAGAAGATATCAATCAGGAACCTGAAAAGCTGGGAAAGGCGCAAAGACTGAATGAAAGGAGTCCATCCAGTTCCAGCACATCGTCAAAATATCTGTTGCGGCATCAATCGGATACAGGTTATAAACATTTGATCCAGAACAATGAAGCATCCACAAATGCCTCATTGATGGCAGCGCCCACAGAGACACATGAACTACTTATATTCCCCATTTTAAATCAAAGGGAAATTTAGATACCCTGAATAGAGGAAAGATTCTTAAATTAATTGGGGAAATAAGAAGCCTATCTCACATCTCAGTGGATCTGCTCTCTGTTGAGTTTAAACCCCACCCACTTGGGAACGATCAAGAAGCCACACTCACAACTTGGTCCACAGTAGGCCATGTGCGTCAATTAATATCACATACTGACGCTTTTTTGTTATGGGGCATCGAATTACGTCAAATAGACCGCCCTCAATACCCAGGTCCACTGCGGGCCCCCAGGAACTGTAACAAATCAGTGTTAAGAGGGGCAACAGAGGCAGATAAATCCCTTTGGCAAGGGGAAACTTATCAGTCATGAAACACAATGGTGAAACAGGAATAGGCCACATATTTTGGGCCTCCAAAGAATCTCACCCTTTTATTCTACAAAAAAATCCCTGACAGTAGTCAAAAAATCAGGAAACAGGGTGTAGTTAATCCATACGTTAAAATTTGCTCATGGAACGTCCATGGTATCCAAACACTTCTATATGATCAAGAAGTCCTAGCCTTTCTTCAGGAATATGATATCATTTTACTTCAAGAAACCTGGTGTACAGAGCTTATTGCGGTGTCCGGATACTACACCTCATGCATTTCAGCAAGGTCTAACAGCAAACATGGCCATGCAAAAGGAGGCCTGACGACCTTGATTTCCACGGCCCTCATGTGCCATAAAATCCCAATTGATATAGAATCAAATTGGATTCAAGCAACCAAGATCACATTAGGCAGACCACAGTTCAGCCAATTAGATCTAATCCTTATAAATGTATACATTCACCCAAAAAAGCTCGTAAGGGGGGGAAACTGGAAACCCTGAGTGAATTTATTAAAACCATACTGAGACAATACCAGGAGTCCCCACTTATTATTAGTGGTGATTTCAACTGTAATTTATTGTCCCCAAAAGTAGGAAATGCAAAAAAACAAGGGGTTTGCGCCCAAAGCTATCAGCTTGAAAAATTAGGTCTAACCTCACTAAATGGAAATAGCAAAAAGGATTCTCCGACATCTGTTACCTTTGTAAGTGGGAAAAGAAGTTCAACCGTCGATTACACCTTCATAAATTCCTCTGCAAGGGCATTGGTAAGGAACTTTTAAATCAAATGCAGAATGGAGAGTGATCATCTCCCACAATCATTGGAATTTGCATATAAACCTGAGTTGCTACAGTCCTCGAATGATTTAATGAATCCCCCAGATTTGTTTAATCTTAAGAGATTGAAATGGTGTAAGAAGGAAACGGCATCAGTGGTGAAGGAGGTGTTCCAGATGGCTGGTGCCCTGGGTGAAAGAAAAACACTTGCAGATATGCAACAAAAGGAGCCGATCCTCAATGTAGATTGGAATAAAGACTGGGCCATGCTATGTCGCGACCTGCTGGCAAAATTCCCAGCTACCTCCAACTCAAACCTGCTGGGGCTATCCCACGTACACAAAAGGGACCGTGTTAATCAACCTTGGTTCAATAAAGCTTTACGCAATCAGAAATCATCTATTGCACGTCAAACCAGGAAAATGGTAAAAACTATCCAATGAGGAAGAGATGAAGAAAAACTTATTTTATGGTCTCTGAAAAAAAAGTATCTTCTTGATTGTTGGGTCGCAAAAAGAACCTATCAGGAACATGCATGGTTCAAATTATTATGGCAAGCCGACAGTCAAATAGTAAGCTCTTTTGGTGGCTAGTGAATGATCTGGCAGTGGGGAAAAGCAGACATCATAATTGTGGGATATCACAAGCAGCCTGGGTGAGTCATGTCAGTAGTCTGTATGGGCTGGCAACTAAGCCGTTAAAAGGTGGAGCCAGACTTCTTCCCACAGTGATGGGATGCGAACTATCAATAAGTAATAATCAACCACTAAATCCCCAAGTTAAGGGTAGGAACTTAGACATTGCCGAAAAGAATAATCAAATGCAAGTTTGGAAGCTAGAGCAATTAGTCGGTCTGATTAAGAAATTGAAGTCGGAAGGGGCAGCCGGACCATATGGACTTCCAAATGCAATCTTTAAAGCTGACCCAGTATATTGGGCACAATATTTTCTGCCACTCTTTAACGCTATAGCTCACTCCAATCAGGTCCCAGAATCTTGGAGAGGAAGTATAATACACACCCTCTATAAAAGTGGAAAACCCACTCTTCCTTCAAATTATAGGCTGATAGCCCTCACTGACGTAGAGGCCAAGCTATACGGCTCATGTTTTCTGCAGCATCTTCAAGCCTGGGTAGATGAAAATAAGTTACTCCCAAGGTTTCAAACAGGCTTCAGGGCAGGCATGGGAATGTCATCAAATCTAATTGCACTTTCCCTTATAGTGGAAAAAGCCAGGCACAAGAGGTTGGGCCTCTATGCATGTTTTATTGACCTTAAATCAGCCTTTGACCGGGTTCCACGGGAAAGATTGTGGGCTAAGCTGGCTAATTGGGGCATCCCCAACAATCTACTGAGGGCCATTATGGATCTCTACACTGATACCTGGGTCCAGATTCGAATCGGAGACGGTTCAAGATTAACAAATAGAATACCTACAAAATCAGGCTTAAAGCAAGGTTGTGTTCTGGCACCAATTCTTTTTAATTTATACCTGGCAGACCTCGCTGGCATGTTAGCACAAGTGAATAGTCTCCCCCGACATTGGGTGCAGAGAAAATTGGGTGCTTACAATATGCAGACGACATTGCCCTGCTGAGCCATACTCCCCAAGGACTGCAACGAATCCTATCAGCGCTCAACATCTTCATGGCCAAGCAAGGCCTGGAAATGAATCTGGATAAAACTAAACTGATAAGGTTCCTAGGGGCAAATTATAAACAATTCAATTGGTACCTGGGAGATAAAAAAGTGGAGATGGTGCAGTCGTACAAATATTTAGGTGTTCACCTTGAACCAGGCCTGAAATGAAAACGCCAATTACAATCGATCAAGGCAAAGGCCAATTCATTAACATATAGCTTTAACTTGCTCAAAAAGAAGCTGGACTGCTCAAACTGGTCCCATTTATTAAAAATGATGTTTTCTTAGCTGCTTCCAGCCATCTCCTATGGGTCAGAAATATTGAAAGGCCGTGAGATCATGGCTCTGAACACCGGTCAGGTTAAAACATATAAGGCCGTTTTTAACATCCCGAAAAGTGCCTCCCCGACGCAGGTCAGACTGGAGATGGGCCTAAAAAAACTTTCCAGCAGCAGGGCGCCTTCCTTAAATCATCGTGGAGGTTACGTGCGGCAGAGGATTCCTCCATTCTCTACTCCTGCTGGCAAGAAGTGCAGGCGCAGCAGATTGGTAAAGTGAAAGGAACATGAGGAAGCTACTTAACCCAGGTTATTATTAGCCTGGGAATGGAAGAAGCCTGGAAATGTAATATTGGGAAGGCCGAATTTAACAGATTAGTAAATAAGATGGTTTGCTTACTTTCGCTTATCACAGACAAAGCCATCCTGGCCAAAAGACGGCATGCCTGGGCCGTCCTGGGGTCCTATTCGCATTTGTCCCCACAGGGGTACTTGGCCGACCATTTTTATGTTTACATCAAACATCAATTCCTGTTATACCGTATGGGTTTCTTTGACACTAAAGAAGATCGCCCTTCCTGGAAAGGCCAGTACATCGATCAAAATTGCCGCCTATGCGGCTATAAACAAGAATCTTTGCTGCATGCTTTTTGTATTTGCCCAGCTTTAGGTCTGGAAAGGAGGAAACTGCTAAAACATGATTTTATAGTTAATAATATCCGTTCATGTAGATCAGCGTCAATATTCTGGCTCAAGGGTGAGTCAATTTCATTTTGCTGTAAAGGGGTACCATTTTTACAACTGTTCCATAAGAAACTGAACGAAGCGGACTTTGGAAATCTGCTGTAGGTTAGTTCTCGAAGGTTGACCTTATAAGTTTATTCTGGTTATAAAAGATTTTTAACTGTCAATCTTTTTTAAAAATGTCTTTTATTTTTAATAGTGTTATTTTTTATTGCGTAATGTGGCTGTTTTTTATTGCAATGGTTTTTATTAATCGAGCGATAAATCTAAATCAATCAATCAATTGTTCTGGTGGCTGTATCAGGTTTGTTAGTAAGCAGCCAGTCAGTGAATAGACTTCACTGGTTGCTGCATCTAGCTTGTACGGGGTGATGCCTTCACTCTGCAGGGATGTCCTTGGCAAAAAAACGTTGGAGGTCCTTTGGGGTTTCTTAAAGTCTGTCTAATGTCCAGTTGACACCTCAGCAGTTATTGTCGAGTCCTGGGTGCAGCAGCAAGGAGTTTGGCGCCTTTTTCTTTGTGCAGCAGGACTTCTGTTCTGATGCCTTGGGTCTTCTTTGCTGCTGGCCTTCTTGTGTCCATTGAATCTGATTTGCAGGGTTATGGATGTCCACTAAATATTGCACTTAGCAGGTGTTTAGGAGAGTTCTTAGTAGTGGCCAATGGGCCATCTGCCTCAAGGTGGCTACAATCATTGTGTGACAACTTCCTGTGGAGAGAGGTCACATCCCTTCCCCTGATAGGCTATTTTCCATGCAATATGGAGGAAATTAAATGGAGAGGTCACCTCGTTTCCAACTCCTTGGAGGTGGTGTAGGAGGCTGGGCTGGCTTATAGTGGGTACCAATGGTACTTACATCTTATGCCTGGTCCAGTTATCCCTTATTAGTAGAGTAGTAGTGTTCTAGCAGCTTAGGCTAATAGAGGTAGCTATATCAGAGCAGCCAAGGCTGAACTAGGAGACATGCAAAGCTCCTACTATACCACTTATATCATATAGGCACTATGGGGGTCATTCTGACCTCGGCGGTAAAAGGCCCTTACCGCCGGTCAGAAGACCGCCATAACACCGCCGCGGTTAACCGCCACGGTCATTCTGACCCACAACGGCCAAACCTCCAAAATTCAGTCCTCCACTGCAGGCCGCCACATCAGCGGGCAGCGATAAACTGGAGATGACCAAACCTCCACCGTCATGCCAACAGAAATACGCCCATGCCATTACGACCCACGAATCCACACGGCGGTCATTCAAACGCGGTATTCCACTGGCGCTACACACCGGCGCGGTCAGAATACACACACATCACCAAAACACAGCCACATTGGACAATTTGAAATACACACACCTGATACACATACACACACCACTCCCACACAATCAACCAACTATAAAACACACACCCACATCACCCACAAACCCCTGCGACCATAATTACTGAGAGAAGGAGAGAGAGACACAGCAGACAATCCAAAGCAAGACACACTGAGGCACACTACACCATCACACACACCACATAGTAGCACAAAGCACCACTCACCAACATACTTATCATCACATACACCACCCCACACCTCACCCACACCACCCCATGGCACCCCTTAGGCACCCACGCTTTTCGGACCAAGAACTCCGGGTCATGGTGGAGGAAATCCTAAGAGTGGAACCCCAGCTCTTCGGCTCGCAGGTGCAGCACACCAGTATAGCTAGGAAGGCGGAGCTATGGCAGCGGATCGTGGACAGGGTCAACGCGGTGGGACAGCATCCCAGGAATAGGGAGGACATACGCAAAAGATGGAACGACCTACGGGGGAAGGTCCGATCGATGGTCTCCAGGCACAACATCGCGGTCCAGAAGACTGGCGGCGGACCCCCACCCACCCCTCCCGAATTCACATCGTGGGAGCAAGACGTCTTGAACATCCTGCATCCTCAGGGCCTCGCAGGAGTAGCCGGAGGAATGGACTCTGGTAAGTCCAATCTCAACTACTATATCCCCCCCACCCCACCAGCATGCCAACCCACACCCCCACCCTCACCCCCAACCCCCAGCACACATCCTCCCTGACAATGTCTCACCAGCACAACCCACCCATCCCAACACCAACTCCTGCATGCCAACACAAATCATGGGCACACATCACCTAAGCATGACCACTGCACTAACCCCCCCCCCCCTAACTACCCTCACAACACCTCCCTCAAGGGAATGCCTGCACTGGGGGACAAGGGCACCCATAACACGCACGCTATTGCACACACAGAAACAATAACCAAACTCTCTTACCCCATGCAGGACCCGAACGACAACACACCAGCCAGGAGGGTCCAGAAGTGTCCATCCCACCACCGGAACAGGCCCACACTGAGGATAGCAGCTCTGTCGACAGTGAACCTGATGACCAGCCCGGACCATCGGGGACCTCTGGGCAGTCGGTTCCCCTCAGGCAGCCACAGGCCACACCAGACCCGACCCCCTCTGCCAACACCAGCACAGCTCCCACCCAGCGGGCCCATGCCTCTGTCTCTAGGACAGCTCAATCAGCGGTGTGTCTGCCACTACAGGGCACCCAGGCTAACCCAACACCCCAACAACAACAGTTACCTGGGGGCAGTGGTAGCGGGCACACCGTCCAGGGGACAGAGGCCGGGGGAAACCGGGCAGCTCGGAGGGCTGCTGTGCGACAGGGGGGGGAGGAGAGGCCCAGGGAACCCACTCTCCAAGAGGCCCTCACCACCATCATGGGGGCCTACCACCACTCCCAAGAAACGATGGCGACGGTACTGGCCAGGTTCACTGAGATCCAGGCACAGCAGGAGGAACGCTACATGGGGTTCAGGGAGGAGCTGAGAATCATCGGGACCGCAATGGGGACCATCGTCCTGGCCCTCCACAGGATAGAGGACGCGTTGCGGGACCATGGTGCACCACACAGGGCCCCTGTCACTAGCCCGGACCAGGAACAGCCTACCACCTCCGCCGGCGCTAGTGGACAGGAGGTCCCAACACCTCGACAGCCCCCAGGAACCCCACCTCCTGCTGAAGAACAACCACCCCGTAAGAGGAGCCTGAGACCAAAAAAAAAGACAGAGTAGGATGTCAAGACCCCCGCCAGCAGGACATACCCCCTCAAGTCTTCCCACTGTCCCACATTGCCACCCTGTCCAACCATGAACTGCCTATGCTCCATCCTTCCACAGGCAAAAGGACAATGCACCTGTGAGACTGAGAACTGGACTCTGCCATGGATATTCCTCCACCCCCACCCATCACCCTTAGAATCACATGTACCGATATCTAGCACTGTAAATAAATCACATTTTGCACACAAATCTGTTTTGAGTCATGCTGTATTATTAACAAATGTATTACATATTACTGTTCAATTTCTGTTCTGTCAATTAGTCATGACAACATACCAATGTCAATACGCTGTATTTCATGGGCGAACCAAGCAGAAGTCAGGTACTGAGTCAGACAGCACTGAGAAGGGAAGGGAAAGGCAAAAATTAATGAAAAACATCTGTGGGGAACTACAGAAAGTACAGATGTAGGAGGCTATAAGCAATTGTGAAATGGCGTGGGTGATTCTTACCTGTGTGTTACTGGAAATACTGTTGTATCACTCTGTCCCTATTGTCTGTGTCGTCCTCAGAGTCTTCCTCCTCTTCACTCTCCACAGGCTCCACGGCTTCTACAACACCACCATCTGGACCATCCTCCTGCAGGAAAGGCACCTGGCGTCGCAAAGCCAGGTTGTGGAGCATACAGCACGCCACGATGATATGGCACACCTTCTTTGGTGAGTACATTAGGGATCCACCTGTCATATGCAGGCACCTAAACCTGGCCTTCAGGAGCCCAAAGGTTCACTCAATCACCCTCCTAGTACGCCCATGGGCCTCATTGTACCGTTCCTCTGCCCTGGTCCTGGGATTCCTCACTGGGGTCAATAGCCAAGGCAGGTTGGGGTAACCAGAGTCACCTATTAGCCACACACGCTGTCTCTGTAGCTGTTCCATCACATAGGGAATGCTGCTATTTCGCATAACATACGCGTCATGCACTGACCCTGGGAACTTGGCATTTACATGGGAGATGTACTGGTCAGCCAAACAGACCACCTGGATATTCATTGAATGGTAATTCTTCCTGTTCCTGTACACCTGTTCATCGTCATTTGGGGGGACTAAAGCCACATGGGTCCCATCAATTGCACCAATGATGTTGGGGATGTGTCCAAGGGCATAGAAATCAGCTTTCACTGTAGGCAAATCACCCTCCTCTGGGAAAATGATGTAGCTCCGCATGAGTTTCATCAGGGCAGGGATAAGATCTTGGAAAACATAGGCTGAGACATCCCAGATGACATGGCCACTGTTGTCTGGAATGAGCCAGTTGCAAAGAAATGGAGGACAGATAGAACCTGCACTAGAGGGGGAATTCCTGTGGGTTGGCGGATGGGGGACATCAGGGCTGGCTCCAGCTGGGCACACAGTTCATGGATGGAGGCTCGGTCAAGTCGGTATCGTAGTATTATGTTGCGTTCTTCCATTGTGGACAGGTCCACCAGCGGCCGGTACACGCGAGGATTCCTCCTTCTCATCGCTAGTCCCAGCGGACGGTGCCTAGGAAGGAGAATATGGAGTACAGAGTCAGTCCACTCACAGGTACGTACAACACAGCTTGCACAGTACAGGTAAATGTATGGTTTGATATGTTTGTATGTGTGCCATTGCAAGGCCTGTGTGACGCATTAGAAATTAAGCCATGTGGGCCCTTGAAATGGCTGATGCCTGACCTGTGAAGTGGGACAATGGGATGTGAGGTCACTGCGCTGGCGGGGCACACCGTGGCGGTAGGCGGTCGAAGACCGCTGTGCGAAGACGCATTGGTTAACATTGAAGCCTATGGGTTTCAGGAGCCAATGACGATGTGCGCCGGCGGTCGCGGGACGCACCGCCGCGGTTCGCACTGCCGCGGGCGTGACCGCCATTTTCTATCTGCTCAATCATTCGAGACCTGATCATCCACAGGAGAGGACCTATACTGCAAGTGCTGCTGTGAACTCGGTCTGGAAGTGACAATGGCTGCTGCTACTGGTGAAAGGGCCCCCGCCTTCAGTTCAGAAGAGTTGGAGAAGCTCATGGACGGGGTCCTCCCCCAGTATGCGCTACTCTACGGTCCTCCAGACCAACTGGTGATTACACTCAGTGCACATTGAATGGGTTATGCCTGGGTGGAGGGGGGGGATGTAAGTTGGTGGGGTGTGGAGGGAATGGGGAGTGCAACGCACGACAGATGAGAGAATGGGAACCATGACAAGGTTGGGGAGGGGGGGGCATGTACTCCAAACATGCAGATATGTGACGGTTTCTCTTTCCCACCCTGTACATGTCAAACAGGTGAGCGCCCACCAGAAAATCGATATTTGGCGTGCCATCGCCGAGGAAGTCCGGAACTTGGGGGTCCACAACAGACGGGGCACCCACTGCCGCAAGAGGTGGGAGGACATCCGCCGCGGAACGAGGAAGACCGCAGAAACACTGCTGGGGATGGCCTCCCGACCTAGGAGGGGTGCCAGTCGCACCATGACCCCCCTGATGTCCCGGATCCTGGCGGTGGCCTTCCCTAATTTGGATGGGTGCTTGAGGACAGCACAGCAGACACAAGGGGGTGAGTATCCGCACATTCTCCTATCTGTATGCGCATTGGAGGCGTCTGGGTGGGGGAGGAGGGCTGTGGGTGACATTAGGTCTGGGCGCTCTCTGTAGTGTAGTCCGCTCCCTTAGGCATGGCCCTGTGCCCACACCCCCCACCTCTGTAGGGTGCCAAGTGCAGCTACCCATGCTCCAGCATCACACATGTGCGCGTGTGTTGTCCCTAGACCTGTTTGCCTAGTCAGAAGTACTGAGTAGTGTACCCCAAGTTCGCGACTTAGTGCACGAGGCACCTGTGTCTGTCCTCTCCGCAAAGGGTATTGCTAAGGCATGCACTCAACTTTGTTTAATTTCTCCCCCCACCCTAAATCTTTGTCTTCTTGTGTTTTAGCATCATCAGGCAGAGGAGATTTGGTGTCGGAGCAGGAGGGAGCTGCAGGTCACCAGGCCCCGGTGGGCACTGACACAGACACCGAGGGCACCAGTGATCCAGAGGGCGAGGGGAGCACCACAACGGGGGCCGGTGGAGACACCAGCGACACGGACACGTCCTCGTTTGGGAGCTCCCTAGCGGGGGCGGCACCATCTGTGCCCCCCGCAACAACAGGTACAGCCGCCACCCAGCGCACCAGCACCGCCCTCCCAGCAGCCCCTCAGTCTTCGCTCCGTGGCCGCTCGGCCAGGAAGGCGCGCGTCTCCTTCGCCCCAGGCACCTCAGCCCCTGCCTCTGTTACCCTGCTGCCCTCAGTGCGGAGCTCATTGACCTGGTGAGGACAGTCATTGTTGGGCAGACTACCCTTCTGAATGCCATCCAGGGGGTGGAAAGGGAGGTGCATCGGAGCAATGCCTACCTGGAGGGCATTCATTCGGGTCAGGCTGCCCATCAACGAGCGTTCACTGCTCTGGCCTCAGCACTGACGGCAGCCATTGTCCCTGTCTCCAGTCTCCCTCTTCTATCTGCCTCCACCCTTTCTCTGTCTCCTGTACCTCAACCTATCCCATCCACACCATCAGACCAGCCTGCACACACCTCAACACCCAAGGCCAGCTCATCCAAACATAAGCACCACAGAAAACACAAGCATTCACACAAGCAACACACAGATGCAGACATATCAACAGTCACTACCACCTCTGTGTCCCCGTCCTCCTCCTCCCTCCCTGTGACGTCTACACTCACACCTGCATGCACCCCAACATCAGCCAGTTCTTCCACCACCAGCCAACCCTCCACTACAGTCCGCACACCTGCAGTCACCACCCCCACTGGCATTTACACGTCCCCTGTGTCCTCTCCCACTGTGTCTGTCACCCCCTCTTCCAAGACACATAAACGCAGGCAGACACCCAAACAACAGCCAACCACCTCACCACAGCCTACGTCCCAGTCACCTGCACCCAAGGACAGCACACCTGGCTCTCATACAACCACATCCTCTTCCTCCACTTCTCTCACCACTACTCCTACCCCTTACCTTGGTCCCAAGAAAAATTACCTCTCCAGTTTTTACCTCTTTCCCTCCCCCGACCCACCCCCTCCAACTGGGAAAAGTCCCAAGGGCACCTCAGCCACCACCAGCCCAACTACTACAGTGCAAGTGGTGCATGGCATGTGGAGTCCACCCTTTGGCGGCAGTAACACTTCGGTGAGCAGCAAGGGGACAGCCAGCCCCCCCCCAGGCAAGAGGACCCGGAAATTAAAGAGCCGCCGTGAGCGTACAGAGACGGCTGCCCCCAAGGAAGTGACTCCGGCCACTTCACCGGCCACAGCAGCCAGGGGAGGCAAGGGCCCGAGAGCCCCATCTAAGGAGCGGAAGGACAGCAGGGCGGAGAGGACAACCACCAGGAGCGCGGAGCAGGAGGGCCCCACAAGCCCCATCCCGGCTGCAAGGGACGACACCAAAGGGCCCAGGACTCACTCCCCGAAGGGGCCTGACACAGCACGGTCGGAGGGCGACTGAGCAGGGTGTCCAGGCCAGGTATGACTCCCTTGACATACTGCAAGAGCACCGCTGAACAAGGCCCCGCCGTGCAGAAGAGCACCGCTGAACAGGGCCCCGCCGTGCAGAAGAGCACCGCTGAACAGGGCCCGCCGTGCAGAAGAGCACCGCTGAACAGGGCCCCGCCGTGCAGAAGAGCACCGCTGAACAGGGCCCCGCCGTGAAGACAGGTACCGCTGAACAGGGCCCCGCCGTGAAGACAGGTACCGCTGAACAGGGCCCCGCCGTGCAGAAGGGCACCGCTGAAGAGGGCCCCGCCGTGCAGAAGAGCACCACTGAACAGGGCCCCGCCGTGCAGAAGAGCACCGCTGAACAGGGCCCCGCCGTGAAGACAGGTACCGCTGAACAGGGCCCCGCCGTGCAGAAGAGCACTGCTGAACAGGGCCCCGCCGTGCAGAAGAGCACCGCTGAACAGGGCCCCGCCGTGCAGAAGAGCACCGCTGAACAGGGCCCCGCCGTGCAGAAGAGCACCGCTGAACAGGGCCCCGCCGTGAAGACAGGTACCGCTGAACAGGGCCCCGCCGTCTCAAGCACCGCTCCGCTGGGCCCTTCCTGTCAAGCACCGCTCCGCTGGGCCCTTCCTGTCAAGGACCCCTCCGCTGGGCCCTTCCTGTCAAGCACCGCTCCGCTGGACATCGCCATGTCATGCACCGCTGCGCTGGGTCCCGCCGTCTCAGGCACTGTTTATGGTTCACTGTGCCCACCATGCCTCCTCCTTGACCAGTGGACTCTGTAATCCACCTGAGAGACTGTGGCTTTGCACTCCCCAGGATGGCACAGTGGGCAATCCACCCACTGTAGAGACATTGAGAGACTGTGGCTTTGCACTCCCCAGGATGGTCCAGTGGGCAACCCACCCACTGCAGAGACTTGAGAGACTGTGGCTTTGCACTCCCCAGGATGGTAGAGTGGGCAACCCACCCACTGTAGAGACATTGAGAGACTGTGGCTTTGCACTCCCCAGGATGGTCCAGTGGGCAACCCACCCACTGCAGAGACTTGAGAGACTGTGGCTTTGCACTCCCCAGGATGGTACAGTGGGCAACCCACCCACTGTAGAGACATTGAGAGACTGTGGCTTTGCACTCCCCAGGATGGTTCAGTGGGCAACCCACCCACTGCAGAGACTTGAGAGACTGTGGCTTTGCACTCCCCAGGATGGTACAGTGGGCATGGTGGCTCCTCGTGGATCTGGCGTCGTGGACTCATGTGGCTGTGGTGGCCCCCCCTTCCCTTCCCCCTGAGGTGCCTGTAGTTTTGACATCGGATGCCCCTGCAGTGTTCTCTCCAAAGGACTCAGGTCTCGTGTGTGGGCTTTGCCCTTGTTTCGCAGAACCTCGGGCCCACGGACATGTTAGATTCGTAGGATGTGCAGGACTTGTTACTTCAGTGATACACTGATGTGTATATCTTTTTGGTTTTTGTAAATATTTTTCACGGTTGCTCAATTATTTCCAGGTGCTTTTTTTGTACATGAAAATTTATTCCAAATTTGGTTGTGTCATTGTATTTTTAGAGGGTCTTTCTGTGGTGCCACTGTGACTTCCTGCTCTGCATTGGTGTGTACATATTGGGGGGGGTGGGGGGTTCGCATATGTGAATGCCCATAACCTTTCTTCCTCCCCCCTCCCGTGTGTCGTAGGTGCAGTACTCACCGTTGACGTCTGCACCGGAGTTCGTACTCGTGGTAGATGAGCAGGTAGACGAGAGCAGGTATGATGTTCAATTCGGGTTCCATGCTGTCCGGATTCCGCGTGGAGTGTCTCGAGGTGAGCGTTTTCCATTGGAAATGTCTGTTTCCGCTGTGTTTTTATCGGCGGTGCTCCCGCCCCGGAAAAGGTGGCGGATTGGTGGGTCGTGATAGGGTGGGTGGTACATTGTCTGCCGCCTGGCTGTTGGCGGTGACCGCCGCGCTGTTTGTTTGTTCCGCCGTGGCGGTCGGAGTGTTAATGCGGCGGGCTGTGTTGGCGGTTCCCGCCAGGGTCAGAATTGCATTTTTTTGACCGCCGGCCTGTTGGCGGGTTGGCCGCCGCTTTATCACCGACCACCAGGGTCAGAATGACCCCCTATATCATAAGAAAGACAATACTCAGGGTTACTAAAAATAAAGGTACTTTATTTTAGTGACAACGTGCCAAAAATATCACAGAGGATATACTCCCTCAGGAGGTAAGTAAAATACACAAAATATACACACAAACCAAAATCAGGTAAGTAAACAGTTAGAAAAGCAGTGCAAACACTGTATAATACAATAGGATGCAATAGGCCTAGGGGCAACACAAACCATATACTCTGAAAGTGGAATGCGAACCACGAAGGGACCCCAAGCCTATTGTAGTGTGTAGAGGGTTGCTGGGAGTGTAAGAAAACACTAAGGGTGTCCAAGATACCCCACCCCAAGACCCTGAAAAGTAGGAGTAAATGTACCCTACTTCCCCAGAAACACACTAAAGTCGTGATAGGAGATTCTGCAAGTACAACAACTGACTGCAAAGCACTGAAGACGGATTTCTGGACCTGAGGATCTGTAAAGGAAGGGGACCAAGTCCAAGAGTCACAAAAGTGTCCACGGGGGGCAGGAACCCACTAAATCCCGGATGAAGGTGCAAAATGGCTGCCTCTGGGTGGAAGAAGCTGAAGAATCTGCAACAACGAAAGGTGCCAGGAACTTTTCCTTTGCACAGAAGATGTCTCACGGCGTGCTGAAAGATGCAGAGTTGTTTGCACGCAGAAAGACTGCAAACAAGCCTTGCTAGCTGCAAAGGTCACAGTAGAAGAAAAGGGGTGCTGCCTGTGCTCAGGAAGGACCAGGAGGTCACCACTTGGAAGAGAAGACAGAGGGGATGCCTAGCAACACAGGGAGCCCATACAAAAGCAGGCAGCACCCATTGAAGCACTTGAACAGGGGTTCAAGAAATCTGAGCACAGCAGTCATCTCAACACTACAAAGGAGGGTCCCACGAAGCTGGAGATCAACTCAGCGAGCTGGGCAATGCAGGATGGAGTGCTGGGGACCTGGGCTGTGCTGTGCACAAAGGAATCCTTGCAAAAGTGCACAGAAGCCCTAGCAGCTGCAGTTCACGCAGTGCACAGGATTACTGTCTGGCGTGGGGAGGCAAAGACTTACCTCCACCAAATTTGGACAGGAGGACCACTGGACTGTCGGGGTCACTTGGATCCAGCTCCTGTGTTCCAGGGACCACGCTCGTCACGATGAGAGGGGACCCAGAGGACCGATGAAGCAGAAAATTTGGTGCCTGTGGTAGCAGGGGGAAGACTCCGTCAACCCACAAGAGATTTCTTCTTGGCTTCCAGTGCAGGATGAAGGCAGACAGCCCCCAGAGCATGCACCACCACGAAACAGTCGAGAAACCCGGCAGGATTAGGCGCTACTATGTCGCTGGTAGTCTTCTTCCTACTTTGTTGCAGTTTTGCAGGCGTCCTGGAGCAGTCAGCGATCGATCCTTGGCAGAAGTCGAAGAGGGAGATGCAGAGAAACTCTGGTGAGCTCTTGCATTCATTATCTGAAGAGAAACCCACAGGAGAGACCCTAAATATCCCTCAGAGGAGGATTGGCTACCTAGACAGGTAAGCACCTACCAGAAGGGGCCTCTGACGTCACCTGCTGGCACTGAGCACTCAGAGGCCTCCATTGTGCCCTCACACCTCCGCATTCAAGATGGCAGAGGTCTGGGACACACTGGAGGAGCTCTGGGCATCACCCCTGGGGTGGTGATGGACAGGGGAGTGGTCACTCCCCTTTCCTTTGTCCAGTTTCACACCAGAGCAGGGGCTGGGGGATCCCTGAACTGGTGTAGACTGGGTTATGCAAGGAGGGCACCATCTGTGCCCTTCAAAGCATTCCCAGAGGCCAGGAGAGGCTACTCCTCTCAGGCCCTTTACACCTATTTCCAAAGGGAGAGGGTGGAACACCCTCTCTCAGAGGAAATCCTTTGTTCTGCCTTCCTGGGACTGGGCTGCCTAAACCCCAGGAGGGCAGAAGCATGTCTGTGGGTTGGCAGCAGCAGTAGCTGCAGAGAAAACCCCAGAGAGCTAGTTTGGCAGTACCCGGGGTCCATGCTGGAGCCCCGGGGATGCATGGAATTGGCACCCTAATACCATATTTGGCATGGGGGGACAATTCCATGATCTTAGACATGTTACATGGCCATATTCGGAGTTACCATTGTGAAGCTACATATAGGTATTGACCTATATGTAGTGCAAGCGTGTAATGGTGTCCCCGCACTCACAAAGTCCGCGGAATTGCCCTGAACTATGTGGGAGCACCTTGGCTAGTGCCAGGGTGCCCTCACACTTAGTAACTTTGCACCTAATCGTCACTAAGTGAGGGTTAGACATATAGGTGACTTATAAGTTACTTAAGTGCAGTGTAAAACGGCCTTGAAAACACGTGGACGTTATTTCACTCAGGCTGCTGTCGTAGTCCTGTGTAAGAATTATCTGAGCTCCCTATGGGTGGCAAAAGAAATGCTGCAGCCCATATGGATCTCCTGGAACCCAATACCCTGGATACCTCAGTACCATATACCATTGAATTATAAGGGTGTTCTAGTGTGCCAATCAGAATAGGTAAAAATGGTCACTAGCCTGCAGTGACAATTTTAAAAGCAGAGAGAGCATAAGCACTGAGATTCTGGTTAGCAGAGTCTCAGTGACACAGTTAGGCATTACACAGGGAACACATTTAGGCCACAAACTATGAGCACTGTGGTCCTGGCTAGCAGGATCCCAGTGAGACAGACAAAACCAACTGACACACAAGTAAAAATGGGGGTAACATGCCAGGCAAGATGGTACTTTCCTACATGTGTATATATGTTTTTTACAGTTTTTTAGAATCGTGTTATAATAAAAGTGGAGCAGCGTACATACGTACGTCAATGTCATTCCGAATACTGATATCTTTGCAATTATGTGGACTAGTATTATAAAGTACATTCAATATAAATTAGAACACATTTTAAACGTAAAACTGAATTTAACATCATATTTCTAATATACAATATTTATAAAATATATGTTTATAAATGTTATGCTTTATGTTAAATGAGCTATATTTGGGAATACTGTGAAAGCGCGCTTACACTTCTTTACATTCGGTGATCTATTCCTGAATAACATTATTAGGAAAAAAAAATTAGAAAGTGAATAGTCTACTAAAGTTTATGATAAGTGATTGATACTTAAATAGTAAATTCAGATATTCTACATATATATCTGTACATACCAATAGATACATTTTACATATTCAAAATTCCACATAAGAGACAGACTGTATGGTTCATCTTCCTATATAAAATAATACACTGGATCAGTCCAACTCTGATGTAGACCTTCTGAGCACATCTTGTCTATATTTAGTACTCTAGTTACTACTGTCATATTGACATTGCCAAAGTAAATACCAGTTAAAACAAACAAACTATGGCCCTCATTATGACAGTGGCGGTAAAGCCCATATCCGCGGCGGATATCCATTCACCATATTATGACACACACACGCCAATTCGTCACTATTCAGACACATACACAATACCACCAGCCCAAAGGTCAAGTGATAAACTGGCGGTATCAAAACCCACACTGTTACACCAAAAGAACAACGCCCACCACATTATGACCCACGAATCACCACGGCGGACATTCAATGGCAGTAAACCATTGGCAGTACATACTGCTGCACTCAGAATACACACACTCAAACAAAACACCACTACATTGGTCAATTTAAATAACACACACCTGACACCCATACACACACCACACCCACACACCCACACACCCACACCACTATAAAACACACACCCACATTACCCACAACACTTTACGTCTATAAACCATTGCCACAGATTGACATCACGCCTACAGACAAGACCAGACCCACACACCACCATATCCTATACACCACCCACTCACCTTACATCACACACACCAACACATCACCATACACACCCTCACCCACACCACTCACACTACACCCATGGCACCACAGTGACACCCGAGATACTCTGATGAGGAGCTAAGGGTCATGGTGGAGGAAATCATCCGGGTAGAGCCACAGCTATTTGGAGCACAGGTGCAGCAAATATCCATTGCTAGGAAGATGGAGCTATGGCGGAGAATCGTGGACAGGGTCAACACCATGGGACAGCACCCAAGAACCAGGGATGACATCAGGAAGAGGTGGAACGACCTACGGGGGAAGGTACGTTCCATTGCAGGAAGACACCAACTCACTGTACAAAGGACTGACAGTGGACCCCCACAACTAACAACATGGGAGAAGCAAATCTTGGCAATCATGCATCCTCAGGGCCTGGCAGGAGAAGCAGGAGGACTGGACTCTGGTAAGTCAACTCTATACTACTATCACCCCCCTACCTGCATGCCATCACATACCCCCACCCTCACCCTCACTCACATCACATCACCACGTCCCCCACCCCCCACCATCACATCTCACTCATCCCAATGCCAAGCCCTGCATGGCATTCCTATGCATAGACACCACTCACAGACCTGCATGGACACCTATCACCAAAGCATGCACACTAGAGAGAATCAGCTAGCCTACCATGTAACAACTCACACAAGTGAAAGCTGCCAGGGTAAATACAACCAAAGAGGGCAAGCCACCCATGCCCCATATGTGCACCATATGTCACACACAGAAACAATGACACTGCATTGTCTGGTTGCATGGATCTGGATGACCAACCTGGCCCATCAGGGACCTCAGGACAGTCGTTTACCCAGCCACAGTCACACACCACCACAGAGCCTCCCCCCTCAGGAACCACCACCACAGCACCCACCCAGCGTACCCATGCCTCTGTCCCCAGGACACGTCAATCAGCAGTGTGTCCACCACTACAGGGACCCCAGGGCACACCTCGCACCCAAGACAATCAGGGACCTTGGGTCAGTGGCAGTGGACACACGGTTCAGGGGACAGAGGCACTTAACAACAGGGAAACTGGGAGGACAGGCCCAGGGAACCGACTCTCCAGGAGGCACTCACCAAGATCCCTGGGAGCATACCTACATTCCCAGGATGAGCAGGGCCAGATCCTGGCCAACGTGCAGGAGAACAGGCGGCTGCAGGAGCGACAGTATCAGGGGATCAGGAAGGACTTGCAGGCCATCATCACCAACCTGGTCTCCATAGCAGGGGTGCTGGCAGACATGGCAAACATTATGAGGGATGCAGTCTTACAACAGCGGGCCCCTGCCACTAGCCAGATGACTGAGCTGCCCTCCACCTCCAGGAGCAACAGGCCACCAGCACCCCTCCCCAGAAGGAGAACCACCCTGCAAATGTTCCCTGTGATCCAGGCAGAAGCCAGAGACTATTTCCAAGACCCCGCCAGGAAATAAGACTCACCTGAATGTCACCCTTGTGTCCCACTCTGTCATCCTGTCCACCCTGAACTGCCATTGCTCCCCTTCCTATGTCCCCTTGGACAATGCACCTGTACTACAAATAGACTGGAACAATACCCGGACTTTCCTCCTCATCACCCCAGCCCATCGCACTACCCCCTTTTCTTTATAGCACTTCAATAAACACAATTTGAAAAAATACAAGTATGGAGTAATTCAAATGATTTAAGTATGTATTCATTTAACAAAGTTCAAACATTATAAATCAATTGTACAGTAATGTGCACATAGGATAGACCTGTAGTTGGCTGCAGTGAACAAACCATGAGCGATAGTGGGGAATCAACATCTGAAAAAAGACTATTCAAAAGGGTACAGTGAGTGGGCATAGAAGTGGGAAATCACAGTCTGTCAGTGACAATGTGAAACAAACAAATGACATTGAAATGTGAAGTTACACTGTCTTACCTGTGTGTCATTGGAAGTATTGTCAAATCACTCCAGTTCTGTTATCCTGATCCTAATCCTCTGCCTCCTCATCCTCACTGTCCACAGGGTCCACTGCTGCCACACAGCCATTTCCAGCCTCCTCCTCCTACAGAAAAGGCACACGATGTCTCAAGGCAAGGTTATGCAACATGCAGGATGCAACGATTATCTGGCAGACCTTCTTGGGTGAGTAGAACAGGGATCCACCTGTTAGATGGAGGCATCGAAACCTGGCCTTCAGGAGGCCAAAGGAATGTTCGATAATCCTTCTTGTACACCCATGTGCCTCATTATAACGTTCCTCTGCCCTTGTCCTGGAATTCCTCACAGGGGTCAGTAGCCATGATAGGTTGGGGTAACCTGAGTCACCTGCAAATATTGAGGGACAACATTTAGCAACATACAAGCCTATATGGCCCACACCACACCCATAGACCAACATCCACTGGGTGGGAACCAGGGCTCACCTATTAGCCACACCCTATGCCTCTGCAGTTGGGCCATCACATTTGGGATGCTGCTGTTCCTCAGGATAAAGGCATCATGCACAGACCCAGGATACTTAGCATTGACGTGGGAGATGTACTGGTCCACCAGGCACACCATCTGGACATTCATTGAGTGAAAACTCTTTCAATTTCTGAAAACCTGTTCATTTTGCCGTGGGGGAACATATGCAATATGTGTGCCATCAGTTGTCCCAATGATGTTGGGGATATGTCCCATTGCATAGAAGTCAGCCTTCACTGTGGCCAAATCCTCCACCTGGGGGAAAACTATGTAGCTGCACATGTGTTTAATCAGGGCATCCAGCACTCTTATCAGCACTATTGAGAACAATGGCTGTGACATTCCTGCTGCCAAGCCCACTGTCACTTGGAAAGAACCAGGTGCCAAGAAATGGAGCCCAGATAGGACTTGTACAAGAGGTGAGATCCCAGTGGGGTGACGGATAGCAGATATCAAGCCAGGCTCCAATTGGGCATTCAGCTCTGTGATTGTGGCCCTGCCAAGTCTACAAGTGAGGATGATGTGCCTGTTCTCCATTGTTGCCAAGTCTACCAGGGGTCTGTACATGGGGGTATGTCTCCATCTCCTATTCATCCGCAGCGGGGCAAAAGAGTGAGGAGCGGGTCTCAAACTGAACATCGTAGCCACAACAGTACAATGCATGAAGTTAATTTGAAGTGTATAAGTGGCATCTTTCCTGTATGTACAATTATGAACTGTGACGCAGTTATAATACAGGGCCTGCCCCCCCCTGAAATGGCGTTCGCCGGTCCTGTGTGGAGGGACAGGTGAAAGTGAGGTAATTCCGCTGATGCTGTGCACTGTTGCAGGAGGCAGTCAGGAACCTCCGTGCAACGCCTCAAGGGATAACATTGGGCCCTATAGGGTACAGTGGCCAATGGTGATGTATGCCGGCGGTGACGGTATGCACCACCGCGGACGTCACCACCATTTTCCATTTGTTCACTCACTTGCTACCTGACCTTCAATAGGAGAGAACCTACATTGCATGTGCTGATGAGACCTGTGTCTGGAACCTACCATGGGGCGTGTGACTGGGGAAAGGGCCCCTGCCTTCACCTTGCCGGAGTTGGAGAGACTGGTGGATGGGGTCCTACCCCAGTACGGACTACTGTATGGGCATCCAGACCAACAGCTGAGTACATTGTGAGCACGATGCATGGTTCATAAATGCATGGAGTGGTGTGTGTGAAGGCCTCGTGTATTGGGGGGTTGATGGATGTCTCTTGGGTGGCGTGCTGCTTGTGTGATGGGCAGGTCTGTGCAAATGGGGATTGGAAGGGGTATGGTGGGCCATGAGTGTAACAGGCAGGACTGTCTGACTAACACCTTTCCCCCTGTGCATTTTCTCTGCAGGGCAGCGCCCATCAAAAAAAGGGTATATGGCATGCCATCGCCAAGGACGTGCGGACCCTGGGGGCCTACGGCAGGCAGAGCACCCACTGTCGAAAACGGTGGGAGGACCTGATACGCTGGGCATGGAAGACAGTAGAGGCCCAGCTGGGGATGGCCTCCCAACACTGAAGGGGTACCTGTTGAACCCTGACCCCCCTGATGGTCCGCATACTGGTGGTGGCCTATCCGGAGCTGGATGGGCGCTTGAGGGCATCACAGCAGCCACAAGGGGGTGAGTACAGTGCCCATCATTACTGCTTACGCCTGGTGGGGTGGCATCCGGGTGGGGGATGTGTGTCTATGGGAGCCCCTAGGCCAGGCCTGACATTGCAGAGTAGGTCCCATATTGGCCAGGGTTCTGATGTGATAGTCCTCCTACCTAGCTTGTAGGTATTCACTACTGGGCAGGGCTGTATGGGTCCCAGATATGCTGCAATTGGCGGTATGTGTCCCTCCCCATGCCCTGGTGACTAGCATTGTTACTGGTAGTGCATTTCATAGTGTGTAGGCCTGTTCTTTGTGTGTGAGGGTGCTGTGTACGCCAACGGTGGTGTTGGTGCATCCATTGATCAAGTGTATCCTTTGTTTCCTCCCCTTTTTGTTCTGTCATCCTGTCCTTATGTGCATTAGCATCATCTGGTGGAGGAGCAGTGGCACTGGCGACAGAGAGAGCTGCATCCCACAGGAGCCAGGAGGCAGTGTCCACTGATACTGAGGGAACCAGTGGGATGGAGGTGAGGGGAGCACCACAGTGGAGACTGGAGGGGACAGTTCTGACAGTGATACCTTCTCTGATGGAAGCTCCCTGGTGTTGGCAGACACGTCTGTGACCACCCAGCTACAGGTACATCCGCCACCCCTATACCAGCACCGCCCTCCCAGCAGCCCCTCATCGAGTTGCTTGTGCCCGCTAACCCAGGAGGGTAGGCATCTCCTTCGCCCCAGGCACCTCAGGCCCTGCCCCAGTGAGCCCTGCTGCTCTGCTGCCCTGCTGCCCTGAGTGAGGAGGCTAGTGACCTCCTGAGATCCATCTCTGTTGGGCAGTCAACCATTGTGAATGCCATCCAGGGGCTGGCAGCCCAAATGCACCAGACCGATGCATTTCTGGAGGGCATTCGCACTGGCTTGGTGGCCCAACAGAAATCAATCCAGGGTCTGGCCTCCTCTCTGATGGCAGCCATTGTCCCTGTTTCCACCCTCTCCCCTCCAACTTCCTCTACCCAATCCCGTTCCCCTCAACCCCAACCTATCCCAAGCACACAGGCAGACGAGCATGCACACAAGACAACACACAAGAGTGGTACGGGAAAACACAAGCACCACACATCATCCCACAGGCACTCACACAAACACCATCCAGATGCAGACATACCAACATCCACTGCCTCCACTGTGTCCCCATCCTCCTCCTCCACCTCCCTCCCAGTTCTGTCTACACTCACACCTGCATGCACTACATCCACATCCACTACCGCCAGCACCAGCACACCTATCAGAACACACACCTCACTGGCAGTCACCACCACAACAGCTATGCACACGTCCCCTGTGTCCTCTGCCACTGTGCCTGCCCCCCCCCAGGTACAGAAACGCAAACACTCAGACACCCAACAGCCATCCACCTCACAACAGCATCCAGCCCATGCACCTGCACCCAAACACAGCAGGAAGACACCTCCGACAACCACTCCCTCTACCTCCACTCCCATACCTTCTCCCTTTCCCCACCCCAATGTCCCTAAGCAGATTTTCCTCTCCACCATTGATCTCTTCCCTACCCCTCCCCTCCGTCCTTCATGTCTGGCCAGGGTGGCTAAAACCCAGGCAAGCACCTCAGCCACCCAGTCCACGGGCCCAGTAGTGTCCATAACCACTCGTGGTGGGAAAGGATCAAGTGCACCAGGGTGCTTCACTGAAAGGGTGCCTGCCCCAAGTGCTGCCAGGAAGGGCAAGGAGCCATCCGCTGCTGCTGATAGGAAGGGCAAAGAGTCAGGCCCAGCTGCTGCCAGGAAGGGCAAGGAGTCATCCCCAGCTGCTGCCCTGAATGGCAAGGAGCCATCCCCAGCTGCTGCCAGGAAGGGCAAGGAGCCATCCCCAGCTGTTGCCTGGAAGGGCAAGGAGCCAGCCCCAGCTGCTGCCCTGAAGGGCAAGGAGCCATCCCCAGCTGCTGCCAGGAAGGGCAAGGAGCCAGCCCCAGCTGCTGTAAGGAAGGGCAAGGAGCCATCCCCAGCTGCTGCCTGGAAGGGCAAGGGGCCTATACCAGCAGGCAGGAAGAAGAAGGGGCCTTGTGCTGGGACTCAGTCGGAGCACCCATCACCAACCATGGTTGTGCAGCCATCCGAGGCTGCAGGGGATGGGCAGGAATTCCCCCCCCACAACTACCACCAGCAGCATCAGCAGCACCACCACCACCTGCAGCAGTGGGCAGCCGTCCGAGACAGCAGGGGATGGGCAGGAGCTTCCCCCACCACCATCACCACCAGCAGCCGCACCACCACCAGCAGCAGTGGGCAGCCGTGCAAGGCTGCAGGGGATGAGCAGGAGCTTGCCCCCACAACCACCACCAGCAGCAGCACCAGAACCACCACCACTGCCACCACTGAGCATCCGTCACTGCCGGCGGACATTCTGTAGACCTGCCTCAATGGGCTGTTGTGCGGCCTCCCCCTGCAAATCCTGTGGGAATGACACCCACTTGAGAGACTGTGACCTTGCCCTTCACTAGATCTGCATCACAGGGCATGATGCCCCATCCAGAACCAGTGGGAAAGCCACCCACTCACCCCATCCTCCCCAGGATGAAGATCACAGGGAACTATGCCCCCTCCAAAACCAGTGGGTATGGCACCCACTCACCCCATCCTCCACAGGATAAAGAGGACAGGGCGCAATGCCCCCTCCAGAGCATGTGGGCAAGTCACCCACTCGAGAGACTGTGACCTTGCTCTCCCCAGGACAGAGCAATGGCCATGTTGCCCCCTCCAGGACCGGTGGATTTGTTCCATCTGCCGGCTGAGGTGCCCCCCAGTTCCCCATCCCCGAGGTGCCTGCCTATTTTCCAACTGATGCCCCTGCAGTGTTCTCTCCGTGTTGTGGCAGGAGACAAGTGGGGCCTTGGACTTTGTCATGTGGCCCTGTGGCCCACGCACATTGAGAACTGGGCAGTGTCCCTTGAATTGTACATATGTGTATACTTTTAGATTGGATGTACGTATTTTTACTGTATTTATATTATTACACTAACTTTCATCTATTCCTGTAGTCCTTGCATTATTCCTGAGGGGTATGGGGTAAATATGTTTTCTTACTGCATCTGATTGTGTGTATGGTGATGGGGTGGGCGGTGGGTGTGTCACTCTCTTTTTCCTCTCCCCCTCCCCTGTGTGCTAGGCATCTGTACTCACTGTGGTTGCCTTCGCCATCGTTGGTGTCAGTGGTGGAGCAGGACATAAATAAATCATCGGAAATATTTGCAGCTCGGGCTCCATAGCGGCGTGGTTGTTGCCTGTGTCTCCCATGGTGAGTCCTTTCCCTTCTGTGCAGTGTTTCTGCCAGGCGTTTGATGTCGTTGGTACCGCCCCATCAAAGGTGGCGGATTGGGCTGTCATAACAAAGTGGGCGTAACATTGTCTTCCGTCTGGCTGTAGGTGGCTACCGCCGTGGTGGCTGTTGTTTCTGCCCTGGCAGTAGGTGTGGTAAAGTGGCTGTCTATCTGAGCTCTTTCCGCCATGGTCATAATTTGGCGATAATTACCGCAGGCCTGTTGTCCGTGTTACTGCCACTTTATCACCGAGCGCCAGGGTTGTAATAAGGGCCTATATGTTAAAGTATGGACATTCTCACACTATTTCGCTCAAGCAGTCACCGACTCATACTGCCACTGCCATACTAAGTACAAGACCCTAACAGCCGGTTTGACACAAAGGGGGTCATTCTGACCTCGGCGGTAAAAGGCGCTTACCGCCGGTCAGAAGACCGCCATAACACCGCCGCGGCCGCGGAAAGCCGCCACGGTCATTCTGACCCACAATGGCCAAACCTCCAAAAATCCGACCTCCACTGCAGGCCGCCACATCAGCGGGCAGCGATAAACTGGAGATGACCAAACCTCCACCGTCACGGCAACAGAAATACGCCCATGCCATTCTGACCCACGAATCCACACGGCGGTCTTTCAAACGCGGTATTCCATTGGCGCTACACACCGCTGCGGTCAAAATACACACACAGCACCAAAACACAGCCACATTGGACAATTCGAAATACACACACCTGATACACATACACACACCACTCCCACACAATCAACCAACTATAAAACACACACCCACATCACCCACAAACCCCTGCGACCACAATTATTGAGAGAAGGAGAGAGAGACACAGCAGACAAACCATAGCAAGACACACTGAGGCACACTACACCATCACACACACCACATAGTAGCACAAAGCACCACACACCAACATACTCCTCATCACATACACCACCCCACACCTCACCCACACCACCCCATGGCACCCCAAAGGCACCCACGCTTTTCGGACCACGAACTCCGGGTCATGGTGGAGGAAATCCTAAGAGTGGAACCCCAGCTCTTCGGCTCGCAGGTGCAGCACACCAGAATAGCTAGGAAGGCGGAGCTATGGCAGCGGATCGTGGACAGGGTCAACGCGGTGGGACAGCATCCCAGGAATAGGGAGGACATCCGCAAAAGATGGAACGACCTACGGGGGAAGGTCCGATCGATGGTCTCCAGGCACAACATCACGGTCCAGAAGACTGGCGGCGGACCCCCACCCACCCCTCCCGAATTTACATCGTGGGAGCAAGACGTCTTGAACATCCTGCATCCTCAGGGCCTCGCTGGAGTAGCCGGAGGAATGGACTCTGGTAAGACCAATCTCAACTACTATATCCCCCCCACCCCACCAGCATGCCAACCCACACCCCCACCCTCACCCCCAACCCCCCAGCACACATCCTCCCTGACAATGTCTCACCAGCACAACCCACCCATCCCAACACCAAACCCTGAATGCCAACACAAATCATGGACACCCATCACCTAAGCATGACCACTGCACTAACCCCCCCCCCCACTAACTACCCTCACAACACCTCCCTCAAGGGAATGCCTGCACTGGGGGACAAGGGCACCCATAACACGCACGCTATTGCACACACAGAAACAATAACCAAACTCTCTTACCCCATGCAGGACCCGAACGCCAACACACCAGCCAGGAGGGTCCAGAACTGTCCATCCCACCACCGGAACAGGCCCACAGTGAGGATAGCAGCTCTGTCGACAGTGAACCTGATGACCAGCCCGGACCATCTGGGACCTCTGGGCAGTCGGTTCCCCTCAGGCAGCCACAGGCCACACCAGACCCGACCCCCTCTGCCAACACCAGCACAGCTCCCACCCAGCGGGCCCATGCCTCTGTCTCTAGGACAGCTCAATCAGCGGTGTGTCTGCCACTACAGGGCACCCAGGCTTACCCAACACCCCAACAACAACAGGGACCTGGGGGCAGTGGTAGCGGGCACACCGTCCAGGGGACAGAGGCCGGGGGAAACTGGGCAGCTCGGAGGGCTGCTGTGCAACAGGGGGGGGAGGAGAGGCCCAGGGAACCCACTCTCCAAGAGGCCCTCACCACCCTCATGGGGGCCTACCACCACTCCCAAGAAACGATGGCGACGGTACTGGCCAGGTTCACTGAGATCCAGGCACAGCAAGAGGAACGCTACATGGGGTTCAGGGAGGAGCTGAGAATCATTGGGACCGCAATGGGGACCATCGTCCTGGCCCTCAACAGGATAGAGGACGCGTTGCGGGACCATGTTGCACCACACAGGGCCCCTGTCACTAGCCCGGACCAGGAACAGCCTACCACCTCCGCCGGCGCTAGTGGACAGGAGGCCCCAACACCACGACAGCCCACCAGAACCCCACCTCCTGCTGAAGAACAACCACCCTGTAAGAGGAGCCTGAGATAAAAAAAAAAGACAGAGTAGGATGTCAAGACCCCCGCCAGCAGGACATACCCCCTCAAGTCTTCCCACTGTCCCACATTGCCACCCTGTCCAACCATGAACTGCCTATGCTCCATCCTTCCACAGGCCAAAGGACAATGCACCTGTGAGACTGAGAACTGGACTCTGCCATGGATATTCCTCCACCCCCACCCATCACCCTTAGAATCACATGTACCGATATCTAGCACTGTAAATAAATCACATATTGCACACAAATCTGTTTTGAGTCATGCTGTATTATTAATAAATGTATTACATATTACTGTTCAATATCTGTTCTGTCAATTAGACATGACAACATACCAATGTCAATACGGTGTAGTTCATGGGCAAACCAAGCAGAAGTCAGGCACTGAGTCAGACAGCACTGAGAAGGGAAGGGAAAGGCAAAAATTAATGAAAAAGATCTGGGGGGAACTACAGAAAGTACAGATGCAGGAGGCTATAAGCAATTGTGAAATGGCGTGGGTGATTCTTACCTGTGTGTTACTGGAAATACTGTTGTATCACTCTGTCCCTATTGTCTGTGTCGTCCTCTGAGTCTTCCTCCTCTTCACTCTCCACAGGCTCCACGGCTTCTACAACACCACCATCTGGACCATCCTCCTGCAGGAAAGGCACCTGGCGTCGCAAAGCCAGGTTGTGAAGCATACAACACGCCACGATGATATGGCACACCTTCTTTGGTGAGTACATTAGGGATCCACCAGTCATATGCAGGCACCTAAATCTGGCCTTCAGGAGCCCTAAAGGTTCGCTCAATCACCCTCCTAGTACGCCCATGGGCCTCATTGTACCGTTCCTCTGCCCTGGTTCTGGGATTCCTTACTGGGGTCAATAGCCACGGCAGGTTGGGGTAACCAGAGTCACCTATTAGCCACACACGCTGTCTCTGTAGCTGTTCCATCACATAGGGAATGCTGCTATTTCGCATAACATACGCGTCATGCACTGACCCTGGGAACTTGGCATTTACATGAGAGATGTACTGGTCAGCCAAACAGACCACCTGCACATTCATAGAATGGTAATTCTTCCTGTTCCTGTACACCTGTTCATCGTCATTTGGGGGGACTAAAGCCACATGGGTTCCATCAATTGCACCAATGATGTTGGGGATGTGTCCAAGGGCATAGAAATCAGCTTTCACTGTAGGCAAATCACCCTCCTCTGGGAAAATGATGTAGCTCCGCATGAGTTTCATCAGGGCAGACAACACTCTGGACAAGATCTTTGAAAACATAGGCTGAGACATCCCAGATGACATGGCCACTGTTGTCTGGAATGAGCCAGTTGCAAAAAAATGGAGGACAGTCAGAACCTGCACTAGAGGGGGAATTCCTGTGGGTTGGCGGATGGGGGACATCAGGGCTGGCTCCAGCTGGGCACACAGTTCATGGATGGTGGCTCGGTCAAGTCGGTATCGTAGTATAATATGGCGTTCTTCCATTGTCGACAGGTCCACCAGCGGCCGGTACACGCGAGGATTCCTCCTTCTCATCGCAAGTCCCAGCGGACGGTGCCTAGGAAGGAGAATATGGAGTACAGAGTCAATCCACTCACAGGTACGTACAACACAGCTTGCACAGTACAGGTAAATGTATGGGTTGCTAGGTTTGTATATGTGCCATAGCAAGGCCTAGGCCTGTGTGACGCAGTAGAAATTAGGCCATGTGGGCCCTTGAAATGGCGGCTGCCTGACCTGTGAAGTGGGACAATGGGATGTGAGGTCACTGCGCTGGCGGGGCACACCGTGGCGGTAGGCGGTCGAAGACCGCTGTGCGAAGACGCATTGGTTAACATTGAAGCCTATGGGTTTCATGAGCCAATGACGATGTGCGCCGGCGATCGCGGTACGCACCGCCGCGGTACGCACCGCCGCGGGCGTGACCGCCATTTCCTATCTACTTAATCACTCGAGACCTGATCATCCACAGGAGAGGACCTATACTGCAAGTGCTGCTGTGAACTCGGTCTGGAAGTGACAATGGCTGCTGCTACTGGTGAAAGGGCCCCCGCCTTCAGTTCAGAAGAGTTGGAGAAGCTCGTGGACGGGGTCCTCCCCCAGTATGCGCTACTCTACGGTCCTCCAGACCAACAGGTGAGTACACTGAGTGCACATTGAATGGGTTATGCCTGTGTGGTGTGGGGGGGATGCAAGTTGGTGGGGTGGGGAGGAAATGAGGAGTGCAACGCACGACAGATGAGAGAATGGGACCCATGGCAAGGTTGGGGAGGGGGGGGGCATGTACTCCAAACAAACAGATATGTGGCGTTTTCTCTTTCCCACCCTGTACATGTCAAACAGGTGAGCGACCATCAGAAAATCGATATTTGGCATGCCATCGCCAAGGAAGTCCGGAACTTGGGGGTCCACAACATACGGGGCACCCACTGCCGCAAGAGGTGGGAGGACATCCGCCGCGGAACGAGGAAGACCACAGAAACACTGCTGGGGATGGCCTCCCGACCTAGGAGGGGTGCCAGTCGCACCATGACCCCCCTGATGTCCCGGATCCTGGCAGTGGCCTACCCTGATTTGGATGGGCGCTTGAGGACAGCACAGCAGACACAAGGGGGTGAGTATCTGCACATTCTCCTATCTGTATGCGCAGTGGAGGCTTCTGGGTGGGGGAGGAGGGCTGTGGGTGACATTAGGCCAGGGCGCTTTCTGTAGTGTAGTCCTCTCCCTTAGGCATGGCCCTGTGCCCCCGCCCCCCACCTCTGTAGGGTGCCAAGCGCAGCTACCCATGGTCCAGCATCACCCATGTGCGCGTCTGTTGTCCCTAGACCTGTTGGCCTAGTCAGAAGTACTGAGTAGTGTACCCCTAATTCGCGACTTAGTGCATGAGGCACCTGTGTCTGTCCTCTCCGCAAAGGGCATTGATAAGGCATGCACTCAACTTTGTTTTATTTCTCCCCCCACCCTAAATCTTTGTTTTCTTGTGCTTTAGCATCATCAGGCGGAGGAGATTTGGCGTCGGAGCAAGAGGGAGCTGCAGGTCACCAGGCCCCGGTGGGCACTGACACAGACACCGAGGGCACCAGTGATCCGGAGGGCGAGGGGAGCACCACAACGGGGGCCGGTGGAGACACCAGCGACACGGACACGTCCTCGTTTGGGAGCTCCCTAGCGGTGGCGGCAACATCTGTGCCCCCCGCAACAACAGGTACAGCCGCCACCCAGCGCACCAGCACCGCCCTCCCAGCAGACCCTCACTCTTCGCTCCGTGGCCGCTCGGCCAGGAAGGCGCGCGTCTCCTTCGCCCCAGGCACCTCAGCCCCTGCCTCTGTTACCCCTGCTGCCCTCAGTGCGGAGCTCATTGACCTGGTGAGGACGGTCATTGTTGGGCAGACTACCCTTCTGAATGCCATCCAGGGGGTGGAAAGGGATGTGCATCGGAGCAATGCCTACCTGGAGGGCATTCATTCGGGTCAGGCTGCCCATCAACGAGCGTTCACTGCTCTGGCCTCAGCACTGATGGCAGCCATTGTCCCTGTCTCAAGTCTCCCTCTTCTATCTGCCTCCACCCTTTCTCTGTCTCCTGTACCTCAACCTATCCCATCCACACCATCAGACCAGCCTGCACACACCTCAACACCCAAGGCCAGCTCATCCAAACATAAGCACCACAGAAAACACAAGCATTCACCCAAGCAACACACAGATGCAGACATATCAACAGTCACTACCACCTCTGTGTCCCCGTCCTCCTCGTCTCCCTCCTCCCTCCCTGTGATGTCTACACTCACACCTGCATGCACCCCAACATCAGCCAGTTCTTCCACCACCAGCACACCCTCCACTACAGTCCGCACACCTGCAGTCACCACCCCCACTGGCATTTACACGTCCCCTGTGTCCTCTCCCACTGTGTCTGTCACCCCCTCTTCCAAGACACATAAACGCAGGCAGACACCCAAACAACAGCCAACCACCTCACGACAGCCTATGTCCCAGTCACCTGCACCCAAGGACAGCACACCTGACTCTCATACAACCACATCCACTTCCTCCACTTCTCTCACCACTACTCCTACCCCTTACCTTGGTCCCAAGAAATATTACCTCTCCAATCTTGACCTCTTTCCCTCCCCTGACCCACCCCCTCCAACTGGGAAAAGTCCCAAGGTCACCTCAGCCACCACCAGCCCAGCTTCTAAAGTGCAAGTGGTGCATGGCATGTGGAGTCCACCCTTTGGCGGCAGTGACACTTCGGAGAGCAGCAAGGGGACAGCCAGCCCCCCCCCCAGGCAAGAGGACCCGGAAAGTGAAGGGCCGCCGTGAGCGGACAGAGACGGCTGCCCCCAAGGAGGTAACTCCGGCCACTTCACCTGCCACAACAGCCAGGGGAGGCAAGGGCCCGAGAGCCTCATCTAAGGAGCGGAAGGACAGCAGGGCGGAGAGGACAGCCACCAGGAGCGCGGAGCAGGAGGGCCCCACAAGCCCCATCCCGGCTGCAAGGGACGACACCAAAGGGCCCAGGACTCCGTCCCCGAAGGGGCCTGACACTGCACGGTCGGAGGGCGAGTGAGCAGGGTGTCCAGGCCAGGTCTGACTCCCTTGACATACTGCAAGAGCACCGCTGAAGAGGGCCCCGCCGTGAAGACAGGTACCGCTGAACAGGGCCCGCCGTGCAGAAGAGCACCGCTGAACAGGGCCCCGCCGTGAAGACAGGTACAGCTGAACAGGGCCCGCCGTGCAGAAGAGCACCGCTGAAGAGGGCCCCGCCGTGAAGACAGATACCGCTGAACAGGGCCCGCCGTGCAGAAGAGCACCGCTGAACAGGGCCCCGCCGTGAAGACAGGTACCGCTGAACAGGGCCCGCCGTGCAGAAGAGCACCGCTGAAGAGGGCCCCGCCATGAAGACAGGTACCGCTGAACAGGGCCCGCCGTGCAGAAGAGCACCGCTGAACAGGGCCCCGCCGTGCAGAAGAGCACCGCTGAACAGGGCCCCGCCGTGAAGACAGGTACCGCTGAACAGGGCCCCGCCGTGCAGAAGAGCACTGCTGAACAGGGCCCCGCCGTGAAGACAGGTACCGCTGAACAGGGCCCCGCCGTGAAGACAGGTACCGCTGAACAGGGCCCGCCGTGCAGAAGAGCACCGCTGAACAGGGCCCCACCGTGAAGACAGGTACCGCTGAACAGGGCCCCGCCGTGCAGAAGAGCACCGCTGAACAGGGCCCCGCCGTGAAGACAGGTACCGCTGAACAGGGCCCCGCCGTGAAGACAGGTACCGCTGAACAGGGCCCGCCGTGCAGAAGAGCACCGCTGAAGAGGGCCCCGCCGTGAAGACAGGTACCGCTGAACAGGGCCCGCCGTGAAGAAGAGCACCGCTGAACAGGGCCCCGCCGTGCAGAAGAGCACCGCTGAACAGGGCCCCGCCGTGAAGACAGGTACCGCTGAACAGGGCCAAGCCGTGCAGAAGAGCACCGCTGAACAGGGCCCCGCCGTGAAGACAGGTACCGCTGAACAGGGCCCCGCCGTGAAGACAGGTACCGCTGAACAGGGCCCGCCGTGCAGAAGAGCACCGCTGAACAGGGCCCCACCGTGAAGACAGGTACCGCTGAACAGGGCCCCGCCGTGCAGAAGAGCACCGCTGAACAGGGCCCCGCCGTGAAGACAGGTACCGCTGAACAGGGCCCCGCCGTGAAGACAGGTACCGCTGAACAGGGCCCGCCGTGCAGAAGAGCACCGCTGAAGAGGGCCCCGCCGTGAAGACAGGTACCGCTGAACAGGGCCCGCCGTGAAGAAGAGCACCGCTGAACAGGGCCCCGCCGTGCAGAAGAGCACCGCTGAACAGGGCCCCGCCGTGAAGACAGGTACCGCTGAACAGGGCCAAGCCGTGCAGAAGAGCACCGCTGAACAGGGCCCCGCCGTGAAGACAGGTACCGCTGAACAGGGCCCCGCCGTGAAGACAGGTACCGCTGAACAGGGCCCGCCGTGCAGAAGAGCACCGCTGAACAGGGCCCCGCCGTGCAGAAGAGCACCGCTGAACAGGGCCCCGCCGTGTCAAGCACCGCTCCGCTTGGCCCTTCCTCTCAAGCACCGCTCCGCTGGGCCCTTCCTCTCAAGCACCGCTCCGCTGGGCCCTTCATCTCAAGCACCGCTCCGCTGGGCCCTTCCTCTCAAGCACCGCTCCGCTGGGCCCTTCCTCTCAAGCACCGCTCCGCTGGGCCCTTCCTCTCAAGCACCGCTCCGCTGGGCCCTTCATCTCAAGCACCGCTCCGCTTGGCCCTTCCTCTCAAGCACCGCTCCGCTGGGCCCTTCCTCTCAAGCACCGCTCCGCTGGGCCCTTCATCTCAAGCACCGCTCCGCTTGGCCCTTCCTCTCAAGCACCGCTCCGCTGGGCCCTTCCTCTCAAGCACCGCTCCGCTGGGCCCTTCTTCTCAAGCACCGCTCCGCTGGGCCCTTCCTCTCAAGCACCGCTCCGCTGGGCCCTTCATCTCAAGCACCGCTCCGCTTGGCCCTACCTCTCAAGCACCGCTCCGCTGGGAACCGCCGTCTCAGGCACTGTTTATGGTTCACTGTGCCCACCATGCCTCCTCCTTGACCAGTGGAGACTGTCATCCACCGGATGGACTGTGGCTTTGCACTCCCCAGGATGGTACAGTGGGCAAGCCACGCACTGTAGGGACATTGAGAGACTGTGGCTTTGCACTCCCCAGGATGGTACAGTGGGCAGCCACCCACTGTAGAGACATTGAGAGACTGTGGCTTTGCACTCCCCAGGATGGTACAGTGGGCAGCCCACCCACTGTAGAGACATTGAGAGACTGTGGCTTTGCACTCCCCAGGATGGTACAGTGGGCAGCCCACCCACTGTAGAGACATTGAGAGACTGTGGCTTTGCACTCCCCAGGATGGTGCAGTGGGCATGGTGGCTCCTCGTGGATCTGGCGTCGTGGACTCATGTGGCTGTGGTGGCCCCTCCTTCCCTTCCCCCTGAGGTGCCTGTAGTTTTAACATCAGATGCCCCTGCAGTGTTCTCTCCAAAGGACTCAGGTCTCGTGTGTGGGCTTTGCCCTTGTTTCGCAGAACATTGGCCCACGGACATGTTAGATTCGTAGGATGTGCAGAACTTGTTACTTCAGTTATACACTGATGTGTATATATTTTTTATTTTTGTATATATTTATCACGGTTGGTCAATAATTTCCATGAGCTTTTTTTGTACATAAATATTTGTTCTAAATTTGGTTGTGTCATTGTATTTTTTACAGGTGTTTGGGTGGTGTCACTGTGACTTGTTGCTCTGCATTGGTGTGTACATATTGGGGGGGTCGCATATGTGTGTGCCCGTAACCTTTCGTCCTCCCCCCTCCCGTGTGTCGTAGGTGCAGTACTCACCGTTGACGTCTGCGCCGGAGTTCGTACTCGTGGTAGATGAGCAGGTAGACGAGAGCAGGTATGATGTTCAATTCGGGTTCCATGCTGTCCGGATTCCGCGTGGAGTGTCTCGAGGTGAGCGTTTTCCATTGAAAATGTCTGTTTCCGCCGTGTTTTTATCGGCGGGGCTCCCGCCCCGGAAAAGGTGGCGGATTGGTGGGTCGTGATAGGGTGGGCGGTAAATTGTCTGCCGCCTGCCTGTTGGCGGTGACCGCCGCGCTGTTTGTTTGTTCCGCCGTGGCGGTCGGAGTGTTAAAGCGGTGGCCTGTGTTGGCGGTTCCCGCCAGGGTCAGAATTGCATTTTTTTTACCGCCGGCCTGTTGGCGGGTTGGCCGCCGCTTTATCACCGACCGCCAGGGTTAGAATCACCCCCAAAGTCATTTGCCAACATAGCCACTGACAGGACCACTGTGAAAAGTTTGAGACAGCATGAAAAAACTAAATGAACCTCTAACATTCATCAAAATAATGGTTTCATGGATGTCATACTTCAAAATCCTTAAAAACCTTGCAAATTTTCAAAAATAAATACAGAAGTATATGTAACGTTATAGTCAGGAAATATTGGTGGTCATTCTGACCTCGGCGTAAAAGGCGCTTACCGCCGGTCAGAAGACCGCCATAACACCGCCGCGGTTGTGGTAAACCGCCACGGTCATTCTGACCCGCAACAGGCAAACCGCCAAAAACCCGACATCCACAGAAGTCCGCCACACCAACGGGCAGCGAAAAACTGGCAATGACCAACCGCGGTATTCCATTGGCGTTACACACCGCTGCGGTCAAAATACACACCCAGCTCCAAAACACAGCCACATTGGCCAATTTGAAATACACACACCTGAAACACATACACACACCACACCCACACATCCAATCAACTATAAAACACACACCCACATCACCCACAAACCCCTACAACCAGAACATCTGAGAGAAGGCGAGAGAGAGAGCACATCTATTGACAACCCCATCACATAGAGGCACACAACATCATCACCCACACTACATCCACGCACAAAACACCGCACACCACCACACTCACCACACTCATCACCGCAAACACCACCCCACACCTCATCCACACTACCCCATGGCACCCCAAAGACACCCCAGGTTCTCAGACGCAGAACTCAGGGTCATGGTGGAGGAAATACTTCGGGTAGAGCCCCAGCTCTTCGGGACACAGGTGCAGCACAACACCATTGCCAGGAAGATGGAGCTATGGAGCAGAATAGTGGACAGGGTAAACGCTGTGGGACAGCATCCCAGAAATCGGGACGACATCAGGAAGCGGTGGAACGACCTACGGGGGAAGGTGCGTTCCATGGTATCCCGACATAACATCGCGGTGCAGAAGACTGGCGGCAGACCCCCACCTCAACCCCCAGAATTTACAGCATGGTAGGAACAGGTCTTGGCCATCCTGCATCCTGAGGGCCTCGCAGGAGTAGGGGGAGGAATGGACTCTGGTAAGTCTAATCTCAACTACTTCATCCCCCCCACCCACCAGCATGCCAACTCATACCCCCACCCTCCCCCCCACCCCCCAATCACACATCCTCCTTGCTAATGTCACACCAGCACAACCCACCCATCCCAACACCAAGCCCTGCATGCCACCACAAACCATGGACATCCATCACCTAAGCATGCCCACTGCACATACCCATCCCCCTCACAAACCACCGTCACAACTGCTCCCACAAGGGAATGCCAGCACTGGGGTACAAGGGCACGCTATGGCACACACAGAAGCAATAACCATACTCTTATACCCCTGCAGGACCCGAACGCCACCACACCGCCCAGGAGGGTCCAGAAATGTCCATCCCACCCCCAGAAGAGGCCCCCAGTGATGACAGCAGCTCTGTCTCCCTGGACCCAGATGACCAGCCCGGCCCATCGGGGACCTCGGGACAGTCGGTTCCCCTCAGACAGCCACAGGCCACAGCAGACCTACCCCCCTCTGGGAACACCAGCACAGCACCCACCCAGCGGGCCCATGCCTCTGTTTCCAGGACAGGTCAATCAGCGGTGTGTCCACCACTACAGGGCACCCAGGTTAACCCACCACCCAACAACAACAGGGACCTGGGGGCAGTGGTAGTGGGCACACGGTCCAGGGGACAGAGGCCCAAGGAAACAGGGGAACTGGGAGGGCTGCTGTGCGACAGGGGGGGGACATGCCCAGGGAACCCACTCTCCACAAGGCCCTCACCTCCATCATGGGAGCATACCACCACTCCCAGGAGACGATGGCGACGGTCCTGGCCAGGTTCCAGGAGATCCAGGTTCTGCAGGAGGAACAGTACATGGGGTTCCGGGAAGAACTGAGAAACATTAGTTCCGCAATGGGTACCATCGTTATGGCACTCAACTAGATTGTCACCACATTGCGGGACCATGTGGCACCACAAAGGGCCCCTGTCACTAGCATGGACCAAGAACAGGCTACCACCTCCGCCGGCGCTAGTGGACAGGAGGCCCCGACACAACAACAACGGGCCACCCGAACCCCACCCCCTGCAGAAGGAGAACCACCCCGCAAGCGGTGCCTGAGATCTCGTAAGAAGACAGAGTAGGATGCCAAGACCCCCGCCAGGAAAGGATACCCCCTGATGTCATCCCACTGTCCCACATTTTCACCCTGTCCAACCTTAAACTGCCCCTGCTCCACCTTCCACAGGCATATGGACAATGCACCTGTGAGACTGAGAATCTGGACTCAGCCATGGACATTCCTCCACCATCACCCATCACCGATTTTCTACCATTTCCCAAATTTGAGCACTTTAATAAACACACTTATTGCACAAAATTCATCTGGAGTCTGCCTGTATTTTTAAACAAATGTATTAGACATAACCGTTCAAAATTGTCCAGTTACATTGTGATGACAACATACCACTGTCACACAGCTGTAGTCCATGGGGAAACAAAGCAGATGTCACGCAGTGGGGCCCCCATCTCTGAAATTGGAAGGGAAAGTCAAACTCAGTTACCATACACTGGGGGGAAAGGTCAAACAGTAGAGAGGCAGTAGTCTTTAAGTAAATGTAATATGCCGGTGTTGATTCTTACCTGTGTGTTATTGAAAATACTGCAGTATTACTGTGTTCCTGTTGTCTGTGTCGTCCTCTTCGTCTTCCTCCTCTTCACTCTCCGCAGGCTCCACAGCTGCCACAACACCAACATCTGGAGCATCCTCCTGCAGGAAAGGCACCTGGCGTAGCAAAGCCAGGTTGTGAAGCATACAGCAGGCCACGATGATATGACACACCTTCTTTGGTGAGTACATTAGGGATCCACCTGTCATATGCAGGCATCTAAACCTGGCCTTCAGGAGGCCGAAGGTCCGCTCGATCACCCTCCTAGTACGCCCATGGGCATCATTGTACCGTTCCTCTGCCCTTGTCCTGGGATTCCTCACTGGGGTCAGTAGCCACGGCAGGGTGGGGTAACCAGAGTCACCAATTAGCCACACACGGTGCCTCTGGAGTAGTTCCATCACGTAAGGGATGCTGCTATTTCGCATGATGTACGCGTCATGCACTGACCCTGGGAACTTGGCATTTACATGGGAGATGTACTGGTCAGCCAAACAGACCACCTGGATATTCATGGAATGATAACTTTTTCTGTTCCTGTACACCTGTTCACTTTCTCTGGGGGGTACCAAAGCCACATGGGTCCCATCAATGGCACCAATGATGTTGGGAATATGTCCAAGGGCATAGAAATCACCCTTCACTGTAGGCAAATCCCCCACCTCAGGGAAAACGATGTAGCTCCGCATGTATTTCATCAGGGCAGACAAGACTCTGGACAACACCTTTGAAAACATAGGCTGAGACATCCCCGAAGAAATGGCCACTGTTGTTTGAAATGACCCACTTGCCAAAAAATGGAGTACTGACAGCACCTGCACTAGAGGGGGGATCCCTGTGGGTTGGCGGATGGGTGACATCAGGTCTGGCTCCAGCTGGGCACACAATTCCCGTATAGTGGCTCGGTCAAGCCTGTATATCAGTATGACATGTCTTTCTTCCATTGTCGACAGGTCCACCAGCAGTCTGTACACGGGAACATTCCTCCGTCTCCTCGCAAGTCCCAGCGGACGGTGCCTAGGAAGGACAACATGGAGCACAGAGTCAATCAACCTACTGGTACGTTCCCACACCTTGCACAGTACACGATTCTCAATGCATTGAATGGCTTGTATGAGTGTCAATGCAAGGCCTAGGTATGTGTGACGCAGTAGTAATTAAGCCATGTGGGCCCTTGAAATGGCGGCTGCCTGACCTGTGAAGTGCGACAATGGGATGTGAGGTAAATGCGCTGGCGTGGCACACCTTGGCGGTAGGCGGTCGAAGACCGCGGCGCAAAGCCGCATTGGTTAACATTGAACCCTATGGGTTTCATGAGCCAATGACGAAGTGCGCCGGCGGTCGCTGTACGCACCGCCGCGGTACGCACCGCCGCGGGCGTGACCGCCATTTTCTATCTGCTTACTCACTCGATACCTGATCATCCACAGGAGAGGACCTATACTGCAAGTGCTGCTGTGACCTCGGTCTGGAAGAGACAATGGCTCAAGCGACTGTGGAAAGGGCCCCTGCCTTCACTTCTGAAGAATTGGAGAAACTCGTGGATGGGGTCCTCCCCCAGTATGCGCTACTCTACGGTCCTCCAGACCAACAGGTAAGTCCACTGGGAGCATGCTTTGTGGGCAATGCCTGTGTTGAGTGGGGTGGATGAACGATGGTGGGGAGGGGACCGAATGAGGCATGCATCACACGACAGATGAGAGCATGTGCCATGTGGCAAGGGTGGGGAGGGGGGGCCACTCACATAGAGCATGCAGAAAATGATGATATTTTATTTTCTCCCCCTGTACATGTCACATAGGTCAGCGCCCATCAGAAAATCGACATTTGGCGTGCCATCGCCAAGGACGTCCGGACCCTGGGGGTCCACAACAGACGGGGCACCCACTGCCGCAAGAGGTGGGAGGACATCCGCCGCGGGAGCAGAAAGACCGCGGAGGCTCTGCTGGGGATGGTCTCCCAACGTATGAGGGGTGCCACACGTCAATTGACCCCCCTGATGTCCCGGATCCTGGCGGTGGCCTACCCAGATTTGGATGGGCGTGTGAGACATCACAGCAGACACAAGGGGGTGAGTACCAGCACATTCTGGTATCTTAGCGCACAGTGGAGGTGTCTGGGTGGGGGAGGAGGGCTGTGGGTATCTCTAGGCCAGGGCGATTTCTGTAGGCTAGGCCCCTCCGTAAGGCATGGCCCTGTGCCCCCGCCCCCCACCTCTGTAGGGTGCCAAGTACAGCTATCCATGGCCCTGTGTCACCTATGTGTGCATTTGTCATCCATAGGCTTGTAGGCCAAGTCCCAATGATTGAGTAGTGTACACCAAGTGCGCAGCGTAGTGCAGGGGGCTTTTGTGTCTGTCCTCTCCGCCAACTGTGTCGCTAATGCATGCACTCAACATGTCTTTATTCCCCCCCCCCTTTTCTGCTGCTTTTCCTGTACATGTGTGCATTAGCATCATCAGGCGGAGGAGAAGTGGCATCGGAGCACGAGGGAGCTGCATCTCACATGGCCCTGGAGGGCCATGCAACCGACTCGGAGTTCACCAGTGAGACGGAGGGCGAGGGGAGCTCCACAACGGGGACACGTGGAGACATCAGCGACACAGACACGTCCTCGGAAGGGAGCTCCCTTGTGGTGGCGGCAACATCCGTGCCCACCGCAACAACAGGTACAGCCGCCACCCAGCGCACCAGATCCGCCCTCCCAGCAGCCCCTCAGCGTTCGCCCTGTGCCCGCTCAGCCAGGAAGGCGGGCATCACCTTCGCCCCAGGCACCTCAGGCCCTGCCCCAGTTACCCCTGCTGCCCTCAGTGAGGAGGTCATTGACCTCCTCAGGACGCTCATTGTTGGGCAGTCAACCCTTTTGAATGCAATCCAGGGTGTAGAAAGGGAGGTGCACCGGAGCAATGCATACCTGGAGGGCATTCATTCGGGTCAGGCTGCCCATCAGCGATCGTTCAACGCTCTGGCCTCAGCACTGACGGCAGCCATTGTCCCTGTCTCCTGCCTCCCCCCTCCAATTTCCTCATCCCAGTCCCACTCCCCTGTACCTCTGCCTATCCCAGACACACCTACAGACCAGCCTGCACACACCTCAACACCCAAGGGCAGCTCATCCAGACATAAGCACCACAGATCACACAAGCATTCACACAAGCAACATCCACATGCAGACATGCCAACAGCCACTGCCTCCTCTGTGTCCCCCTCCTCCTCGTCTCCCTCCTCCCTCCCTGTGACGTCTCCACTCACACTTGCATGCACAACATCATCAGCCACTACGTCCATCACCAGCACACCCACCAGAACACTCCGCACACGTGCAGTCACCACCCCCACTGCCATTTACACGTCCCCTGTGTCCTCTCCCAGTGTGTCTGTCACCCCCTCTTCCAAACCACACAAACGCAGGCAGCCACCCACCCAACAGCCATCCACCTCACGACTCCCTCCGTCACAAGCACCTGCACCCAAAGACACCACACTTGACTCTGCTACAACCACATCCTCTTCCTCCAATCCCATACCCACTGCACCTACCCTTCCCACTGCTCCTAAAAAGTTTTTCCTCTCCAAAATTAACCTCTTTCCATCCCCTGACCCACCCCCTCCATCTCGTAAGAGTCCAATCAGCACCTCAGCCACCACAACCCCTGGACCTACAAGGACCATAGTACAGGGATATTGGAGTCCACCACCTTCAAGGGCAGCAACATCGGCCAGCAGTAAAGGGACAGCCAGCCCATCCCCTGGGAATAAAACAAAGAAAGGCAAGGGCCGGCGCGAGAGGCCAGAGACGGCAGCCTCCAAAGGCACTACCCTGGCACCGTCAGGAAGTGGGGTGTCACCTGGCACATCGACAAAGGGAGGCAAGGGCCACAGAGAATAACGGAAGGATGGTAAGGGCAGCACGGCCGACAAGTCCGGCAGCAGGCGAGCTGCCCAAGAGGGCCCCACCAGCCCCATTCCGGGTGTGAAGGAGGACACCCACGGGCCCAGGACTCCAGCACAGGAGGGCCCTCAAGCGAGAAGTCGGATGGGGAGTGAACTCCAAATATTGGCCGGATCTGGTGCCCTGGAGACACATGTCAAGAACCGCTGAACAGGGCCCTTCAAGACAAGCACCGCTGAACAGGGCCCTTCAAGACAAGCACCGCTGAACATAGCACCGCCGTGTCAAGCACCGCTGAACAGGGCCCTTCAAGACAAGCACCGCTGAACAGGGCACCGCCGTCTCTGCACCGCTGAACAGGGCCCCGCCGTGTCAAGCACCGCTGAACAGGGCACCGCCGTCTCAAGCACCGCTGAACAGGGCACCGCCGTCTCTGCACCGCTGAACAGGGCCCCACCGTGTCAAGCACCGCTGAACATGGCACCGCCGTGTTAAGCACCGCTGAACAGGGCCCTTCAAGACAAGCACCGCTGAACAGGGGCCCGCCGTCTCTGCACCGCTGAACATGGCACCGCCGTGTCAAGCACCGCTGAACAGGGTCCTTCAAGACAAGCACCGCTGAACAGGGCACTGCCGTCTCTGCACCGCTGAACAGGGCCCCGCCGTGTCAAGCACCGCTGAACAGGGCACCGCCGTGTCAAGCACCGCTGAACAGGGCCCCGCCGTGTCAAGCACCGCTGAACAGGGCCCTTCAAGACAAGCACTGCTGAACAGGGCACCGCCGTCTCTGCACCGCTGAACAGGGCCCCGCCGTGTCAAGCACCGCTGAACAGGGCACCGCCGTCTCAAGCACCGCTGAACAGGGCACCGCTGTCTCTGCACCACTGAACAGGGCCCCGCCGTGTCAAGCACCGCTGAACATGGCACCGCCGTGTCAAGCACCGCTGAACAGGGCCCTTCAAGACAAGCACCGTTGAACAGGGCACCGCCGTGTCAAGCACCGCTGAACATGGCACAGCCGTGTCAAGCACCGCTGAACAGGGCACCGCCGTCTCTGCACCGCTCCGCTGGGCCCTTCCTCTCAAGCACCGCTCCGCTGGGCCCTTCCTCTCAAGCACCGCTCCGCTGGGCCCTTCCTCTCAAGCACCGCCCAGCTGGGCCCTTCCTCTCAAGCACCACTCCGCTGGGCCCTTCAAGTCAGGCACCGATCCGCTGGGCACCGCCGTCTCTGCACCGCTCCGCTGGGCCCTTCCTCTCAAGCACCGCTCCGCTGGGCCCTTCCTCTCAAGCACCGCTTCACTGGGCCCTTCCTCTCAAGCACTGCTCTGCTGGGCCCTTCCTCTCAAGCACCGCTCCGCTGGGCCCTTCCTCTCAAGCACCGCTCCGCTGGGCCCTTCCTCTCAAGCACTGCTCCGCTGGGCCCTTCCTCTCAAGCACTGCTCCGCTGGGCCCTTCCTCTCAAGCACTGCTCCGCTGGGCCCTTCATCTCAAGCACCGCTCCGCTGGGCACCGCCGTCTCTGCACCGCTCCGCTGGGCCCTTCCTCTCAAGCACCGCTCCGCTGGGCCCTTCCTCTCAAGCACCGCTCTGCTGGGCCCTTCCTCTCAAGCACCGCTCCGCTGGGCCCTTCCTCTCAAGCATCGCTCCGCTGGGCCCTTCCTCTCAAGCACTGCTCCGCGGGGCCCTTCATCTCAAGCACCGCTCCGCTGGGCCCTTCATCTCAAGCACCGCTCCGCTGGGCACCGCAGTCTCTGCACCGCTCCGCTGGGCCCTTCATCTCAAGCACTGCTCCGCTGGGCCCTTCAAGTCAGGCACCGCTGAACAGGGTACCGCCGTCTCAAGCACCGCTCAGCCAGGAAGGCGGGCATCACCTTCGCCCCAGGCACCTCAGGCCCTGCCCCAGTTACCCCTGCTGCCCTCAGTGAGGAGGTCATTGACCTCCTCAGGACGCTCATTGTTGGGCAGTCAACCCTTTTGAATGCAATCCAGGGTGTAGAAAGGGAGGTGCACCGGAGCAATGCATACCTGGAGGGCATTCATTCGGGTCAGGCTGCCCATCAGCGATCGTTCAACGCTCTGGCCTCAGCACTGACGGCAGCCATTGTCCCTGTCTCCTGCCTCCCCCCTCCAATTTCCTCATCCCAGTCCCACTCCCCTGTACCTCTGCCTATCCCAGACACACCTACAGACCAGCCTGCACACACCTCAACACCCAAGGGCAGCTCATCCAGACATAAGCACCACAGATCACACAAGCATTCACACAAGCAACATCCACATGCAGACATGCCAACAGCCACTGCCTCCTCTGTGTCCCCCTCCTCCTCGTCTCCCTCCTCCCTCCCTGTGACGTCTCCACTCACACTTGCATGCACAACATCATCAGCCACTACGTCCATCACCAGCACACCCACCAGAACACTCCGCACACGTGCAGTCACCACCCCCACTGCCATTTACACGTCCCCTGTGTCCTCTCCCAGTGTGTCTGTCACCCCCTCTTCCAAACCACACAAACGCAGGCAGCCACCCACCCAACAGCCATCCACCTCACGACTCCCTCCGTCACAAGCACCTGCACCCAAAGACACCACACTTGACTCTGCTACAACCACATCCTCTTCCTCCAATCCCATACCCACTGCACCTACCCTTCCCACTGCTCCTAAAAAGTTTTTCCTCTCCAAAATTAACCTCTTTCCATCCCCTGACCCACCCCCTCCATCTCGTAAGAGTCCAATCAGCACCTCAGCCACCACAACCCCTGGACCTACAAGGACCATAGTACAGGGATATTGGAGTCCACCACCTTCAAGGGCAGCAACATCGGCCAGCAGTAAAGGGACAGCCAGCCCATCCCCTGGGAATAAAACAAAGAAAGGCAAGGGCCGGCGCGAGAGGCCAGAGACGGCAGCCTCCAAAGGCACTACCCTGGCACCGTCAGGAAGTGGGGTGTCACCTGGCACATCGACAAAGGGAGGCAAGGGCCACAGAGAATAACGGAAGGATGGTAAGGGCAGCACGGCCGACAAGTCCGGCAGCAGGCGAGCTGCCCAAGAGGGCCCCACCAGCCCCATTCCGGGTGTGAAGGAGGACACCCACGGGCCCAGGACTCCAGCACAGGAGGGCCCTCAAGCGAGAAGTCGGATGGGGAGTGAACTCCAAATATTGGCCGGATCTGGTGCCCTGGAGACACATGTCAAGAACCGCTGAACAGGGCCCTTCAAGACAAGCACCGCTGAACAGGGCCCTTCAAGACAAGCACCGCTGAACATAGCACCGCCGTGTCAAGCACCGCTGAACAGGGCCCTTCAAGACAAGCACCGCTGAACAGGGCACCGCCGTCTCTGCACCGCTGAACAGGGCCCCGCCGTGTCAAGCACCGCTGAACAGGGCACCGCCGTCTCAAGCACCGCTGAACAGGGCACCGCCGTCTCTGCACCGCTGAACAGGGCCCCACCGTGTCAAGCACCGCTGAACATGGCACCGCCGTGTTAAGCACCGCTGAACAGGGCCCTTCAAGACAAGCACCGCTGAACAGGGGCCCGCCGTCTCTGCACCGCTGAACATGGCACCGCCGTGTCAAGCACCGCTGAACAGGGTCCTTCAAGACAAGCACCGCTGAACAGGGCACTGCCGTCTCTGCACCGCTGAACAGGGCCCCGCCGTGTCAAGCACCGCTGAACAGGGCACCGCCGTGTCAAGCACCGCTGAACAGGGCCCCGCCGTGTCAAGCACCGCTGAACAGGGCCCTTCAAGACAAGCACTGCTGAACAGGGCACCGCCGTCTCTGCACCGCTGAACAGGGCCCCGCCGTGTCAAGCACCGCTGAACAGGGCACCGCCGTCTCAAGCACCGCTGAACAGGGCACCGCTGTCTCTGCACCACTGAACAGGGCCCCGCCGTGTCAAGCACCGCTGAACATGGCACCGCCGTGTCAAGCACCGCTGAACAGGGCCCTTCAAGACAAGCACCGTTGAACAGGGCACCGCCGTGTCAAGCACCGCTGAACATGGCACAGCCGTGTCAAGCACCGCTGAACAGGGCACCGCCGTCTCTGCACCGCTCCGCTGGGCCCTTCGTCTCAAGCACCGCTCCGCTGGGCCCTTCAAGTCAGGCACCGCTCCGCTGGGCACCGCCGTCTCTGCACCGCTACGCTGGGCCCTTCCTCTCAAGCACCGCTCCGCTGGGCCCTTCCTCTCAAGCACCGCTCTGCTGGGCCCTTCTTCTCAAGCACCGCTCCGCTGGGCCCTTCCTCTCAAGCACAGCTCCGCTGGGCCCTTCAAGTCAGGCACCGCTCCGCTGGGCACCGCCGTCTCTGCACCGCTCCGCTGGGCCCTTCCTCTCAAGCACCGCTCCGCTGGGCCCTTCCTCTCAAGCACCGCTCCGCTGGGCCCTTCCTCTCAAGCACCGCCCAGCTGGGCCCTTCCTCTCAAGCACCACTCCGCTGGGCCCTTCAAGTCAGGCACCGATCCGCTGGGCACCGCCGTCTCTGCACCGCTCCGCTGGGCCCTTCCTCTCAAGCACCGCTCCGCTGGGCCCTTCCTCTCAAGCACCGCTTCACTGGGCCCTTCCTCTCAAGCACTGCTCTGCTGGGCCCTTCCTCTCAAGCACCGCTCCGCTGGGCCCTTCCTCTCAAGCACCGCTCCGCTGGGCCCTTCCTCTCAAGCACTGCTCCGCTGGGCCCTTCCTCTCAAGCACTGCTCCGCTGGGCCCTTCCTCTCAAGCACTGCTCCGCTGGGCCCTTCATCTCAAGCACCGCTCCGCTGGGCACCGCCGTCTCTGCACCGCTCCGCTGGGCCCTTCCTCTCAAGCACCGCTCCGCTGGGCCCTTCCTCTCAAGCACCGCTCCGCTGGGCCCTTCCTCTCAAGCACCGCTCCGCTGGGCCCTTCCTCTCAAGCATCGCTCCGCTGGGCCCTTCCTCTCAAGCACTGCTCCGCGGGGCCCTTCATCTCAAGCACCGCTCCGCTGGGCCCTTCATCTCAAGCACCGCTCCGCTGGGCACCGCAGTCTCTGCACCGCTCCGCTGGGCCCTTCATCTCAAGCACTGCTCCGCTGGGCCCTTCAAGTCAGGCACCGCTGAACAGGGTACCGCCGTCTCAAGCACCGCTGGCCCATTGGCAGAAGGGGCAGGCCCGGATCTGTGTCGGGCAGGGCTTTACAAAGCACTCTGGGCACCATGCCTCCTCCAGAACCAGTGGAGTCTGTAATCCACTTGATAGACTGTGGCTTTGCACTCCCCAGGATGGTACAGTGGGCAATCCACCCACTGTAGAGACTTGAGAGACTGTGGCTTTGCACTCCCCAGGATTGAACAGTGGCCATGGAGGCCCCTCGTGGATCTGGCGTCGTGGACTCATGTGGCTGAGGTGCCCCCCCTTTCCTTCCCCCTGAGGTGCCTGTAGTTTTACTATCTGATGCCCCGGCAGTGTTCTCTCCAATGGATTCGGGTCTCCTGTGTGGGCTTTGCCCATATGTTTAGGCCCATTGGCCCACGAACAATGGCTGATAGCCAATATGGCCAGGACATTTGACATATGTATATATTGTTAAAGATGTTATATATATTTTTTTACTTAGCCGTACAATATAGTTCAATTTTAATGATCATTTTATTTTGTCTTTGCATTCTTCCGGGGGGATTGGGGGGTGTCACTCTGAGTTGTTGCTCTGCATTGATGTGTATGTAGTTGTGGGTGAGGGTGGGTGTGTCGCGTATGTGTGTCCCCGTAATTTTTTGCCTCCCCCCTCCCCTGTGTCGTAGGTGCAGTACTCACTGTTGTCTTCTGCGCCGGCGTTCGTGCTCCTGGTAGAGGAGCAGGAAGACAATGGCTGGGAGGATGTGTAGTTCCGGTTCCATGCTGTCCAGATTCCTCGTGGAGTGTGTAGAGGTGAGCGTTTTCCGTTCGAAATGTCTGTTTCCGCCGTGTTTTTATCGGCGGGGCTACTGCCCCGGAAAAGGTGGCGGATTGGTGGGTCGTGATAGGGTGGGCGGTACATTGCCTCCCGCCTGGCTGTTGGCAGTGACCGCCGCGCTGTTTGTTTGTCCCGCCGTGGCGGTCGGAGTGTTAAAGTGGCGTGCTCTGTTGGCGGTTCCCGCTAGGGTCAGAATTCCATTTTTTGGACCGCCTGCCTGTTGGCGGGTTGGCCGCCGCTTTATCACCGACCACCAGGGTAACAATGACCCCCATAATCTAAAAAAAAATGAAATTCACTGAAAAAAACAAAGGTTATGGGGCTGTTATAGTCAGGATATATAATTTAAAAATCAATAGAAATTCACTTAAAAAAACAAAGGTTAGTGGGACGTTTTATGATGGATCTGATCCACCACAAGCAGACGGCTTCATTCCCAAAAGCAACACCGCCTTCAATATAAGGCATTTCATGACCATGCTAGAGGATGACATGTGTGATATAAACAAAGCTACTGTATTGCCAGTTGATATTGAGAATGTGTTTGAGAGTCTTAATTGGAACTACTCATATGATGTCATGGGTCTAATGGGAATAGGCTCAGACTTTATAGCCTGGATGTATATTTTCTATACTAGCCCCATGGCTCGAGTGCGGACAGGTCAATACATTTCAGAGAGCTTTGCAGTGGTGAGGGGAATGCGGCAGGGGTCCCTGCTATCCCTCTTACTATTTTCCATTGCTATGGACCCTCTGGCAGTGTTAGCTTGATCAGGGTCCATTACAAGGGCATTCAGACAGGGGATACTATCTAGAGGAAGCTCTGTACGCCGATGACCTTTTCATGTTACTGCGGGATACAGCGGAGGACCTTCAGGGAGCCAGGGCCCTATTGGAAAGTTTTGCCAAGGTGTCAAGACTGCAGGAAAATTGGTTGAGGACAAAGCTTTTCCCCACTGGACCCCCACTGGACCTGGAAGTGGAGCTTCATTGTCTTCCATACTTGGGCGTTAAAATTTATCACTCTCCCATTGATATGTTTAATGGGAACTATGGAATGGCTCGCCAGAGCTTGAAGTTGACTGTTGCCTTTTGGCAAGCTCTCCTTTTATCAGCAGCAGGCAGGGTTCCCCTCCTTAAGATGCTGGCCCTAGGGGCATGGTCTGGCCAAGAACACGGATGGCCGTTTGATCTGTGCGATCTGCGTGCTGACGGGCACGCAGTGGAGGAAGCAGCATTTCCCGGTATCCGCAGACCAGCGGTGGAGACCCAAGGGCACCTGTAGTCGCTGGCCCATTTGAGAGACGGTGGTTCATCCCTCATCACACATTACTGTCGACATCTTGAACAAGCCAGAGCAGCCCTCAATAAACTATTCACGTCCAAAGCGGAGCCTGCACTACTGCGCCTGAAAGGCCGCCACTACGAACAAGGGGAAAAAGGTGGATGTCCAATTGCGTCAAATGGAGGCAGGGCAGGCAGTCCCTACCATCCACTCCTCAAACTACGCGCTCCTCACTCACCCACAAGACATAGTTAATGAGTTTGCAGCCTTCTACAGTACACTCTACACTCCTGAAACAACAGTTGACGTTAACCAGGTAGAGGTGATCGTAGAGAACACACAGCTACCCAGTCTATCAGAAGAGGGAAAGGCCCTCCTCGAGGGTGGGATCAGCAAGGCGGAGATTGCACAAGCCATTTCCAAACTCCCATAAAATAAGGCGCAAGGGGACAACGTCATTCCCGCAGAATATCTGTAAATGGGCCGGTGAGAAGATCGTCGACTCCCTCCATTAATCTTTCCACGAGACTGTCTAGGTGGGATTCATGGGTCCCATTTCCAACAGGGAAGTCATAGCAGTCCTCCCCAAACTGGTGAAGAACCCTCTGTTGTGTGGCAGTTACCGCCCCATCTCTCTTCTGAACAGCGAAATCAAGATCCTTGCGTGTGTGCTAGCCACCCATCTCCGTAAAGTCATCCTTTCCCTTATACTTAATGCCCAAATGGGATTTGTGCCAGGATGCATTTCTAGAAATCATCTCTGCACCCTGCCACATGTCCTCCAGGAGGTTAGGTACCTGCCGGAGGAAGTCCTGGCACTGTCCCCCAACGCCAAAAAGGTGTTCAGTCACATAGATTGGACATACCTATTCTCTACATTGCACTGATCCAGCCTTGGAGATGAATTCATACTCAAAATCTGACTATTATATGATAACCCCTCGCCCCAGGTTAATTGTGGCAGCTTCCTGTCCGTTCCCTCTCCTCACTTTTGTTCCTGCTGGCTTTGATGCCGTTCACGGCAACCATTCGCCAGCCGCCCTTCCACGCCGGCACGCCCCTCCGGGGAGGTACATTTACACTTTACCTTTATGCGTACGATATCCTACTCACTCCTCGGAATCTACACAGCTCCCTGTCGGCAATCTTACAACACATAGCCGATTTTGCAACCCTGTCCGGCTATCGGGTGAACTGGGAAAAATGTGATACCTTGCCCCTCTCAATCATCACAACAAGGGTTACCATCCATGGCTATCCCTTCCAATGGTCTGTGAGAAAGTAGCCTCTTTCTAGCATGGTTACCCCTACTTTTGGCCTGTTTGTGAGTGTGTGTCAATGTGTTTTTACTGTGTCACTGGGATCCTGCTGGCCAGGGCCCCAGTGCTCATAGTGAAAACCCTATTTGTCTGTGTGTTTTGCCTGTCTCACTGGGACCCTGCTAGCCAGGACCACAGTGCTCATAGTTTGTGGCCTAATGTGTGTGTTGTCAGTAGTGCTTAACTGTGTCACTGAGGCTCTGCTTACCAGAACCTCAGTGCTTATGCTTTTTCTGCTTTTAAATTTGTCACTGTAGGCTAGTGACTTCATTTACCAAATTCAATCGACACACTGGACCCCCCTTAAAAGCTGCAGTGCAAGCCTCAGAGAGCTGGTTTGGCAGTACTGGGGGTTCATGGTGGAGCCCCCAGAATGCATGGAATTGGCACCCCAATACCAGATTTGGAATGGGGGGACAATTCCATGATCTTAGACATGTTACATGGTCATATTGGGAGTTACCATTGTGAAGCTACATGTCGGTATTGACCTATATGTAGTGCAAGCGTGTAATGGCGTCCCCGCACTCATAATGTCCGGGGAAATGGCCCTGAACTATGTGGAGGCACCTCTTCTAGTGCAAGGGTGCCTTCACACTTAGTAACTTTGCACCTAACCTTCAGTAAATGAAGGTTAGACATATAGGTGACTTATAAGTGACCTTGTGCAGTGTAAATGGCTGTGTAATGGTGCATACACCATTTCACACAGGCTGTAATGGCAGTCCTGTAGAATCCTTTGCATGGGCTCCCTTTGGGTGGCCAAAGTAATGCTGTAGCCCATAGGGATCCCCTAGAACCGCAATGCCCTGGGTACCTAAGTACCATATACCAGGGACTTATAAGGGGGCACCAGTATGCCAATTTGGGATAAAATACTGGGTTACCAGTATGTAATGACAAATTTGGGAGGAGAGAAAGCATAAGCACTGGGTTTCTGGTTAGCAGGATCCTCGTGACACAGTCAAGCATACTGACAAAACACTCAAACATGCTAATAAACAAGCCAAAAACCATAAGCACTGGGGTCCTGGCTAGCAGTATCCCAGTGACACAGTCAAACACACTGACAAACAGGCCAAAAATGGGGGTAACAATGCTAGAAAGAGGCTATTTTCTCACACAACCCCCCCCCCCAAAACGAAGGACAATAAGGCTAACCTTGGTCAGTTGAGACTTTATTGTCTAAGTGGTGATAAGTGGAGTGTAGATCTGCACTAGAGTGTTTACTCCCTTTATCATCCACTGTATGGTCCCTTCCCTGTGGGGAGTTGAACCGCCCTGTTTGAAGATTTTTAGCTAGAGAACAGTCCAAGTGTGTGTTCTGAGATTCCTTATTTGTAAGGTTAAAAAGTATTAAAATGGGGCAGTGTGACTGTCCCTGGGATCCTATGTCAAAACAGGGCTGCTTTCCTATGGATTGCAATGCTGGACAGGTATTGTAGGAGGCTGGCCTGTCTTGTAGTGGGTACCAGAGGTACACCTTGTGCCAGGTTCAGTTATCCCTTATTAGTGTACAAGATGTGTTTCTAGCAGCTTAGACTGATATAAGGTAGCTATGGCAACACAGCCTAGGCTGAACTAGGAGACATGTAAAGCTCCTACTATACCACTGGTGTCATCTGCACAATATCATAAGAAAACACAATACGCAGAAGTACTAAAAATAAAGGTACTTTATTTTTATGACAATATGCCAAAAGTATCTCAGTCAGTACCCTCAGTATGAGGATAAGTTATATACACAAGATATATGTACACAAAACATATGTACACAAACCAAAATTAAGCAGGTAATAGCAAGAAAAGTAATGCAAGCAGTGTAAAATTACAGTAGATTGCAATAGGAGCACATAGGTATAGGGGCAACACAAACCATATACTCCAAAAGTGGAATGCGAACCACGAATGGACCCCAAACCTATGTGAGCTTGTAGAGGGTCGCTGGGACTGTAAGGAAACAGTGAGGGTTAGAAAAATAGCCCACACCGAGACCCTGAAAGGTAGGTGTAAAGTGCACCTACTACCCCCAGAGAGCACAGAAGTCGTGATAGGGGGGTTCTGCAGGAAGAACAAACACCCGCAATGCAACAACAGTGGATTTCCGGACCTCAGTACCTGTAAGACAAGGGGACCAAGTCTAATAGTCGTGACAGGGTCGAGAGTGGGCAGGAGCCCAGGAAATGCCAGCTGAGGGTGCAAGGAAGCTGCCACCTATTGGAAGAAGCTTGGAGTTCTGCAAGACAGAAGAGGACTAGGAACTTCTCCTTTGGAAGATGGATGTCCCACGTCGCAATAAAGCTTGCAGAGGTGTTCCCATTCAGAAAGACCGCAAACAAGCCTTGCTAGCTGCAAGGGTCATGGCAGAGGTTTTTGGGTGATGCTGTGGCCCAGGAGGGACCAGGATGTCGCCGCTTGGAGGGGGAGACAGAGGGGGCACCCAGCAACTCAAGGAATCCTCAAAGAAGCAGGCAGCACCCGCAGAAGTACCTGAACAGGCACTTAGAAGAAAAGTGAATAAGAGTCCACCCGAAGTCACAAAATGGAGTCCCACGATGCTGGAGGACAACTCAGAAGGTTGTGCACTGCAGGAAGAAGTGTCGGGGACCCAGGCTTGGCTGTGCACAAAGGAAATCCTGGAACAGTGCACAGGCGCCGGAGCAGCTGCAAATCATACGGTACCCAGCAATGCAGTCTAGCGTGGGGAGGCAAGGACTTACCTCCACCAAACTTGGACTGAAGAGTCACTGGACTGTAGGAGTCACTTGGACAGAGTTGCTGAGTTCCAGGGACTGCGCTCGTCATGCTGAGAGGGGACCCAGAGGACCAGTGATGCAGTCTTTTGGTGCCTGCGGTTGCAGGGGGAAGATTCTGTCGACCCACGGGAGATTTCTTCAGAGCTCCTGGTGCAGAGAGGAGGCAGGCTACCTCCAAAGCATGCACCACCTGGAAACAGTCGAGAAAGCCGGCAGGATGAAGCCATACAAGGTTACTAGTAGTCATCTTGATACTTTGTTGCGGTTTTGCAGGCATCCTGAGAAGTCAGCGGTCGATCCTTTGGCAGAAGGTGAAGAGGCAGATGCAGAGGAACTCTGATGAGCTCCTGCATTCGTTATCTGAAGAATTCCCCAAAGCAGAGACCCTAAATAGCCAGAAGAGGAGGTTTGGCTACCAGGTTAGGAGGATTGGCTACCAAGAGAGGTAAGAGCCTATCAGAAGGAGCCTCTGACGTCACCTGCTGGCACTGGCCACTCAGAGCAGTTCAGTGTGCCAGCAACACCTCCGAATCCAAGATGGCAGAGGTCTGGGGCACACTGGAGGAGCTCTGGGCACCTCCCTGGGAGGTGCAGGTCAGGTGAGTGGTCACTCCCCTTTCCTTTGTCCAGTTTCGCGCCAGAGCAGGGCTGGGGGATCCCTCAACCGGTGTAGACTGGCTTATGCAGAGATGGGCAGCATCTGTGCCCATCAAAGCATTTCCAGAGACTGGGGGAGGCTACTCCTCTCCAGACTTTCTCACCTTTTCCAAAGGGAGAGGGTGTAACACCCTCTCTCTAAGGAAGTCCTTTATTCTGCCTTCCTGGGCCAGGGCTGCCTGGACCCCAGGGGGGCAGAAACCTGTCTGAGGGGTTGGCAGCAGCAGCAGCTGCAGTGAAACCCTGGAAAGGCAGTTTGGCAGTACCCGGGTTCTGTGCTAGAGACCCGGGGGATCATGGAATTGTCCCCCCAATACCAGAATGGTATTGGGGTGACAATTCCATGATCTTAGACGTGTTACATTGCCATGTTCGGAGTTACCATTTTGACGCTACACATAGGTGGTGCCCTAAGTGTAGGGCGCGCGTGTAATGGTGTCCCCGCACTCACAAAGTCCGGGGAAATTGCCCTGAACAATGTGGGGGCACCTTGGCTAGTGCCAGGGTGCCCACACACTAAGTACTTTGCACCCAACCTTCACCAGGTGAAGGTTAGACATATAGGCGACTTATAAGTTACTTATGTGCAGTGGTAAATGGCTGTGAAATAACATGGACGTTATTTCACTCAGGCTGCAGTGGCAGGCCTCTGTAAGAATTGTCAGAGGTCCCTGTGGGTGGCAAAAGAAATGCTGCAGCCCATAGGGATCTCCTGGAACTCCAATACCCTGGGTACCTCAGTACCATATACAAGGGAATTATATGGGTGTACCAGTATGCCAATGTGAATTGGTAAACTTAGTCACTAGCCTGTTAGTGACAAATTTGGAAAGCAGAGAGAGCATAACCACTGAGGTTCTGGTGAGCAGAGCCTCAGTGAGACAGTTAGGCATCACGCAGGGAACACATACAGGGCACATACTTATGAGCACTGGGGCCCTGCCTGGCAGGGTCCCAGTGACACATGGACTAAAACAGCATACATACAGTGAAATATGGGGGTAACATGCCAGGCAAGATGGTACTTTCCTACAGGTATGCTGTCTTAGCAAGGTAAGAGCAGGGCAAAAAGTTTGTCCTCATTGCTCTATGAGAGGACAGGTTTGCTGTCCCTCTTGGGTTAGTGCAGGACAGGGCTGCTGTCCTAAAGGCTCCACATAAGGACAGGGCTGCTGTCCTATGTTTTCAGAGGTAGTGCAGGGGTGCTGCACTTAAGTTTCCCTGGGGGACTGGAGTGTTGCTCTAAATTTACCAATATAGTACAGTTATGCTCGTCTGTTTCTGTGTTTTCACAGAAGGGGACTTTTACCCTGGGATGTTAGCTGTGGTAGCTGTGGACTCCCTTGGTACAGGTTCCACCATCGGAGAGGTACCTCCCACTACAGGAATGGTATCCTTAGTGGTAGGGTGGGGAAGGGATACTTTGGTACCCTTTTTACCTGTACGGCGAGGAGAATCCTGAGGCTTCAGGGCTCCTTATTTTTTTTTATTTTTCATTTCACTTGAAATGAGAGGAAGCATTTCCTCCGGGATGCCCAGAATGGATGCATGGGCCCTAAACTCTACCTCATCCCAGCCTGAGGCCTCCAGGTCATTACCTAAGAGACAGTCTACAGGAAAGCTAGGTAACACAGCCACCTGCTTAGGGACAGTACTCCACCCCTAAGTTCCACTACAGCTAAGGAGAGAGACTGAGTGGAGTTGTTGACATCAGTAACCTGGTACTTCTGTCCAAGGAGGTATTGTGCAGATGACACCAAGTTTTAGGCACCAAAGTCATACTGACACCTGTGTCACTATAGGCCTGGGCCTCAACACCATGTATTTCAATTGCCTGCTTGTACTTATTCATGTTAAGGGGACAAGCAGCCAAGCTGGCAAGGCCAATGCCATCAGGTGAGACATAAACTGTCTTGGGAGTTTCTACACCTACCCCAGTTCCTATGATGGACCCAAAAGTGAACCCAACCACACCTTTAGTTTGACTATTACCAGTAGCCCCACCACTATTACTACTACTACTAGGGGTACTAGAAATTGAAGTGGATGTAGTAGTAGTGGTAGCCTAAGGGGCTTTAACTGGGCAGGACTTATACCTTGGTCTATAGCCTTTATCTCTGCACACATAGCACCAAGGCTTATTATTGTGTGTAGAAGAGGAAGAAGAAAACATTTTATCCCCACCCCCAGAGGAGTGTTGTGGACCTGAAGAGGAATCTTTATGTTTATGCTTGTCCCCATGCTTGTCCTGAGATTTCTTTCACCATCTTTATTATTTCTTTGTCACCCCCTGTATAAGCTTTTCTGCTCACCCTTGTTCTGACCCATTTGTCTACCTTGTTTCCCAATTCTTGGGGAGAGGTCAGATCTGAGTCTACCAAGTATTGGTGTAACAAATCAGACACACAACTATTCAAAATATGCTCTTTCAAAATCAGATTATATAGACCCTCATAGTCAGTGTAGGAAAATACCATCTTGCCTGGCATGTTACCCTTATTTTTACGTGTGTGTATGTTTGTTCTTGCCTATGTCACTGGGATCCTGCTAGCCAGGACCCCAGTGCTCATAAAGTATGCCCTGTATGTGTTCCCCGTGTGGTGCCTAACTGAATCACTGAAGCTCTGCGAACCAGAACCTCAGTGTTTATGCTCTCTCTGCTTTTAAAATTGTCACTGTAGGCTAGTGACTAATTTTACGAATTCTCATTGGCACACTGGAACACCCTTATAATTCCCTAGTATATGGTATCTAGGTACCCAGGGTATTGGGGTTCCAGGAGATCCATATGGGCTGCAGCATTTCTTTTGCCACCCATAGGGAGCTCAGACAATTCTTACACAGGACTGCCACTGCAGCCTGCGTGAAATAACATCAACGTTATTTCACAGCCATTTTCACTGCACTTAAGTAACTTATAAGTCACCTATATGTCTAACCCTCACCTGGTGAAGATTAGGTGCAAAGTTACTAAGTGTGAGGGCACCCTGGAACTAGGCAAAGTACTCCGACATTGTTCAGGGCAATTTTCTCAGACTTTGTGAGTGCGGGGACACCATTACATGCGTGCACTACATATAGGTCAATACCTATATGTAGCGTCACAATGGTGACTCCGAACATGGCCATGTAACATGTCTAGGATCATGGAATTGTCCCCCCAATACCATTCTGGTATTGGGGGGACAATCCCATTCATCCCCGGGGCTCTAGCATAGAACCCGGGTACTGCCAAACTAGCTCTCTGGGGTTTTCCTGGCAGCTGCAGCTGCTGCCAACCCTCAGACAGGTTTTTGCCCTCCTGGGGTCTGGGCAGCCCTAGTTAGGGCTTCTGTGCACTCTTGCAAGAATTCCTTTGTGCACAGCCTAGCCCAGGTCCCCAGCACTCCGTCCTTCATTGTCCAACTTGCTGAGTTGACCTCCGGCTTCGTGGGACCTTCTTTTGTGTTGCTGAGTCGACTGTTGTGTTCAGCTTTCTTGAATGCCTGTTCAAGTGCTTTTGCTGGTGCTGCCTGCTTTTGCATGGGCTCCCCGTGTTGCTGGGCGCCCCCTCTGTCTCCGCTTCCAAGTGGCGACCTCCTGGTCCATTCTGGGCCCGGGCAGCATCATTTATCCTAACTGCGACTCTTGCAGCTAGCAAGGCTTGTTTGTGGTCCTTCTGTGTAGAAACAACTCTGCATCCTCCAGCACTTCGTGGGACAGGAGAAGTTCCTGGCACCTTCCGTTGTTGCAGAATCTTTGGCTTCTTCCACCCGGAGGCAGCCCTTTTGCACCTTCATCCGGGGTTTAGTTGGCTCCTGCACCCCCGGACACTTTTGTGACTTTCGGACTTGGTCCCCATCCTTTACAGGTCCAGGAATCCATCTTCAGTGAGTTGCAGTCAGTTGTTGTCTTTGCAGAATCCCCTATCTCGACTTTACTGTCTTTCTGGGGTAGTAGGGTAACTTTACTCCTACTTTTCAGTGTCTTGGGGTGGGGTATCTTGGACACCCTTAATGTTTTCTTATACTCCCAGCGACCCTCTACACACTATACTAGGCCTGGGGTCTCTTCGTTTTTCGCATTCCACTTTCAGAGTATATGGTTTGTGTTGCCCATAGGCCTATTGTCTCCTATTGCATTCTACTGTGTTCTACAGTGTTTGCTCTAACATTCTAAGGGGGTTATTCTAACTTTGGAGGAGGTGTTAATCCGTCCCAAAAGTGACGGAAAAGTGACGGATTTACCACCAGCCGTATTACGAGTCCATTATATCCTATGGAACTCGTAATACGGCTGGTGGTATATCCGTCACTTTACCGTCACTTTTGGGACGGATTAACACTCCTCCAAAGTTAGAATAACCCCCTAAGTGTTTTACTCACCTGATTTTGGTCTGTGTATATATTTTGTGTATTTTACTTACCTCCTAAGGGAGTATATCCTCTGAGATACGTTTGGCATATTGTCACTAAAATAAAGTACCTTTATTTTTAGTAACTCTGAGTATTGTGTTTCTTATGATATAGTGCTAAGTGATATAAGTGGTATAGTGGGAGCTTTGCATGTCTCCTAGTTCAGCCTAAGCTGCTCTGCTATAGCTACCTCTATCAGTCTAAGGTGCTAAAACATCTCTAATCTACTAATAAGGGATAACTGGACCTGGCACAAGGTGTAAGTACCACTAGGTACCCACTATAAGCCAGGCCAGCCTCCTACAGTCAGACACTTTGCTGCCATGTAACCAACTTTCTAAAGCTTTGACTGAACAGTCCACAAAGTCAACCCAATCCTGTGAGGATTCTTTCTTGGTTTCCCTGAACTTGACTCTGCGTTGCTATGTGTTGAGCCCAAAACCATCTATGAGTTCATGTTTAAGAATGCCATAATTGTTTGAATCCTCCTCCCTAACAGTGAGGACTCTGTCCCTCCCTTCATCATAGAAGAACAACTACAGAATTACAGCCCACTGCCTGTGAGGGCCCCTTTGAACTTTACAGGCCCCCTCAAATGCAGCAAACCACTTTTGGATGTCATCCCCCACCTTGTATCCTGGAGAAGAAGACTTAAAAGGAAATTCTTATTAGGGTTCTTCCCTACCTCTAAGTTTCTCCCTGAGCAAAGCCCCCTTAGAACTTTGAAAGTCAGATTCTCATAGGGAGTTCTCATGTCTCCAAGAGTGGCCTCAGAGGAAGACAGAGGCCCACATTATATCTTTGGTGGTAAGTACCACCTATCGCCGCGACAACGGCCACCAAAAGATCGTCACCGCGGATAACATTCGTCCGCCATAATATGACCACAGCCAGATTCCTTTCCTGTCACTGGTAGGTCCTACCACCATGGTTTTCTTGGCATTACAAACGCTATGAAAACTATGGAGGTAGGCAGGCTTATAATGCCGCCAAAGGGACAGTAGCGGCTGCAGGGTTGGAGATTGTTATCTCAGACCGGGGCCTGCTACCGCCAAGGTGGTCGGTGTGGTACATTGGCGGGTTGGCTTCAGCCAACCCGCCAATATCATAATGTGGCGGTATGTACTGCCAGCCTGTTGGCGGTACTAGTCATAATGACCCCCATAGTGTAGTGAGTTAGAGTAAAGTGAAAAGAAAGAAAATTACCTACTTTACCTAACTCTTAGGTGGTCATTACAATCCTTGCGGACGGTGTTAAAGCTGCGGTAATACCGCAAACAGGCCGGCGGACAAAAAAAGGGAATTATGACCCTGGCGGAAACCGCCAACAAAGACAGCCACATTAACACTTCGCCCGCCATGGCGGTACAGACAAACAGCGCGGCGGTCACCGCCAACAGACAGGCCGAAGACAATGTACCGCCCACAGTATCACAACACACCAATCCGCCACCTTTTCCGGGGCGGATTCTCCGTGGATAAAAACACGGCGGAAACAGCTTTTGCTATGGGAAAACGCTCACCTCAACACACTCCACGAGGAACGACGACTCCATGGAGCCGGAACTCCAAATCCTACCTGCCCTTGTCTTTCTGCTTCTCTACGAACAACAGCGACGTAGGCGCAGAAGATACCGGTGAGTACTGCATCTACGACACGGGGAGGGGGGAGGCAAAAGTTAGGGGGACACCCACCAAACACCCCCACCCCCACCCTCACATATCACAACATACACACCAATGCAGTCAAAAATATCACATGAACAACCCACAATCCCCCCGGAAGAATGAAAACACAAAGCGAATTTCGGTCAAACATTGTAACGTGCCAATATACATGTCATACAAAAATATACTGATATATATCTCGAAATCTGTCATAATTATATATACAATACAAGAAGAATGCAGATATGTACACAACAATGTCCGTGCACCAACAGTCCAAAAATGCATGGGCGAGGCCCACAATAGATTCCTGACCAAAATCCGAGAGAACACTGCTGGGGCATCAGATAGAAACACTACAGGCACCTCAGGGGGAAAGGAAGGGGGGGCACCTCAGCCATATGAATGCGAAGCCAGATCCACGACGGGGCTACATGCCAATTGATGTATCCTGAGGAGTGCAAAGCCGCAGTCTCTCAAGTCTCTACAGTGGGTGGCTTGCCCACTGTGCCATCCTGGGGAGTACAAAGCCACAGTCTCACAAGTCTTTACAGTGGGTGTGTTGCCCACTGTGCCATCCTGGGGAGTGCAAAGCCACAGTCTCACAAGTCTCTACAGTGGGTGGTTTGCCCACTGTTCAATCCTGGGGTGTGCAAAGCCACATTTTCGCAAGTAGATGCAGTTCTCTACTGGTACTGGGTGGGACTGGTGCCCAGACAGGATGAGTCTCCCCGTGAAAGTTCCTGTCCTGTCACTGTCCCAGCTGCACATGGGATAAGAATGCCTGATGTGGCGGCCTATTCATACCCACACGGTGTTTGCCTTGTTCAGCGGTCTTCACCATGGCGGTCTTTGCCCTGTTCAGCGGTCTTCACCATGGCAGTCTTTGCCCTGCTCAGCGGTCTTCACCATGGCAGTCTTTGCCTTGTTCAGCGGTGCTTTGCCATGGCGGTCTATGGACTGTTCAGCGGTGCTCTGACATGGCGGTCTTTGCCCTGTTCAGCGGTGCTCTGACATGGCAGTTCGGATACTGACATTGGTGTGTGGCATGACGAACTCCACACTGGGCATTGGTGTGTGGCATGACGAACTCCACACTGGACATTGGTGTGTGGCTTGACGTTCCATCATTGGCCAGCGGTGCTGTGGGATCCTGGTCCCTCCTGGGCTGTGACTCCGGCGGTGGTCTCCTGACCAGTAACGATACTTGAGCCCTCCTGGGCTGTGACTCCGGCGGTGGTCTCCTGACCACTAACGATACTTGAGCCCTCCTGGGCTGTGACTCCGGCGGTGGTCTCCTGACCAGTGACGATACTTGGGCCCTCCTGGGCAATGACTCCGGCGGTGGTCTCCTGACCAGGAACGATACTTGTGCCCTCCTGGGCTGTGACTCTGGCGGTGGTCTCCTGACCAGTAACAATACTTGAGCCCTCCTGTGCTGTGACTCCGGCGGTGTCTCCTGACCAGTAACGATACTTGAGCCCTCCTGGGCTGTGACTCTGGCGGTGGTCTCCTGACCAGTGACGATGCCTGGGCCCTCCTGGGCAATGACTCCGGCGGTGGTCTCCTGACCACTAACGATACTTGAGCCCTCCTGGGCTGTGACTCCGGCGGTGGTCTCCTGACCAGCAACAATACTTGAGCCCTCCTGGGCTGTGACTCTGGCGGTGGTCTCCTGACCAGTAACGATACTTGAGCCCTCCTGGGCTGTGACTCCGGCGGTGGTCTCCTGACCAGTGACGATACTTGGGCCCTCCTGGGCAATGAATCCGTCGGTGGTCTCCTGACCACTAACGATACTTGAGCCCTCCTGGGCTGTGACTCTGGCGGTGATCTCCTGACCAGTAACAATACTTGAGCCCTCCTGGGCTGTGACTCTGGCGGTGGTCTCCTGACCAGTAACAATACTTGAGCCCTCCTGTGCTGTGACTCCGGCGGTGGTCTCCTGACCAGTAACGATACTTGAGCCCTCCTGGGCTGTGACTCCGGCGGTGGTCTCCTGACCAGTGACGATGCCTGGGCCCTCCTGGGCAATGACTCCGGCGGTGGTCTCCTGACCACTAACGATACTTGAGCCCTCCTGGGCTGTGACTCCGGCGGTGGTCTCCTGACCAGTAACAATACTTGAGCCCTCCTGGGCTGTGACTCTGGCGGTGGTCTCCTGACCAGTAACGATACTTGAGCCCTCCTGGGCTGTGACTCCGTCGGTGGTCTCCTGACCAGTGACGATACTTGGGCCCTCCTGGGCAATGAATCCGTCGGTGGTCTCCTGACCACTAACGATACTTGAGCCCTCTTGGGCTGTGACTCTGGCGGTGATCTCCTGACCAGTAACAATACTTGAGCCCTCCTGGGCTGTGACTCTGGCGGTGGTCTCCTGACCAGTAACAACGGTGCTGGCGATTGTGTCTGGACCGCCGGAAATGATGGCGCACTTCTCCGCCGTGACACTCACAACAGGTTGGGGAGACTTCCTCGGGACCTTCCCCACCTTCTTTGGAGTTACAGCTGACTCACCAATCGCCTTGGATCCCATTTCACTTGTTGTCCCACCAGGAGTCTTGACACGGTCCTGTCGTCCACTCTCCGATTTCAGAGCCTTTACAGGGGGTGGGCTGACAGTGCCTTGGCTCCGGGTCCTACTGCCTGCCCTGGTGGACGGTGCACTCCAAAAACCTGGAATACGCACCACTGGTACTGGAGGCTTTTTGGCTTAGGCGCTACGACAGGACTGATGAATTGGAGGGGGGGTGGGTGCAAAAAGGTCAATTTGACATAGGGACAGTTTCTGACGGACACTGGGATGGGTAGCTGGAGGGGGTCTGGGAGTGGAGGAAGAGGAGGTGGTTGTAGGAGATGTCACTTTAGGTGTTTTGGGTGCAGGTGCAGGTCCTGGAGGCTGTTGTGAGGTGGATGGATGTTGGGTGAGTGATTGCCGGCGTTTGGGTACTTTGGGAGGGGGCGTCACAGACACACTGGGAGAGGACACAGGGGACGTGTAAATGGCAGTGGAGGTGGTGAGTGCAGGTGAGCGGCTTGTGGTGCTGGGTGTCCTGGTGCGAGGGAGACACAGTGGAGACAGTGGATGTTGCTGTGTCTGTATGGGTGTGATACTTGTGTGAGTGCCTGTGGTGTGTGTGGTGCCTATGTTTGCTTGAGCTACTTTTGGGTGTTGACTTGTGTGCATGCTGGTCTGGAGGTGTGCGTGGGATGGGCTGGGGTACAGGGGATTGGGTCTGGGTGGAGGAAGTTGGAGGGGGGAGGCTGGACACAGGGACAATGGCTGCCATCAGTGCTGAGGCCAGAGATTGCAGGGTTCGCTGAAGGACAGCCTGACCAGAATGAATGCCTTCCAGGAATGCATTACTGTGTTTCAACTCTCGTTCTACACCCTGGATGGCATTCACAATGGTAGACTGCCCAACAGTAAGTGACCTGAGGAGGTCAATGACCTCCTCACTGAGGGCAGCAGGGGTGACTGGGGCAGGGCCTGAGGTGCCTGGGGCGAAGGTGATGCCCACCCTCCTGGGTGAGCGGGCACAGGGTGAACACTGAGGGGCTGCTGGGAGGGCGGAGCTGGCAGAGGAGGTGGCGGCTGTACCTGTAGAAGTGGGGCGCACAGATGGTGCCACCACCACAGGGGAGCTCACATCGGCGTACGAGTCAGTGTCGCTGGTTGGTGATCCTGTGGCCGACGTGAAGCTCCCCTCGCCCTCCGTCCCACAGGTGCATTCAAAGTCTGTGGTGTGTCCCTCCATGGCCATGTGGGATGCAGCTCCCTCGTGCTCCGGTGCCACTGTACCTCCACCTGATGATGCTGATGTACAAAAGGACAGGGAGAGCAGGAAAAGGGGGGAGACAGAAGAAAGAGTGTTTTAGTGCATAGCATACCGCTAAAGGTACTTTATTTTGGTGACACAACTGCCAAATATACCTTAGACACTATACTCCCTTAGGAGGTAAGGAATATACACAGTATATACACTAGACTGCAGTAATAGCTGTAAAAACAGTGAGAAAACAATGCAACTAGTGAAAATCACAATAGGTTGCAAAGGGCTTGGGGGAACACAAACCATATAATAAAATAGTGGAATGCGAAAGTCGGTTTCCCACCTATGGAAGTGTAGTGTGTAGAGGAGCAATGGGAGTGTAGGTAAACACCAATGGTAAGTAATAGAACCCACCCCAGAGCCCAGGAAGGCAGGAGTAAATCACATTAAGGCCCTCATTTCAACTTTGGTAGTAACTGTCGCCTACTGCCACGGTGACGGCCGCCACGGCGATGGCCGCCAACATACCGTCGCTGTGGCTACCTGCCGCCCACCCACATTATGACCGTCAACAGAATTCTGCCAGAGGCCTCTCCAGCGCAGGAGCCGTTACCACCCTGGCGGTCGTAGTGGTACATAGGCTGTTTGGCTTGAGCCAAACTGCCAATGTCTTAATTTGGGAAAAGGTATCACCAGCCTGTTGGCAGTACCTTTCCCCAAATTACCGCTGACCGTCAGAGTTGGAATGAGGGCCTAAGTTTCCTGAAACACACAAATAGTTGTGATAGAAGATTATGCAAGAACCAGAAGAGACTGCAAGACACCAACAATGGATTCCTGGACCTGAAGACCTGTGGAAGAAGGGGACCAAGTCCAAGAAGCACTAAAGAGTCCAGGGAGAACAGGAGCACCTGTTAATCCAGATGAAGGTGCAAAAGAAAAACCACCGGTGTAGAACAACAGTCAGTACAGCACCCAAGGAGACGGATGCGGATTCCTGGTTGGTGCCGATGATGTCCCACGCCGGATTGATGATTGCAGTCTGGTTTGTGTTGCTGGATTCTGCCAACAAACCTTGGCACACGCAAAGCTTGCGATTAGCGGAAAATGGTGCTGCCCGGTACCAGGAGGGACCTGGTGGCCTCTACCAAGAATAGGGAAGCAGAGGGGGCTCCCAGCAACTCAGAGAGCTCTCAGAACACTAGGCAGCATTCATGGGAGTCCCACAGCACGGGGACAAAGAAGGTATAATGGGGCCCATGTAGCCCTACACAAAGGGATCCTATGCCACCGGAGAACCACGCAGGAAGCTGTGCTTCACAGGATAGAGTGCTGTGGGCTGGACCTGCACGGTACATGAAGAACTTTGTGGACGGATGCCAACAAGCCTTGGCAACTGTAAAACACGCAGAACATGGGGGTACTGTCTTGCGTGGGTAGGCAAGCTCCACCAAAGTTTAATAGTTGGACATCAGGACCGTCGGGACTACTTCAGTCCACCACCCGTGTTGCTGGATCCAGGCAATTCTTCAGGAGAGGAGACCCAAGCCACCAGTTGTCGCTGCAGAGGGGTGCCTGCTGAGGCAAGGAAGTGACTCCTTCACTTCAAGGGACATTCCTTCATTCTTCTTGTGTAGGCTGAAAACAGGCAGCCCTCTGAGGACGCACAACCTGGAAACAGTTGCAGTTGCCGGCAGGAGCTGAAAATACAATGTTGCTTCTTTGTTTCGGTTTGTAGAGTACCTGGAGGGTCCAGATGCAGTTTCTTCAGTTGAAGGTGAAGTAAAGGTTTCAGAGGATTCCTGCTGGAGTTTTGCAATCCGAATCTGAGGAAACCCAGAGGAGAGACCCTAAATAGCCCTTTAAGGGGATTGGTCAGCTACACAGGTAAGCACATATCAGGGGAGAGCTCTGACATCACCTGCTGGCACTGGCCACTCAGATGCTCCCAGAGTGCCCCACCACCTTGGAATCCAAGATGGCAAAACCCAAGGACACTGTGGAGGAGCTCTGGGCACCACCCCTGGGATGGACAGGTGAGTGGTCACTCCCCTTTCCTTTGTCCAGTTTCCGGCCAGAGCAGGGACTGGGGACCCCTGAACTGGTGTAGACTGGCTTATGCAAGGAAGGCACCATCTGTGCCCTTAAAAGCATTTCCAGAGGCTCGGGAAGGCTACCCCTCCCATGCCTGAAACACCTATTTCCAAAGGGAGAGGGTGTAACACCCCTCTCCCAAAGAAAATGCTTTGTTTTGCCTTCCTGGGCTCAAGCTGCTTGAGCAACAGGAGGGCAAAAACATGTCTATGAGGTGGCAGCAGCAAGAGTTGCCTTGAAAACCTCGATGGCTGGCATGGCAGTACTGGGATCCACAGTAGAGCCCCCAGAGTGCATGGAATCATACAAGCAATGCTAGAATCAGCATTGGGGTATAATTCCCAGATGTTAGACAACTTACATGACCATATTCAGAGTTACCATTGTGAAGCTGGACATAGGGACCTATGTCCAGTGCACGCATAAAATGGAGTCCCTTTTACTCACGAAATCTGGGAAAATGGTCCTGGATGATGTGGGGGCACCTCTGCTAGTGCAGGGGTGTCCTCACACACAGGAACTCTGCACCCAGCCTTCAGGGAGGGTCAATCCACAGATCTTTCCAATAACAGACCTGCTAGTGTAGCTGGTAGTGGAAGGGGGTCACACTCAGGTAGAACTCCCTTCACACCTAGAAGCCAGGTAGCTAGGATTACGCAAGTTAGGGAAAGATCAATCTCTGCCCACTCCCATGTCCCTTCAGTTTCAGAAGTGTCACCCACATCCAACCCTGAGGAAAACTCCCTAGATAGGGAACTCAGAAAGCTGAGGCTGGAGGAAGCCAGACCGAGGCAACAACAGGAACAGTTAGACTTAGATAGGGAATCCCTAGCTGTGGAAAAGGAAAGACAGGGGTTGGTGTTAGTTCCCTATGGTGGCAGCAGCAGCAGTAGCTTCTGAAACTTTAGTGTTAGGGAGAACACATTTGATTCTAGAAACTTGCACAAGATTGTTCCCCATTACAAGGAGGGGGATGACATCTACAAGTGGTTTACTGCACTTGGGAGGACCTGTAAAGTTTAGAGGGTCCCTCGGGTACAGTGGGCTGTTATTATGTGGTTGTCCTTCTCTGGCAAGGAGAGAGAAATGCTCCTTACTGTCAGAGAAGATGATTCAAATAATTACAATGTTTTGAAGACAGCTCTCTGGGATGGATTTGTCTTAACCACTAAGCAATACAGAATTAAGTTCAGAGAAACCAGAAAAGAATCCTCACAAGATTGGACAGACTTTGTGGACTGTTCAGTGAAGACCTTAGAAGGTTGATTACATGGCAGCAAGGTGTCTGATTATGAGAGCTTATATAATCTAACCTTGAGAAAGTATATTCTTAACAATTGTGTGTCTGATTTGTTACACCATTATCTTGTGGACTCAGATCTGACCTCTCTCCAAGAATTGGGAAACAAGGCAGACAAATGGGTCAGAACAAAGGTGAGCAGGAAAGCTCATACAGGGGGTGACAAGTGTAGGAGGCTGGCCTGGCTTATAAGGGTACCAATGGTACTTACACCTTGTGCCAGGTCCAGTTATCCCTTATTAGTAGACTAGTAGTGTTCTAGCAGCTTAGGCTGATAGGGATAGCTATAGCAGAGCAGCTTAGGCTGAACTAGGAGACATGCAAGGCTCCTACTATACCACTTATATAATATAGGTACTATATCATAAGAAACACAATACTCAGGGTTACTAATAATAAAGGTACTTTATTTTAGTGACAATGTGCCAAAAAAATCTCAGAGGATATATTCCCTTAGGAGGTAAGTAAAATACACAAAATATACACACAAACCAAAATCAGGTAAGTAAACAGTTAGGAAAATATTGAAAACACTGTGGAATACAATCGGAAGCAATAAGCTTAGGGGCAACACAAACCATATACTCTGAAAGTGGAATGCGAACCATGAATGGACCCCTAGGCTAGTAAAGTGTGTAGAGGGTCATTGGGAGTGTAAGAAAACACTAAGGGTGTCCAAGATACCCCACCCCAAGACCCTCAAAAGTAGGAGTAAAGTACTACTATTTCCCCAGAAACACACTCATCTCGTGATACAGGATTTTGCAAAGACCACAACAGACTGCAACGCACTGAAGACGGATTCCTGGACCTGAGTACCTGCAAAGGAAGGGGGCCAAGTCCAAGAGTTGTGAAAGTGTCGAGGGGGGGTCAGGAGCCCACTAAACCATGGATGAAGGTGCAAAATGGTTGCCTCCGGATGGAAGAAGCTGAAGATTCTGCAACGAACTTCTCCTTTGTGCAGAAGATGTTCCACGGAGTGCTGGAGGATGCAGAGTTGTTTCTTTGGCAAAAGACCGCAAACAAGCCTTGCTAGCTGCAAATGTTACAGTAGAAAGAAAAAGGGTGCTGCCCGGGCCCAGGAAAGACCAGGATGTTGCCACTTGGGAAAGGGAACAGAGGGGGTCCTCAGCAACGTAGAGAGCCCACGCACAAGAAGGCATCACCCACAGAAGTCCTTGAACACGGGTTCAAGCGACTGAGCATGGCGGTCATCTCAACACAACAAAAGAGGGTCCCACGAAGCCGGTGGTCAACTCAGAGAGTTGAACAATGCAGGACAGAGTGCTGGGGACCTGGGCTTGCCTGTGCACAAAGGATTCCTTGGAAATGTGCACAGGAGCCTTAGGAGCTACAGTTCACACAGAGCACAGGATTACTGTCTAGAGAGGGGAAGCAAGGACTTACCTCCTCCAAATTTGGACAGTTGGACCACTGGACAGTCTGGGTCACTTGGGTCCACCACCTGTGTTCCAGGGGCCACGCTCGTCAGGATGAGAGGGGTCCCAGAGAACCGGTGACGCTGAAGTTTGGTGCTTCCTGGAGCAGGGAGAAAATTCCATCAACCCACAGGAGATTTCTTCGTGGCTTCCAGTGCAGGATGAAGGACGGCAGCCCCCAAAGCATGCACCACCAGGAACCTGTTGAGAAAGCCAGCAGATTAGGCGCTACAATGTCACTGGTAGTCTTCTTGCTACTTTGTTGCATTTTTGCAGGTGTCCTGGAGCAGTCAGCGGTCGATCCTTGGCAGAAGTCGAAGAGAGAGGTGCAGAGGAACTCTGGTGAATTCTTGCAAGTCATTATCTGAGGAAAAGCCCACTGGAGAGATCCTAAATAGCCCTCAGAGGAGGATTGGCCACATAGTCAGGTAAGCACCTATCAGGAGGGTTCTCTAACATCACCTGCTGTCACTGGCCACTCAGAGGCCTCCAGAGTGCCCTCACACCTCTGGATCCAAGATGGCAGAGGTCTGGGACACACTGGAGGAGCTCTGGGCACCACCCCTGGGGTGGTGATTGACAGGGGAGTGGTCACTCCCCTTTCCTTTGTCCAGTTTCTGCCAGAGCAGGGACTGGGGGGTTCCCTAAACCGGCGTAGATTGGCTTATGCAAGGAGGGTACCATCTGTGCCCTTTAAAGCATTTCCACAGGCTGGGGGAGGCTACTCCTCCCCAGCCCTTAACACCTATTTCCAAAGGCAGAGGGTGTAACACCCTCTCTCAGAGGAAATTCTTTGTTCTGCCTTCCTGGGATTGGGCTGCCCAGACCCCAGTAGGGCAGAACCCTGTCTGTGGGTTGGCAGCAGCGGTAGCTGCAGAGAAAACCCCAGAGAGCTGGTTTGGCAGTACCCAGGGTCCATAGTGGAGCCCCAGGGATGCATGGGATTGGCACCCCAATACCAGATTTGGAATGGGGGGACAATTCCATGATCTTAGACATGTTCGGAGTTACCATTGTGAAGCTACATATAGGTATTGACCTATATGTAGTGCACACGTGTAATAGTGTCCCGCACTCACAAAGTCCAGGGAAATGGCCCTGAACTATGTGGGGGCCCCTTTGCTAGTGCAAGGGTGCCCTCACAATTAGTAACTTTGCACCCAACCTTCAGCAAGTGAAGGCTAGACATAAAGGTGACTTATAAGTTAATTAAGTGCAGTGAAAAATGGCTGTGAAATAATGTGTGCTTTATTTCTCTCAGGCTGTAGTGGCAGTCATGTGTAAGATTTGTCTGAGCTCCCTGTGGGTGGCAAAAGAAATGCTGCAGCCCATAGGGATCTCCTGGAACCCCAATACCCTGGGTACCTAGGTACCATATACTAGGGAATTATAAGGGTGTTACAGTGTGCCAATTAGAATTGGTGAAAATGGTCACTAGCCTATATTGACAATTTTAAAGGCAGAGAGAGCATAAGCACTGAGGTTCTGGTTAGCAGAGCCTCAGTGACACAGTTAGTCACTACACAGGTACACACATTCAGGCCCCAACTATGAGCACTGGGGTCCTGGCTAGCAGGGTCCCAGTGACACATATGAAACACACTGACAAATAGGGTTTTCACTATGAGCACTGGGGTCCTGGCTAACAGGATCCCAGTGAGACAGTAAAAACACCCAGACATATACTCACAAACAGGCCAAAAGTGGGGGTAAGAAGGCTAGAAAGAGGCTACCTACCTACACCATCTCCTTCTGAGCTCTTCAGGGAGTCCCATGATCATGCCTTTGAGACTTTTATTAAACCTCTCAACCAGACCATTTTTTGTGAATGATAAGAAGTAGTGAACTTGTAAGTTACACCACACTCCTTCCTCGTAGCTCTGAGGTATGCAGACATGAAGTTACTACCTCTGTCTTACACCACTTCCTTAGGGAAACCCACTCTGGAAAATATTCACAGGAGGGCTTTTGTCACTGCAGGAGCTGTAGTGGTCCTTAAGGGAATAGCTTCAGGATACCTAGTGGTGTGGTCCACTACCACAAGGATAAACCTATTGCCTGAAGCTGTTGGAGTGCAAGGGGGCCAACAATGCCAACCCCTACCCTCTCAAAGGGCACCCCAACCACAGGAATTGGAATTAAGGGGGCCTTAGGTGTGCCACCAGTCTTGCCACTGGCTTGGAAGGTCACACAGGAGCGACACAACTCTGTTCCTGGTCCTTCACTTTCAGTGACCTCACATATCAGAGGACACAAAAGAGTTCTGTCATTCTTGTGTCACTTGCCAAGCCAGTGGCAAGACTGGTGGCACCCCAAAGGCCCCCTTAATCCCATTGCCAGTGGTTGGGGTGCCCTTTGAGAGGGTTGGGTTGATATTGTTGGCCTTCTTGACCCTTCAACTGCTTCTGGAAACAGATTCATCTTAGTGGTAGCGGACCATGCCACAAGATACCCAGAAGCCATCCCAGTAAGGACCACTACAGTTCCTTCAGTGGCAAAGGCCCTCCTGGGAATATTTTCCAGGGTGGGCTTCCCTAAAGAGTTAGTATCAGACAGGGGTAGTAACTTCATGTCTGCATAATTAAAAGGAAGGAATGTTGTGTAACTTATATATTCTCCACACCCTATCATCCACAAACAAATGGAATAGTTGAGAGATTTAACAAAACTCTCAAAGGTATGATCATAGGACTCTCTGAAAACTCAGAAGGAGATGGGATGTCCTACTGCCATGCCTCCTTATTACCTACAGGGAGGTACCCTAGAAGGGAGTGGGCTACAGCCACTTTGAACTTCTTTTTGGTCACCCTGTTAGGGCTCCATTTGTCAAAGAGGGGTGGGAGCTAAACAAAACATTGTGGATTATGTGCTTGGCCTAAGATCAAGAATGGCTGAGTACATGAAAAAGGCCACTAAAAACCTTCAGTCCAGCCAAGAGCTTCAAACGCAATGGCATGACCAGAAAGCTGTCCTTACTGAGTACCACCCAGGACAGAAGGTGTGGGCTTTTGAGCCTGTGGCACCAAGAGCACTCCAGGACAAATGGAGTGGACCACATCTTATTGTGAAAAGAAGGGTGAGGTCACCTCATGTCAACCACTTTAAACCCTACTATGAAAGGAGCACATTTGACCCTACTCATGGCCACTGATGAGGGGCAGGAAGATGATAGTGATCCTCTCCCTGACCTCTTCTCCAACACTGCAGCTGATGGCTCAGTGGAGGGGGTTGTCCTTTTCAGACCGCCTTACAGCAGAGCAAAAGGAGGACTGCAAGAACCTCCTAGGCCAATTCTCTGAACTCTTTTCACTTACACAGGGTCAAACCACTTGGTGTGAGCATAGTATTGATACTGGACACGGTTTTCCTGTTAAAAGTAAGATTTATAGGCAGCCTGACCATGTCAGAGACTGTATTAAATCTGAGGTTCAGAAGATGTTGGACCTAGGAGTAATTGAGCACTCAGACAGCCCCTGTGCCAGCCCAGTGGTGCTTGTCCCCAAACCTCATATTCAAAATGGTAAAAGGGAAATGAGGTTTTGTGTAGACTACAGGGGGCTCAATACAGTTACAAAAACAGATAAGCTGATAGAAGCACTGGCATCTGCCAAGTATCTGAGCACCTTTGACTTGACTACAGGGTATTGGCAGATCAAGCTATCAGAGGATGCTAAACCAAAGACAGCAATTTCAACCATTGGGGGGCATCATCAGTTTACAGTTATGCCCTTTGGTCTAAAAAATGCACCTGCCACTTTCCAAAGGCTGGTGAACACGGTCCTCCAAGGTCTGGAAGTATTTAGTGCAGCATATCTAAATGACATTGCAGTATTTAGTTCCACCTGGGATGACCACCTGGCCCACCTGTGGAAAGTTTTGGAAGCCCTGCAAAAGGCAGGCCTCACTATTAAGACTTCAAAATGCCAGATAGGGCAGGGAAAGGTAGTTTATCTGGGACACCTAGACAGTGGGGAACAGATTGAACCACTACAGGGGAAGATCCAGACTATTTTAGACTGGGCTCCCCTCCCACTCAGGCCCAGGTCAGAGCCATACTTCTATCTCACCTCTAAGAAAATGCCCAAGAAGGTATTATGGACAGCCAGCTGTCAGAAAGCTTTTGAGGAGCTTAAGCAGGCTATATGCACTGCACCTGTCATAAAGATCCCGAATTACTCTAAAAAAGTCATTGTCCAGACAGATGCTTCTGAACTGGGGGTTGGGGCAATGCTTTCACAACAAAACTCACAGGGCCAGGATCAACCTGTTGCTTTTATCAGCAGGAGGTTAAACCCTAGAGAAAAGTGTTGGTCAGCCATAGAGAGGGAGGTCTTTGCTGTGATCTGGGCCCTGAAGAAGTTGAGACCACACTTATTTGGGACTCACTTCATAGTTCAGGCAGACCACAAACCTCTCTTATGGTTAAAACAGATGAAAAGAGAAAACCCTAAATTTTTAGGTGGTCCATTTCCCAACAGGGGATGGACTTTACAGTGGAACATAGACCTTGGAGTAACCAATCCAATGCAAGTGGACTTTACATATATTTCCACTTAGACAATGAAGACTCATCTGGGCAAGGTTAGCTTTATTGTTCCTCAGTTTGGGGCGTTGGGTAGGAAAGTACAGTCTTTCTTGGTATGTCACACCCAATTTCTGCCTGTTTGTCAGTGTGTTTTGACTTTCTCACTGGGATCCTGTTAGTCAGGACCCCAGTGCTCATAGTTTGTGACCTATATGTCAGTATGTTTTATTGTGTTGTCAGTATGCTTAACTGTGTCACTGGAGTCCTGCTAACCAGAACTCCAGTGCTCATGCTCTCTCTGTGTCCAAATGTGTCACTATAGTCTAGTGACTCCATGTTCCACTCCAGCTTGACATACTGGAACCCCTAATAAGTCTCTAGTATATGGTACCTAGGTACCCAGGGCATTGGGGTACCAAGAGATCCTTCTGGGCTGCAGCATTTTTTTTGCCACCCATAAGGAGCTCACACAAACACTCTTTCAGGACTGCCATTGCAGCCCGAGTGAAATAGTGTAAGCACTATTTCACAGCCATTTTCACTGCACCAGGTAACTTATAAGTCACCTATATGTCTAACCTTCAGAACCTGAAGGCTAGGTGTAAAGTTACTGTGTGTGAGGGCACCCTTGCACTTGCACTAGCAGAGGTGCACCCACATTGTCCAGGACCAATTTCCCAGACTTGGGCCATCATTATGACATTGGCGGTAAGTCCAGCTTACCTCCATGCCGTCTGTTGCCAACATACCACGATTGCGGCGGTATACTGCTACCCATATTATGACCCACACATAGCAATCCATCTCTATACGGACACAAACACAAGTCTTCCAGCCCAAAGGTCAGTGATAAACTGGCGGTAGCAAAACCCACACCGTTACGCCAACAGAACTACGCCCACAGCATTACAACCCACGAATCATTGCGGCAGACATTCAACCACGGTAAACCATTGGCGGTACATACCCAGTGCTCAAAATACACATACACACACAAGACAACACCACATTGGACAATTCAAACTACACACACCTGACACTCATACACACACCACACCCACACACCCACACCACTATAAAACACCCACACACACCACCCACATCCCTTTATGACTCAAAGAAATTGACAACTGAGAGAGAGACACACCAAGAGCACCCACAGAGCCAGAGCCACAGAACCCCATCACCCATACACCATCCACGCACCTCACAGCACACACCCTAACACATCACCTCACGCACCCTCACACACACTACACCCATGGCACCACAAAGACACCCCAGGTTTTCAGAGGAGAAGCTAAGGGTCATGGTGGAGAAAATCATCCAGGTAGAGCCACAGCTATTCCGATCACAGGATTCAGCAGACATCCATTGCAAGGAAGATGGAGCTATGGTGGAGGATCGTGGACATGAAGAGATGGAACAACCTATGGGGGAAGGTGCATTCCATGGTTGCAAGACACCAGATAGCTGTACAGAGGACTGGTGGTGGACCCCCACCTCCTCCCCCACAATTAACAACATTGGAGGAGCAAGTCTTGGCAATACTGCATCCTGAAGGCCTGGCAGGAGTAGCAGGAGGACCACCATCACATACCCCCACCCTCACCCTCACTCCCATCAATCCACCACCTCCCACACACCCCACCATCAAAATCCACCCATCCCAGTACCCAGCACAGCATGCACCACCAATGCATGGACACCACTCACAGCCCTGCATGGACACCCATCACCACAGCATGCACACTAGAGAGAGTCGCCTAGCCCACAAAATAACAACTCACACAAGGCAAAGCTCACAGGGCACTCACAACCATACAGGGCAACACACCCATGCACAAGATGTCACACGCAGAAACAATAACACTGCATTTACATCCCCACAGGCCCCACACCCAACGTCACCCGAGAGGAGGTGCCAGCAACATCCAGTCCCCCCCAGAAGAGGCCCACAGTGATGACAGCAGCTCTGCTCGCCTGGATCAGGATGACCAACCTGGCCCATAGGGGACCTCCGGACAGTTGGTTACCCTGGCACAGTTCCATATCACCACAGAGCCTCTCCCCCAGTGGGCCCATCCCTCTGTCCCCAGGACATGTCAACCAGCAAGGTTAGGCAACATGCCACGATGATCTGGCACACCTTCTTGGGAGAGTAGCACAGGGATCCACCTGTTAGATGAAGGAACCGAAACCTGGCCTTCAGGAGGCCAAAGGTTCACTCTATAATTTGTCTTGTTCGCCCTTGTGCCTCATTATAACGTTCCTCTGCCCTTCTCCTGGGATTTCTCACTGGGGTCAGTAGCCATGAGAGGTTGGGGTAACCAGAGTCAACTGCAAATATCGAGGGATACTTGTTAGCCACACACTAACCCTTAGGGGTAACCCCATACCAACATACACTGGGTGGGGACCATGGGCTCACCTATTAGCCACACCCGGTGCCTCTGGAGTTGACCCATCACATTTGGGATCCTACTATTCCTCAGGATAAAGACATCATGCACAGACCCAGGATACTTAGCATTGGCATGTGAGATGTACTGGTCCGCCAAACACACCATCTGCACATTCATGGAGTGAAAGCTCTTTTGATTTCTGAACACCTGGTAATTTCTCCAGGGGGGGACAAATGCAATATGTGTACCATCTATTGCCCCAATAATGTTCGGGATTTGTCCCATTGCATAAAAATCACCTTTCACTGTGGCCAGATCCTCCACCTGGGGGAAAATGATGTAGCTGCACATGTGTTTCATCAGGGCAGACAACACTCTGGTCAGCACGTTTGAGAACATTGGCTGAGACATTCCTGCTGTAATGGCCACTGTCACTTGGAAGGAGCCACACGGCAAGAAATGGAGCACAGATGGGGCTTGCACAAGAGGGGGGATCCCAGTGGGCTGACAGATAGCTGAGATCAGGTCTGGCTCCAATTGGGCACACAGTTCTTGGATTGTGGCCCTATCAAGTCTGTAGGTGAGGATAATGTGCCTGTCCTCCATTGTTGCGAAGTCCACCGGGGGCCTGTACATGGGGGGATGTCTCCATCTCCTATTCATCCTCAACGGTTGTACTCTAGGGGGCAAAATGATGAGCATCTGGTCAGTATTTAAAATTTCCTCAATGTACAATGCATTGCATGTTGTGACAGAAACAGTATCTTTATGTTTATTCCCAAAATGTGCTTATGTCGGCTGTGACGCAGTTAGGTGCAATGGCCTGCCCCCCCCTGAAATGGCAGACGCCTGTCCTGTGTGGAGGGACAGGTGGAAATGAGGTAATGCCGCTGACGTTGTGTGCTGTTGCAGGAGGCGGTCGAGTATCGCAGTGCAACTCCTCATTGGTTATCATTGGGCCGTATAGGTTACAGTGGCCAATGGTGAAGTACGCCGGCGGTGACGGTACGCACTGTACCGGACATGACATTTTCTATCTGTTCACTCACTTGCTACCTGACCTTTAATAGGAGAGGACCTATACTGCAAGTGCTTCTGTGACCTGTATCTAGAAGCGACCATGGCTCGAGTCACTGGGGAAAGGGCCCCTGCCTTCACCACTGCGGAGTTGGAGAAACTGGTGGATGGGGTCCTACCCCAGTACCGATTGCTTTATGGACCTCCAGACCAACAGGTGAGTACACTCTAGGCATGATGCATGGGGCATGAATGCATGGTGTGATTTGTGTGAAGTCCTCGTCTAAGGGGGGGGGGGGTCCTGGGCAGTGTGCAGCATGTGTGGTTTGGGGGTGTATGTGCGTAAGGGGATGGGAGGGATATGGTGGGCCTTGGGTGTAACAGGCCGGACAGTATGACTGATTCCTTTTTCCCCTTTCATTTTTCTGCAGGTCAGTGCCATCAGAAAAAGGGTATACGGTGTGCCATCGCCAAGAACATGAGGGCCCTGGAGGTCTATGGCAGGTGGAGCACCCACTGTTGGAAACGGTGGGAGGACCTGAGACTTTGGGCAAGGAAGACGGCAGAGGCCCATCTGGGGAGGGCCTCCCAATGAGGAAGTGGTGCCCATCGAACCCTGACCCTCCCTGATGTTCTGCATACGGGCGGCAGCCTATCCGGAGATGGATGGGCGCTTGAGAGCATCACAGCAGCCACAAGGGGGTGAGTACAGTTCCCAATATACTACTTGCGTGTGGAGGGGTGGTGTCAGGGATGTTGGCCTGTGGGTGCCCTTAGGCCAGGCCAAACATTGCAGGGTAGGTTACATGTTGGGCAGGGACTGATGCACTCCACCCCCAAACATGCTAGTGGGCATCTACTACTGGGCAGGGATCTATGGGTCTCAGGTATGCTACTATTGGCATTAGGTATTACTGTCCATGGCCTGGTGACTAGCATTGTGAGTAGTAGTGCATCGCAAAGTGCATAGGGCTGTCCCCTGTGTGTTGTGTACGCCAACGGTGGTATTGTTGCTGGCATTGACCAAGTGTATCCTCTATCTCTTCCCCCCACCTTTTTGTTTTGTCACTCTGTCCTTCTGTGCATTAGCATCATCTGCAGGAGGAGCAGAGGCACCGGCGACAGAGGGAGCTGCATCCCACATGGCCCTGGAGGTTGAATCCACAGCCCGTTAGGGCACCAGTGGGACAGAGGACGAGGGGAGCAGCACAACGGGGACAGCAGGGGACAGTTCTGACAGTGATACCTCCTCCGATGGAAGCTCCCTGCTGGTGGCAGACAGCTCTGTGGCCACCCCAAGTACAGGTACAGACTCCTCCCCCGTACCAGCACCGCTATCCCAGAAGCCCCTCCGCGAGTTTTCTGTGCCCGCTCACCCAGGAGGGTGGGCATCTCCTTCGTCACAAGCACCTCAGGCCCTGCCCCAGTTAGCTCTGCTGCCCTGAGAGAGGAGGCTTTTGACCTCCTGCAATCCATCTCTGTTGGGAAGTCAACCATAGTGAATGCCATCCAGGGGCTGGCAGGGCATTTGCAACATACAAATGCATTCCTGGAGGGAATTCACTCTGGTGTGGCAGCCCAACATAGATCATTCCAGGCTCTGGCCTCCTCCCTGATTGCAGCCATTGTCCCTGTCTCTAGCCTCCCCCCTCCAACTTCCTCTACCCAGTCCCAATCCCCTGAATCCCAACCTATCCCAAGCACACAATCAGACCAGCATGCACCCAAGACAACATGCAGGAGTGGCTCAGGCAAACACAAGCACCACACATCATCCCACAGGTACTCACACAAACACCATCCAGAAGCAGACACACCAACATCCACTGCCTCCACTGTGCCCCCTCCTCCTCCTCGTCCACCTCCCTCCCAGTAGCATCTCCACTCATACCTGCCTGCACTACATCCTCATCCACTACCACCATCACCAGCACGCCTATCACTACACACCCCTCACTGGCAGTCACCATCCCCTGTGTCCTCTCCTACTGTGTCTGTGCCCCCTACTCCCAAAGTACACAAACGAAAGCACTCAGGCACCCAACAGCCATCCACCTCACAACAGCATCCAGCCCATGCACCTGCACCTGCACCCAAACACAGCAGACAGACACCTCCTACAACCACTCCCTCTTCCTCCACTCCCAAACCTTCACCCTCTTCCCGCCCCGGTGTCCCTAAGAAGCTTTTCCTCTCCACCCTTGACCTCCTCACTACCCCTCCCCCCGTCCTTTACTTTGGGCAAGGGTGGGCAGAACCCAGCCCAGAACCTCAGCCACCCAGTCCACGGCCACTGTAGTTTCAGCAGCTACTGCAGGTGTGAACGGCTCCAAGAAGACACCCATCAGCACTGGCAGCGGCCTGCACCAGCTGCCAAGGGCAAGGCCAAGGAACAACCACCAGCTGCCAAGGCCAAGGATGCACCACAAGCTACCAAGGGCAAGAAGGCGCCACCAGCTGCCAAGGCCAAGGATGCACCACCAGCTGCCAAGGGCAAGGAGGCGCCACCAGCTGCCAAGGGAAAGGGCAAATGGCCTGCCCTTGCGGGCAGGAGGGACAGGCGGCCTGGTGCTGTGACAGGATCTGAGCCCCTACCACCAACAATGGCGCTTCAGCCGTTCAAGGCTGCAGGGGAAAGGCTGGAGCCTCCCCCCACCACTGACTAGCAGCGCCAGCAGTACCGCCAGCAGCACCGGCACCGGCACCGCCACCAGCACCACTGCCAGAAGCAACAGCTCCAGTGGGCAGCCATCCGAGGCTGCAGGGGAAGGCTGGAGTCTCCCCCCACCACAGGCAGCACCGACACCAGCACCGGCACTGTCACCACTAAGCAGCCATCGCCGCCGACGGATGGACTGTAGTCCTGCCTCCATGGAGTGTCATGCATCCTGCCCACAGCAAATCTCGTAGATCTGACACCCAGGTGAGAGACTGTGACCTTGCATTCCCCATGTGCTGCATCACAGGGCACAATGCCCCCTCCAGGACCAATGGAAGACGGCATCCACTCACCCCCTCTTTGCCGGGATGAAGCACATTGGGCACAAAGCCCCCTCCAGAAACCAGTGGAAGAAGGCATCCTCTCACCCCCTCCTTGCCAGGACGAAGCACACTGGGCACAAAGCCCCCTCAAGGACGAGTGGAAGAAGACATCCACTCACCCCCTCCTTGCCAGAATGATATCACACTGGGCACAATGCCCCCTCCAGAACCAGTGGAGAAGCCATCCACTAGAGAGACTGTGGCCTTGCACTCCCCAGGACCCAGCAGTGGGCAAACCACCCACTTGAGAGACTGTGGCTTTGCACTCCCCAGGACCAAGCAATGGGCAAACCACCCACTTGAGAAACTGTGTCCTTGCACTCCCCAGTACATCGCAGAGGGCATGTAGCCCCCTCCAGGAGCAGTGGCGGTGTACGATCTTCCGGCTGAGGTGTCCCTCCTTTCCCTTCCCCCCTGAGGTGCCTGTGTATTTTCGACCTGATGCCCCAGCAGTGTTTTCTCCCTATTGATGCAGGAGTCAACTGGGGCCTTGGCCTGTGTGATATGGCCCTGTGGCCCACGGACATTATGGACTGGGCAGTGTCCTTTCCTTTGTATATCTGTAAATTTTGTTTTGATTTTTGAGGACGTATTTCTAGTATTTTATATTATTACACTCTTCCGCCTGGCTGTTGGCGGTTACCGCCGCAGTGCTTGTTGCTATCGCCGTGGCGGTCGGTGTGTTAAAGTGGCTGTCTGTGTTGGCGGTTTCCGCCATGGTCATAATTCAATTATTTTTCCCGCCGGCCTGTTGGCGGTATTACTGCCGCTTTATCTCCAACCGCCAGGGTCGTAATCAGGGCCTTGGTGAGTGCCGGGATGCCATTATACATGTGCACTACATATAGGTCAACATATATATGTAGCTTCACAATGGTAACCCTGAACCTGGCCATGTGAGGGGTCTAAGATTGAGAAATTGTACCCCCAATTCGATTCTGGTATTGAGGGCAATTCTATGCACCCTGGGGGCTCCACCATGGACCCCTAGTACTGCCATACCAGCTCTCTGAGGTTTCCACTGCAGCCCCAGCTGCTGGCACCTCACAGACAGGTTTCTGCCCTCCTGGGGCTTGGGCAGCCCAATACCAGGAAGGCAGAACAATTCATTTCCTTTGGGACAGGGGTTTTACACCCTCTCCCTTTGGAAATAAGAGTTACAGGTATGGGAGGGGTATCCCCCCAGAGCCTCTGGAAATGCTTTAAAGGGCACAGAAGGTGCCCTCCTTGCATAATCCAGTATACACTGGTTCAGGGACCCCCAGTCCCTGCTCTGGCGTGAAACTGGACAAAGGAAAGGGGAGTGACCACTTCCCTGTCCATCACCACCCCAGGGGTGGTGCCCAGAGCTCCTCCAGAGTGTCCCTTGGTGCTGCCATCTTGTTTTCAGGATGGTCAGGGAACTCTGGGAGCATCTGAGTGGCCAGGGCCAGCAGGTGACATCAGAGACCCCTCCTGATAGATGCTTACCTGGTTAGGTGAGCAATCCCCTCTCAGGGCTATTTAGGGTCTCTCTTCTGGGTGTTTCCTCAGATTCAGTTTGCAAGAACCCAGCAGGACTCCTCTTCAACCTTTGCTTCACCTTCTGCCTTCGGATCAACCGCAGACTGCTCCAGGAACTCTACAACTGCAACAAAGATTCCAGGAAGGCAACTGTAAGCTGCAACTTCAGCTCCAGCCAGCATTTGCAATAGTTTCCAAGGTGTGCACACTCTGAGGACTGCCTGTCTTCATCCTGCACCAGAAGAACCGAAGGAATCTCCCGTGGAGTGACAGAGTCACTTCCCTGCTTCAGCATGCACCCTTCTACGATGACGAACAGTACTCTTGGACTCCTCTCCTGATTACGAGCCTGCTCCCTGGAACACAGGTGGTGGACCGACATGACCCAGAATGTCCTATGTTCCAGCTGTCCAAATTTGAAGGAGGTAAGAGCTTGCCTCCCCTTGCTGCAACAGTACGCCTGTGCTCCACGTCTTCTCCAGCTCCTTGGGCTTCTGTGCACTTCTTCCAAGAATCCTTCATGCACAGTGTAGCCCAGGTCCTCAGTACTCTATCCTGTGATGCACATCTTGCTGACTTGTTCTCGGGCGGCATGGGACCTTCCTTGGAAGTGCTGTAACAACAGCATTTTTCATCTTCTTTGTCCCTGTGTCCTGGAACTCCAGTGGGTGCTGCCTGGTGTTCTGAGAGCTCTCTGAAGTGCTGAGAGCCCCCTCTGTCTCTTCAGTCTGAGTTGAGACCCCCAGGTCCCTCCTGGGCCCGGACAGTGACATTTTGATGCAAACCGCAAACTTGCTTAAACCAAGGCTTGTTGGAGGAATTCAGTGCCAAAAACTGCCTGCGTCCAATGACTCAACGTGGGACATCTCTTGCATCATGCAGAAACCTGCTATCTTCTTTGGTGCAATTCTGCACTTTTCTTCCAACAGGAGAATCCACTTTTGCACCTTGTTCTAGGTTGGCAGGGGCTCCTGTTCATCCTGGACGTATCTGCGACTTCTGGACTTAGTCTCCTCTCTTCCCAGGTCTTCAGGTCCAGGAATCCATTGTTGGTTTCTTGCAGTCTTGCTTAGTCCTTGCAAAATCCTTTATCACGACTTGTAGTGTGTCCTGAGGAAACTTGCTGTACTTTACTCCTGTCTTCCTGGGCTCTGGGGTGGGGTTTTTTCTTTGGTGTTTCCTTACTCTCCCAGTGCCCTTCTACACACTACACTTGACTAGGAGGCAATTCATTATTTGCATTCCACTATTTTAGTATATGGTTTGTGTTGTCCCTAGGCCTATTGCAATCTATGGTATTTTCTACTGTTTGCACTATTTTCTGACTGTGTACGTACCTGATTTTGGTTACTAGTGTATATATTGTGTATAATACTTACCTCCAGAAGGACTATTGCCTTTAAGATATTTTTGGCGTTGTGTCACTAAAATAAAGTACCTTTATTTTGGTAACACTGAGTATTGAACTTTTATTGTTTATAAGTACTGTATAGCTATAGTGGTATTGCAGGAGCTTTTCATGTCTCCTAGTTCACCCTAAGCTGCTTTGATACAGCTACCTCTATACAGCCTAAACTACTAGAACACTGCTTACATTTAACTAATAAGGGATAACTGGACCTGGTATAAGGTGTAAGTACCTTAGGTACCCGCTACAAACCAGGCCAGCCTCCTACAGCCCTGCGGCCAACCCCTATAAAAACCTAACCTTACACTGCGCATGGCTGCTGGCCCTGTGGTCAACCCCTGATAACCACCCAAACATGCACTGTGCACGGCCGCTGGCATGCGGCTAGGCCCTGCAGCCAACCCCGATAACCACCCAACCCTGCACTATGCACAGCTGAGCAGCCTGTTTCTCTTTGTGTGAGACTAGGTGTGAGAGAGTGTCTCTGGTTATGAGAATGTCTGTCTGGGTGTGAAAGTGGGTGCTTGAGGGTTTGAGTGATTCTGTGATTGGGAACATGAGAGTCTGAATGGTTCTCTGAATGGGTGTTTCAGTGTCTAAGTGTCTAAGTGGGTGTCTGAGTGTGTGCATTAGTGTCTGAGTGGGTCTGTGAGTGGGTGCTTGAAGGTCTGAGTGGGTCTGTGACTGAGTGAGTGAGGGTCTGAGTGGGTATGTGACTGGGTGTGTGAGAGTCTGAGTTGGGCTGGTCTGTGAGTGGGTGTGTCAGTGTCTGAGAGTGTCTGTGAGTGGGTGTATGAGGGTCTGAGTGGATCTGTGAGTGGGTACATCAGTGTCTGAGTGGGTCTGAGAGTGGGTGAGTCAGTGCCTGAGTGGGTCTGTGACTGGGTGCATAAGGGTCTGAGTTGGTTTGTGAGTGGGTGCATTAGGGTCTGAATGGGTCTGTGACTGGGCCCGTCTGTTTCTAAGTGGGTGTATTAGTAGGTATGTCAGTGCGTGAGAGGATGCCTGAGGGTCTGAGTGGGTTTGTGAGTGGGTGCATGAGTGTCTGAGTGAGTCTGAAAGTGGGAGTCTATGAGTGGGTCTAGGTGGGTGCATGAGTGTCAGAGTGGGTGTGTGAGTGGTTGCATGAGCCTGTGAGTGCATTTATGAGTGAATGAATGAGTGTACAAATGAGTCTGTGAATTATTTCTTTTATTTTCTTTTTTGCTTATTTGCGACAAATCTTGATTAATCTTGATTAATCGTGCATATCATGCATGGTGAAGAAAAATAATTTTAAACCCATAATTTGATCCTCAGACACCTGTATATCATACTCCTGGAGTCAGGGTACCCCTCCTGATCCCTTATGCTACTTTTCATTTTGTTTTCCAGCTCCAGGGACAATGTCCATAGACCTTAAATTCAAAGCCACAACTTTCTGTTCATGTTGTGGCCAGCCAATTACAGAGCTTCTATTTACACCAAATAAGTTAAAGCACAATCTGCGTACCGAAAGCTACCTTTCTGCCAAATGTGGTGAAATTCTGTCCAGTGGTTTGGGCTGTAGCCTTGTTCGAAGGTCCTATGGGAATTAAAATGGGAAAAATAACTTTTTTGACACCCCTCTTTTTCTTGGTGCCCACTTGACAGATCACCCCAAAATGTTCCAATCACTTTTTTGGAAAGTTTTGTAAAGATTCATCAAACTATGCTAAAGATATAGGTGTGTCAATACATGTTTTTTAATCGAAACGTGGTCCTAACTATAACTACCTAGTGGCGATCGCTTCTCGGTAGTTATAATTAGTACCATGTTTCCATAGAAAAAACATTTATTGACTTGCATATATTTTTGTGTCTGTGTGTATGTATATATATATATATATATACATGTATATATATACATATATATATATGTGAATGGTTGCTGCCCTGCGGACTCAGACTGGTGGTTCCTTGATATAATGGGTCCAAAGACACTTCAACCAGGCAAGACGTTTTGTCAAAGTTTGTTGTTACAATAAGCAGTGTCTTGGGTGGCTGCCAACATTGAGAGAGGCAGTTTGAAAGGCACCGGGGTGCATAGGGGTTGATTTAAAGAGGAAGCAAGACTTGACTGATTCACCAGTCTGGGATCATAGGGCAGTGTTTTCTGAGAAGACTTTCTCACCAACACATGAGGACTGCCTATGGCGTTATTCCTGGTTTCTGTGTCAAAGATGCATGCTTGGGGTTGATTTGGAGGAGAAGAAAAACTTGACTGATTTGCCTGTTTGTTAGCATTGGGCAATGGTCTCTGAGAGAACGTATGCTTGAGTATGGGGGCACTTGGCGAAATACTCTTACTTTGCCCTTCCAGGGCCACTCTGTTACCCTAAGGGGGAACTGAATGTCATTTTTGTCCTGCCTGCTTGATTACTGAAAAAGGAGTTGATAGTCTTCCTCCTGAGTCCTTTCATCCTAAGCTTCCGCCCTTTCCCTCGGCTTTTCTTTAGGGTCTTGGACGGTGAGTTGTTTACGGCTGGGATATCACTTGGTTTTAGAGGGTAGTCTTCGGAGCCGGTTGCTAGACCTGAATTCTGCCTATCCAAAGTACTACTCTGAGGGCGGGAGCCTCGTAGGATAGCTTTGATGGGCTCCGCTTTTTGATTGATCTCCGGAGTTGAATGCTCACATGTAAGTTCCTGATCATGCGACTTGGGGGATTCCTAACATGCTGGCCGTGAGGAGGTCAGAGTGGAGGAGTGTGTGGTTCGAAACAGCAGGAGCTGGCCACTCATGGTATTGCTAGCAGACTTAGGATTGAACACTGCATGTTGTGTCAAAGCGCTTTTCAGATCTTCAAAGCTGCTACTTAATATTTCTGGTAGGGATGCCAGCTTGTCCAAGATTGGAGAGCAAGAGCAAGAACAAATAGGTAGCCAGGAGTCAGCTGATGTCTGGGCTCTGACTATCAAGTTGATAAGATTTGCAATTTTCGAGTCAACCCATTCAGTAAAGACTGCCAGAGTGTTTAACAATTTGACGTGAGTGTCCATTTTTGCTGACTGGGAGTTAATAGAATCAGCGGTGAGCTGGAGAGAGTCATGAATGGCATTCAGAAACTCCAGTATGTCTGGGTCTGCTGTAGTATCAAAGTGTGTACTGCTGCCAAAGCAGCCCCTTGGGTTGCAGCAAAATCCTTCAGATGAGCACGACATTAAGCAGGTATGGTTCCACCCAGTGTATCCATCACCATAAATTGCTACCATTGCTTCTCATTCCATGGAAGTGAGTGAAGAACGATTCTTTTGTATGTTGCTCTCTGGGTTGCCCTGGGGTGCGGAACTGTCAAGAGGAGGCTCATTAAGCAAAAAGGCAGCTACTTGACTAATAATTGTGGGTTCCATTGGAGATGGCAAGCCTGCAATAATTGAGTTTGCTGCATAGATTGTTGATACCGGATCCTTGAGAAAAAATAAATTAGCAACAATTTTAGACTGACGCTTAGTGACAGTGAGAATTTCTTCCACAGTCCTGGAGGCTGTTTGATTGGTCTTGACCTGTGTTTCCACCTGGGTAGTTGTGGCTGAAGTGCTTCCCTGTGAAAGCGTAGCTTGGTCAATAATATTCACCATTACCTCAGGTATTTCAACCCCTTTTGCCTGAGTTGGTCTCTTTTTCTGGTGAGAAATTGGGAGGGTTCTGGACTTGCCAGAAGGCATTTTTAGCCAGTGTAGCCGGGGTGTCCTGCTACCCGCTATATGTCAGGGACGGGGGATCAGCGGTCAAGGGCGCTGCTTATTCCGTAATCTCTAGTTGCATTCTTATTGTGCTCAGGTACTCCACTGCGTGGATGATACTGGTTTCACTGGCTTTGCTGGTTTCACTGAGTCGAAGAAAGACAGGCCACTGGCTATAATGCTGCAGTCTGAAGATAGATGAATACAATTCCTGGTGGGGTGTGGTGAACAAGGACAGTCCTGGAGCAGCTCAGGTGGGTTAAGAAGGAGTGAGGTAACTATGAGTGGGTCTCACCAGGTTTCCACAAGCCGCACCAAAACCTAGTTGGGCCGCTTCCAACGAAATCCCACTGGGGTGCACTTTCAGCAGCAGCCGACTAGGGATGCTGAGCTCGCTGAACACCCCTCACAAGCAATGTTCTCCTACATTGCTGAACTATGCTGTAGTGTGTTGGATTGTGCTGCTGAAGCCGGGCTTGGTACTGTCACTGTCTTATCCCTCTTTGCTGACAGGCAGATAACTAATAGGTGAGTCACCGGAGGGTCAGGCCGGGTAAGCGATGGCTAGCAGTTTAATTAACAGTTTGCAGGAAAGCAGGCAAGCAGACAATGGGCAGATAGGCATATGCTGCAGATACTGCAAGGGCTGGCCGAGGGGCCCTTACTCACACACTGAAAAAATGCTGAATATTGGGTTGCTGGTTTGCAGGGTCGCTGCAAGGTTCACTTGTTGCTGATTGCTAATGTATGCACTGGTATATGCGGTTGCAGGTTGCATAGGTGGCAGGAGGTAGCAAAGCAGCTGAGCTACAGTACCACAACAGGCCAGTAGGTCAATTGATTCAGGTGGCGATGGGACAACATCGCTATAGATCCTCTCCGCCCTGCAGATCCTCACCGATTGTCCCGTTCTGTCTGCTCTGTCCTGCGGCTTCCCGCTTGCCTCTGCTGCCTACCACCTGAGAAGGGCAGGGCATGGATAGTGGGCGGTGGATGATGGGCAGCAGATGAGGAGCAGAGTACTGGACACAGAGATAGAGGGGCCTTCCCCCTTATCTTTGCCCTTATCTCAGCCTCCCCCTGTGATCCCGACTCAGCCTCAAACTGCTCCTCTCCGTTCATGCCCCAGCTTCGGCATCTCCACATCTCAGTCTTGGAGATCCTTGCTCTGGCTTGCTTGCTTGTGTGATTATTACTTGGGTTTGTCAGAGAGGGTTAAAGTGGCATAAATTACTTGAAACCATGAAGGATTGCCAACATCCAGACTTTATGATTGCGCACTGTGGTGGCGATGACCTGGGCACAGTCACAGGGGTTGGTTTGGAAATCCTAGTGAAGGATACCTTTGGAAAAATAATGACACTCTTCCCGCACACTGCCTTGGTTTCTTCAAACAGGAACAGGTCAACCTAATTCGGCCCACAAATAGACAAATCCACGAAACATGTTAATAAAACTGTTTCTGCATTTCTCAGGGGACCATAACATACTGTTGGACCTGGTCCTTTTACAGGGTCATTCCCCAAACTTTTTGCCTTTTTTCTCCTTATTTTTCTGACCTTTGTTGGCTGACGTTATGACTCTGAGCACATTGTCACTGCTAATCAGTGCTAAAGTGCATGTGCTCTCCCTTGTAAACTTGGTATGATTAACTTATATGGATTATACCTAACTGGCATATTTGATTTACCTATGAGTCTCTTGTAAAGTGGTATCCCTATACCCAGGGCCTGTAAATTAAATTCTACTAGTGGGTCTGCAGCGCTGCTTGACCACCCACTGAAGTAGCCTTTCAAACCTGTCTCAGGCCTGCTAGAGCAGGGCCTGTGTGCACGGTTTTCTGCCACAGGGATCTGGCATCTAAATTTACTTGCCAGGTCCAGAATACCCCTTCTACTACATGTAAGTCACCCCTAAGGTAGGCCCTAGCTAGCCCTGTGGGCAGGGTGCCATGTATGTAGAGGGTAGGACATGTACATAGTAATGTGGCCTGTCCTGGTAGTGACAAACAGCCTATTTTTTGTTTCTCACTGCTGTGAGTGCTGCCTTCTCAGAGGATTGCATTGGAAATGCCCTGCCTTATGTGTAAGGGGTATTGTCTGAATCATGAGGGGTAGCGTAGGCATGTTTGGTACGGTTGTAATGGTAGTGAGAAATGCTACTTACTGGTGTAGGTGGATCTTTTATTATCATTACAGAAATGCCACTTCTAGAAAGTGAGCATTTATCTGTGCTTATGACTCTGGTGTTTTGCAGCTTGACTCCAATCCACGTCAGGGCAGAATGACAGTTGGGCTTTGTGCATACTTTTCAGACAGCCTGTACACAGGGAGGGTGGACGTGTCACAGAGGTGCATCTGCATGCTGAATAGCCTTCCTATGCTGAGAGAAGGGAGAGGCGGGGCACACCTGCATTTGCAAAAGCCATGCCCTGGCCTCACACAATAGGGTCGTTTACCCCCAACTGATGTTTGGAGCCTGTGCTGGAGGAGAGAGGGAACACTCCTAGAACCAGTTGAAACTGTTTCAAACACCCTCTCCTCCTCATTGAAAATGCTTTGCAGAACTGAGTATAAATACAGGGGATTTTTCCCCACAAATTAGACATTCTTGGGACTCCAGAGACTCTTCTGGAACTGGACACAGGACGCTGCTGGATGGACTTACCATGACCCACCTTGGACTGCTGTTGCTGTGCTGACCTGTGACCTGCTGTGATGCTATTAATTGTGTTTGACCAATGACTTTGTGTTTCACCACTGCGCATATTTGTTGCTCAATGTTCACCAGTAGCACATTATGGGGGTCATTCTGACACCTGCGGGCGGCGGAAGCCGCCCGCCGGGCGGAAACCGCCCATACACCGCCCGCGGTCAAATGACTGCGGGGACCATTCTGACTTTCCCGCTGGGCCGGCTGGCGATCTTCAAAAGATCGCCCGCCGGCCCAGCGGGAAAGCCCCAGCAAAGATGAAGCTGGCTCCGAATGGAGCCGGCGGATTTGCTGGGGTGCGACGGGTGCAGTTGCACCCGTCGCGATTTTCAGTGTCTGCCAAGCAGACACTGAAAATCTTAATGGGGCCCTGTTAGGGGGCCCCTGAAGTGCCCATGCCAGTGGCATGGGCACTGCAGGGGCCCCCAGGGGCCCCACGACACTCGTTCCCACCAGCCTCTTTCTGGCGGTGTAAACCACCAGGAACAGGCTGGCGGGAAGGGTGTCGGAATCCCCATGGCGGCGCTGCTTGCAGCGCTGCCATGGAGGATTCCTATGGCCAGGGGAAAACCGGCGGGAAACCGCTTGTTTCCCTTTTCTGACCGCGGCTTTAACGCCGCGGTCAAAATTGGCCAGGAAGCACCGCCAGCCTGTTGGCGATGCTTCCGTGGTCGTTGGCCGCCAGGGTCAAAATGACCCCCTATATGTTTTGTTCAGTTCAGCTGCCTATTGGCTTTGACACGGCATTAGCCATTACATTCTGTATTCTGCCTATTGGCTTTGACATGCTGTATTCAGTTTAGCCGCCTATTGGCTTTTACATTGCATTAGCCATTACATTCTGTATTCTGCCTATTGGCTTTGACATGCTGTATTCAGTTTAGCTGCCTATTGGCTTTGACATGATATTAGACATTACACTCTGTATTCAGCTTAGCTGCCTATTGGCTTTGACATGATATTAGACATTACATTTGATATTTAGGCTAGTTGCCTATTGGCTTTAAAATGACATTAGACATTACATTTGATATTTAGGTTAGCTGCCTATTGGCTTTAACGTGGAGTTAGACATTGCAGTTGAAACATCGCAGATGTCTGTATTCTTCCAAGCTGTGTTTTTCCACAAGATGAACAGTGCTGTTTTCTTCACACCAGACTAGACATGATAAGAGAGAGTACATTTGGTGTTTTCCTTTCTGCTCAGGCTTGGGAGGAGGACAAGTCTAGGAGATCTGGCCAGTCTCCAAAGGCTTGCGTAGTTTTCCCGAGTCTGAGAGGAGGGGGCACGCTTTTGTAAGGATGAATCTGGGCTTCAGGGATTTAGGTTCGAATCTGCTTGACTTCAGGCTGGAACAAGGTGCCAGCTTCCAGTCTCCCGTTTGGATAGATAATCTCTTTCTCGCAGTTGACCGGAGTCATCAACTTGCAGACCCCAGAAAGATGAAGCTGAGTTAGGCCCTGCCGCCTTGCTCAAACGGTGATGCATTTTGATTTATATGCTTTGCATTGAATATATAGGGGGTGATTCTGACCTTGGCGGTCTTTTCGCAAGACCGCCAAGTTACCGCCGCGGTAAAGACCGCCGACCGCGGCGGTATGCCACGGCGCGTATTCCGACCGCTGGGAGCGTTCCGCCGGAAAACCGCCAGCAGCCACACTGGCGGTCGGCGGGAAAGTGGAGACTGGTCAACCTCCACCGCCACGCCAGCAGAACACCGCCCCCAGAATTACGACCCACATTTCTGTGTGGCGGTCTTCTGTTGGCGGTCTTCTGTTGGCGGTCACGTCCCTATGGCTCCCGTCGCCTCCCGGAGGACCAACGCACAAGGTAAGTTGATCGTCCGTGAGGGGAGGGGGTGGGGGGGGTGTTATGTGATGTGTGCGTGCATGGGGGTGTGTAGAGGGGGTGTGTGAGTGCGTGCATGCGGACGGGGGGTGCTGCTGTGCCTATGGGCAATGTGTGTAGTTCGGCGGGTGCGCATGTTGGCATGTATGTGTGCGGGTATGTGCCCCCGTTGTGTATGTGTGTGTGTAGGGGGTGTGCATATGTGCATGTTGGGGGTGCGTGCATGTCGGGGTGCGTGTATGTGCATGTCGGGGTGGGGGGGCAGGGGGTTTGTAACATCTCTGGGGGGGTGGCAGGGGGTGGAGGGTGTGGGGGGGGACTCGTGGGGGGTAGTGGGGGGTGGGGGAGACCCCTATCAGTGCCAGGGATGGGATTCCCTGGCCCCGATAGTGCCTACCGCCATGGTTCGCATGGCGGTTCCCGACCGCCAAAAACCGCGGCGGTAAGCAGGGTCATGATGCGGTTGGCGGTCTTGGGTCGACCGCCGGGCCGGAGTGCGCAAACTCCAGCCCGTCGGTCATGACCGCCGTGGCGGTCGGAGTGGGAAAGTGGCGGTCGATCGCTGCGGTGACCGCCGCGGTCAGAATGCCATTTTTTGGACCGCCGGTCTGTTCGCGGTCCGACCGCCGCCTCTCCGCCGACCGCCGGGGTTAGAATCAGGGCCATAATCTGCTGTGTACATTGCAACTGAGAAGTACTGTGATATATTTTGTTTTCATTGCTGCGAATACTTTTACTCATTTGAACGTGTGCTTGAGGTCTATTAATTCGTCTCTCAAGAACTTGTGGGTGGGGAAGAATTAACAACAATAAAGGTCTTCTTTGAACTCAGAAGTGCATTCCAAAGAGGTTCTGTAAGCTCTGATACGAGATAAGTAGGAAGGCAGAACACCTGCCTGGTCACTAGGAGGAACTGCCACCATCTGCATCCCTTGTGCTGGCCTGTAGTTGGGCCTGCTAGCCTGTGCTTCCCTCCCCTCATCTGTCTCTAGGAGCAGGGTTCTGTGGCCCCTGACCCCTGCAACTCACCAAAAATAGAAGGAGTACTGCAGCTTCTCATAAAGCCCCTGGAAGAGCGTTTTTTCCTTATGACCCCTGCGCTTCTATGCGCATTGCTGTGCCGGAGATTCACAGCCGCAGCCTGGGGCCCATTTGCGGGTTTCTGTGCTTTGAAAAGCATGTTCCCATGCAGAAGTCACCACAGCAGCCCGGGCCTTTGAAGATTGCCAAGCGCGTCTGAACCGCGCTATGTTGAATCCCCCCGGGGAACAGGAGCACTGGAAGAGTGCCCCCTGGGCCCTTCCTTCTGCGAAGATCACTGCCGCAGCCCGGATCAAGCAGAAGCGCACCTCGCCCCATTTGGGGGACGGGCTGGTCAATGACTCCCTCAGGCCATGGGTGTGACCGTGCCTTTTTGAAGCCCCAGAGGGCTCGCGCTCAACTCCAGAGAGGAGCGCAGCTAGCTGGGAAAGGTGTCGGACTCTCCCCCTTTCCTCAGGGAGCCATACCGAGGACGAGGGTGGCTGTCTTCGGCATTGCAGGCACAGGGGCTGAAAGGGAGTTACTTCCCCCCTTGCCGCTGCCTTAGGGGCGTGGACGCCCTGGCAACCTAGAGCCTTTGTTTTGGTGGCTTCCCCCCCACAAGGGTCAGTCCCGACCCATGGGGGGGCCCACAGACTGTGTCAGTGCTGTATAGGCATGGGCCTCAGGAAAGGTCACGACACCCACCACCAGACAGGGTGTATCCCGTCCTCCCAGGGTCAACTCACGGCCCCTGTTTTGCGCAGAAAGCGCCCGGGGCCCTGCCTGTCAACATTATGGCGCTAGAGGTGCCTAGGCAGCATAAGACAGGTATTTTCAAAAGCTCATAAGACTTCCAATGTTCCTAGTATGGACGTGGTGAATGGATTATGTTAACCTGTATCTTTTTACACCATATATTTGCTGATGTGCCTTTTAGGGGTCTGACGTGCTGTTTTGTGCCATATGGTTTTATAATGTTCCTGATGTAGGCATGAGTGATACTTTTATGACAAGTGCCTTTATTTCTTTACTGTGATTCCTGACTACTGCTTATGTTGCAGAATCCTGAGTACTTAAGTGTTCAAATGTGACTACTGCTTATTCTTGCAGAGTATTAGTAACCTGTAGAACGTTCTGACAACTGCTAAGGTAGCAGGGTATTACTGACATGTAATGTTTGGTCTAAATATGTTTTGTGAAATACAGTTTATTTTTACTTAGTTCAGTGTTGTGTTTACTTTGTGGTGCACATATTGCGTCACGTGCATTGTGTGTGTTATGATAATGCTTTATACGTTGCCTCCGGGTTATGCCTGACTGCTCGTGCCAAGCTACCAAGGTGGTGAGCAGGGGTTATCTTGGATGTGTAACTCCCTTGCCCTGACTAGAGTGGGTGGGTTCTGCCTGGCTTAGGTGCATACCCTAGCCAACCAGAAACCCCATTTCTAACACATATGATTCAGTATGGCTGGTATATACAGAAATGATAGAGTGCACCTAACAGACAGAGGCAACAAGGCGTTCTTGCAAAACTTGAAAGATTGCATCCTCTGTCATTTTTAGTAATCACCTATACATCATAAACACAAAGGTTCTTTTCAGAGCCAATCCATATACAAATATATCTATTTTTATACACTATTTTTTTTCAAATGTCGTTCAGATCCGTGGTCCATGCCCAATCTTGTAAAGGAAAGAAATACTATTTTTGACATTCTGTATATACTTTTTCAATATGCCATATTTATAAAAACTTATGTGGCCAGGAAACTCCTACCCTAACTCCTTTATATGCATCAGTGCCCACATATTGGCCCGGGACCCTTTACCGGGACCCTTTACAACTGACTGTTTCCTTCCATGTGTGAATGTGAGTGAGAGTATCTATCTGGCTGTGAGACTGTGTTCAAGAGTGTGCCTCAGTGTAAAACTGTGTGTCTGAGTGTCTGCCTCAATATAAGAGAGGGTATACAAGTCTCTATCTTGATGTGACAATGGGTGAGAGAGTGCCTGTCTGAGTGTGAGAGTGAGCGTGAGAGTGTCTGTGCATTTTTCTATCAGAGTGTATGTCACAGCATTTCTCTAGCTGTGAGAGTGGGTGTGAGAATGTCTATCTTTCTATACCAGTGTGTGTGAGAGTGCTTCTCTGGGTGAGAGATTGAGTGTCAGAGAGTGTATCAGGGTGTGTGACTACATGTGAGAGCATCTATGTTAGTGTGAGACTGAGTGTGAGATTCTCTGACTGGGTGTGAGAGGGATTTTGACAGTGTCTACCTGGATGTGAGAGTGGGTATGAGAGTATCTCTCTGATTGTGACAGTGAGTGTGAGAGTGTCTTTCTGGGTATGAGAATGGATGTGACAGTGTCTGTCTAGCTGTGAGAGTGGATGTGAGTGTCTATCTTGCTATGAGAGTGTGTGTGAGGGTGCCTGTCTGGGTGTGAGAGAGAGTGTCAGAGTGTGTCTCTGGATGTGAGACTACCTGTGAGAGCATCTATGTTGGTGTGAGATTGAGCATGAGAGTCTTTGTCTGAGTGTGAGATTAATGTGATAGTGTCTGCCTGGATGAGAGAGTTGGTGTGAGACTGTGTCTCTGTGTCTGAGAGTGAGTGTGACATTGTCTGTGTGGGTGTGTCAGTGGACGTGACAGCATCTCTGTGAGAGTGTGTGTGGCAGTCTCTGCCTGGATGTCAGAGTGTCTCTCTGTGTGAGAGCGTCTCTGTGAGATTGAGAGTGGATGGAACAGTGTCTCTCTGAGTGTGTCTCTATCTCCCTGGATGTCAGAGTGGGTTTAAAACTGTCTCTCTAAGTGTGAGAGTGGGTGTGAGGGTGTTTCTCTGGGTGTTTCAGTGGGTGTATGAATATCATTTTTTTTTTTTTTGATGGTACGCAAGATTAGCGGATCCACCTGCAGATTTAGACCCTGGCCACGCTGAGCCTCGTGGGTTGATCCACGAATCTCGCAAACCATCAAAAAAAATATTTTCGGCATTTGAACCAAATTATTTACTGCCACATGAGGAAACATGGCTAGTTGCAGAGGCCCCCTAATGTTTTGCTGGTGTTTTCCTGACTCTGATGGTACCCTGGGTACTGCTAACCAGTCCCAGGGCCTGTGCTCTGTGTAAAATGAGTATGCAAATTAGGCTAATTATAATTGGCTATGTCACCCTACGTATAAATCCCTAGTATATGGTAGGTCATGTAGGGTTAGGGACCCTAGCATAGGCGTTGCATACGTAGGTGCATTGCTGAGGTGCCCAGGGTCATTTAAAAGGTAGGCCTGCCTTGCTGGCTGCTTTTAAACTAAAGTTATATGCAAATTCGACTTTGGAATTAATAGTACTTCCAAAGTCTTCAACTACCTCTTCAACTACCTTATTTCCACATATTTGTCACCCCTAAGGTGTGCCCTAAGTGCCCCTAGGGTTGGGTGCCATGTAACTATAAGCAGGGACCTTATACAATTGTTTTATAAGGCTTGGTGAGGAGCAAAGCCAAATTAATTATCCCTCACTGTAGTGATTGGTCTCCATAGGCTAAAATGGTGGGATTTTATTTTAATTAACAAAGTCCCCATAAAAGCCAGATACCTTGAGTTTGGTATCAATTTAATTATTATAATAAATCCCACAACTTGTCATTGTTGTATTTAATATAACTAGTTCAGGTAAAGAGTTTTAAAACTCTACCTGAAAGTTGACAACTTCAGCTCCATAGTGCCCTTCTCTGATTGGCCAGCCTCTGGCAGCCTGGCCAGGCTGCCTTGATGAGGTGTGAAGTGGCCTTGGCTGAACACAAAGGATGTGCCTGGGGAGGAGAGCTGCCTTAGCAGATGGTGAAACAGGATGGGGGAGAGCAGCCAAACTGATCTTCAAAGTAAGTGAAAGGCATTTGGAACAGCTCCGGACCTCCCCCATTTCCTTCCACCCCAGACAATTAGGTGCCCTCTTCATTAGATTAGGAGAGGGCAGGAGAGGGGTGTGTTTAGGATTGTTTGGCCATACCAGTGGGTGGGCTAAGCCAGACCTAACCTCCAAAATTCAGTTTCTGCCATTTTTAAGAAATGTTGCTCCCTTGGATTGATTTATGCCACACTTCCCAGGAGTGGTAATCCAAGGGGGTTGTTGCCCCCCCATGATTTCCACCCCAGGGGCAAGGATAAATATGGCAAAGCTGCATCCGCACCTCAGATCCCTACAAGGAACAACATCAGAGGGAGAAGGACCAGCTGTCCAGTGGTAATTTGGAGTTTGCGTCAGGTGCATTCTGGGAGTTGGAGTCCCAGCCCTCAAGGAGCAACTCAGAGCTGCAACCTTGGGGTGAGCTGTGGACTCCTAAAAGATCTTCTGGAAAAAGATCCAGACAGTTGAAGAAGTTTCAGAAAAAGCTCCATAAAGGGACCGACCCGCCATTGAGAGTCAAGCCAGCTTACGTCAACCACGACCTGGCCTGACTTGCAGGTTCGTGCCGCTTAGAAGCTCCGGAGCCCCAGACTTTCAGGATTTCACTGGGGGCTCCTGGAAAGGCAATGAGACGACGTTGACTCGAAATTGGCTTGCTGTGGAGGGTCATCTGAGGTCGGAGAGAAAAAGCTCCAAAAAAGTGTTTAAGTCTGAAGGTAAAAAGTTGACCGGGACATCCCTCACAGCGTATCCGAGGAGGGCTCCAGGGACGTTGGATCAAGATTTAGCTTTGGCCGACCGAAGATTTGCCTAAGTCTGAATGTAGAAATCTTTGCAGAGGTCTCCAGTGGCGCGTATCCAAGAGGGCTCCAGGGAGGTCGGATCTGATTGGTGACTCTGCCTCGCTGAAGAAGATTTTCAAGAAGTAGATTAAGGCCCTCGTGATGGCGGTCAGACTGCGTCAGACGGGGTGGGGGTCGGACCGCCTCAGATGGGGTGGCCCGACTGCCCCATTATGATCGTGGCGGGGCCGTCATGGTCATTCAGCCGACATCGCCAGGCTGCAGCCTGGCGGTCCCAGCGGTTATAATCCACCAGGGCAGTGGACTCACTACAACATTGCCACTGGCTCAATTATGAGCCGGCGTCAATGTTGTGGCCCAGCGGAACACTCCTAATATTGCGGGCAAAAGACCTCCAGGACTGGCGGTCTTTTGCAGCAGCGGCTTCGGTGGCCCTAGAAAAGGACCACCAAAGTCGTAATGAAGCCATTAGTCAGTCAGTCAGTAAAAAATACTTTATTCGATTCAAGAGAGCCATAAAAGTCACAATCTGTTAAATATACATTGGTCAGCTAAAAATATAAATTGCAATATAAGAATAAAACACATATTACGAAGGTTGATAAAATTTACAAATTCGAATGGCACTGAGGATAAAATTTAACACAGCATATATTGTCAATTCACTTCCCTAATCATGCAGATAGAAGCATGCTAAATGACGAGACCTGATACCTGAAGTCAAAAGCACGGGACAGAGCAACCTTCTCATACGTACACTATATAAATTACAAAAAATAATAAAGTGCTTTGAAGAGATTTGCTGTCACATGTGCACGGCAGGAGTTTTTTAAACCAAGCACCTTGAATGGAGAATGCAACTAAGAAATGTGCAGACTTCAAATGGGAATCTGGAGAATTAAAACCTATGCCGCTCAGAAGAAAGGATTGTTAGGTACATCTTACGGTATGGCGACTGCAACATCATGTCTTGCTAGTCACATTCCATTAAAAAATAAAATGCCAGTATAACTTCTGAGTTCCCTCTTTAGCCGTGACTGGCAAATATTTAGGAGCATGGAAATGTTCCCCGTCCCCAAGACAGGAAAATAAAGTATTAGCATATCTGAGCCAAGGAATATTCATAGACCGGGCCAATGACAGACAATCTGAAATCATGGACCTACAAAATTAAGCTTCAGGATTCAGCCATACTCTGAGGCTAAGCAATAGCGGCTGCGATCTTATATAATCCGTAAAGCACCTCAAGCCAATCTCTGTTATGACAAAAAGCAGCTGGATGGATTGCTATACCACTAGCAACCTCCTCAGAAACTTGTTCTCCACTTTGTGGAAGCTCATGCTATTGCTATAACCCCACACACCTGCTCCAAACGACGCAATAGGAGAGCATTTACATTCCTAAAAACAGTCAACATTTCCCTCACTGGTTTGTGATCCAGCTTCTTTGAGAACCTAAAAACAGCATCTATGGTTCTTTGAAATTGTGAGACATGAACACTCATTAAAAATTTCCATTTAAAACCAACATCTATCGGACCCCAAGATAAGTGACGTTGGGAACTTTTAGTATTTCTGAGCCTTCAAGAACAAATTTATTCGTTTTAGATAAGTTTGGTCCACTATTCATCGCATGGGACTTTGTTCTATTTGTTCTCAGGGCAAGGCTCCTCATAAAGATATTAAAGGCATCCAACAAAGATTAAAGGCCATTTGCTGTCCTTGAAATAAAGACAGTATCATCCGCGTAGTGTAATACTGGTATTGGTTAGGAATTAATGAAGGGCAGATTCTAGCCCGTCCTGTGCAAATAGTCTTCTAGGCCATTTATATAGAGAAGAAAACGAAAGGGTCCAACACACATCCCTGTCTAACTCCCTTTAAAGAGGGAAATTCCGCTGTGAAATCACCCTTCTGACTGTAACGAACCCTAGCAGAAGTACAGGAGTAGAGACTGATGAGGAGAGAAAGTACACCTTTGTCCATCCCCAGGTCTGACATAATAGCCCACAGTTTGGATCTGTCAACTGTGTCAAAGGCAGAGGACAGATCCATAAAGAGTAGATGAACACAGCTTTTTTTGGCCTTGGTATATTTTTGTACTATAAGAGTTAGATTCCAGGTCTGTTCGATTGTACCCAACCCCTGGACGAAACCCGAACTGTACCTCTGATAAGCAATGGGTCTCTGCGGCCCAGGTCTCCAATTTTGTTAGTACCACTTGGCCTAAAATCTTTACAGAGCTGTCTAAGAGGAAAATTGGATGAAAGCATTGTGGTTCAGCCTTGTCCCCCTTCTAAAAATGGGCACACTGATAGCCTCTCTCAAAGTGTCTATCGAGGGGCCTGTGGCAGCAGATCTCAAAACATTGGTAAGTAAAGGCCCCCAAAATAATGGTAGGGTTTTCTATACATCAGCAGGGATTCTGTCAGGTCCAGGGGCTTTGCCAGAGGGACACGCTTGAATGGCCTGTAAAAAGTCAGCTACTTCAATCGAGTTACTAAAGGCTGTAGCTAACGACATGTCGAACCCATCGGTGGAGCCATTCACTACTTCCGGGGGGGTATGATCCTCAGTTTCAAAAGTATTAGAGAAATGTTCCACCCACACTCGGGCTGGGATGACAGTGTCTAATACAGCATTGTCCCTGCCAGCCAAGGGGATGGAGTTGACTACCAGCCAAAAAGCCCTCATGTCTTTGTTGTGATTTGCTCGGCCCAAACCTTCTCCCTCAGTTCTTTCTTCCTTGCAACAAGGGTTTCCTTATATACCTTTATTGCCAACTTAATAGTAGTCTGGTTATGAGGGGACATACTAATGGCCTTCTTTAGGGCTTTATGGCCAAACATACATGCATGGGGGTTCCTATCTATATTGACGGTCACTCTCTGTAGCTTGTATGCCATTTAGCTTGTTAAGGCAGAAAATGCCCCAATAACTTTATGCGCGGAGGTGTTTTCCCTCAGAACAGCCATAAGTTCTTCCTTCTTATTTATCATCAAGTCTCTATGAAAGCTCCTTTTGTCAATATTTTCCCACTTGATAGTCAGGCCTTTCTGTCCATTGAGTCTCAGCTTTGGTTGCCGGACCTCAGCACCAGAACCCTTGTCCAGGCCCATCTGGGTTTCCAAGATTAGGGGATTATTATCACTCATACAAGTTGATCACACTAAGCTTCCATACAAAGGGAGTTAAGTCTTTTGAGTAGACTATAAAATCAATTATAGACTGAGCACTTACACCTACGTATGTAGGAACCCCCTTAACTTCGGGGGATGGAAAAATCATAGAGTTGGCGACATTCATTCTGTTGAGTGCATTCCCATAGGGAGAGTGTTTAAAGTGCTGAAAAGACAATCCTGCTCATCAGTGGTCCTGCAAGAATCTAAGAATTCAGGTTCACACAAGTGAGCAATTAAAATCTCCTACCCAGACAATTATAAGTTCCTTCTTACTTTTGTTCCTTAACTTGTGCAAGACCTTCGACTACACTAGTAACTGATGAGTCAAAAATGCTGTTATAATAATTAATCAACAAAACATCAAATGATTTGGTTAATTTGAGAAGAAGAACCAGATAATGTGGTGTTACATCAACAACACGTACAACCACCCCCCTTAAAAGTACAGACATAAACATAACCAAACCCCCACTTGGCCCTTCCTGATGATGACTGAACTGCTGGGGCACAATAGGTGGTGAAACTGTTAATGTGAGGAGGGCTTGATAGCCAGGTATCTTGACAGCAGATATGAGAGTATTGGCCCACAAACCTTAGCCAATCTGGATTTGCTAACTTAGCCTTGAGCCCTGCCACATTCCAGGAAATAATCCCAGGAGCTACAATGGGAGAAAGATGTACTTTTTTGGGAGGCTGTGAATCAGATCAGCCACCAGCTCTCCACTGGGTACATTTCCATTGGATGACAGTCAGCCCAGTTGCACCAGGGTGTTCAAAGTCTCAAAACTATTAGATAGTGTCAACGGGCAATCAAAAGGCGTGAGCTGAAAATTGATTCACATCTTCTGCTAATCTGTCCCTTTGGAGCCAAAGCCTAAGTGTGTTCTTCAAGATGTATGTGGTAAGAATAAAACCGAAGGTAAACTTTCGACCGAGGCCTCCCACTTGCTGTAGCCCAGCAGGGCTTGATCGCAGTTGGCCTAAAATTTCGACTTTGCCCCAGTCGAGGTGTGAACAGATGACCAGATTTGCTGTTTTAGTTTGTATGTGCTAGGAAACATTAATTCTTTGAAAATTCATATCTCTGGTTCCACTTATCTGATCTTAATCATTTAGGTGTCAATTTAAAGATAACAATATAATCTATTGTTATACATTTGTGATGGATTTTTATTGTGTTTTGTGCTTTACTTATTTACTGTTTTGTGATTTTTAAATGCTTTACACACCTGTCTCCTAAGTTACACTTTGGGCTGGGTTTAATTTAGTGAGACCTAACTGGACCTAAGTGGGGGTTAGTGGCCTATTGCTAAGTGTAGGTACTTACCTGCCCTTATCAATAATCCACTTTCCAACACTCATCACAACTTCATCACTCTCAAGGGGTCAGGGAACCTCTACGCTGAGCCCACCTGCACCATAGCGCCCTGCATTTCAGCCCCAGGGACTTGTCCACTGTGCAGGTTGGCGGCGACGTTGACTTGCCTTTCTTTGTCAGGCCCATCCCCAACTTGGATGGTGCCGCAGCTGTCTTGCCACTCCCAACTGTTGACTTGGCTGAGCCCTTGTTGGCAGGTGTTTTGGCCTTCTCCCTCCGGGATGTGGGCAACTTCCTATGTTTTGGAGGTGGGGGAATGTCCTTGGCCTCGCTCCTTGGAACAATGGCAGCCTTGCTGCCTGGTGCACTCCAAAAACCCGGTATTGCTGTCACCACTGTGCCCAGTGATGTGGTGGCTGAGGTGCTGGGTTGGGACCTGGAAAGGTGGGCCCTAGGGGATGGAAGGGGTGGGGAAGGTGAAGGGAAGAGGTCAAGGTTTGACAGGAAAAGTTTTTTAGACACACTGGGACGGGAAGGTGGAGGGGGTTTGGGAGTGGAGGAAGAGGTAGTGGTTGTAGGAGGTGTTCGTTTGCTGGCTTTAGGTGAAGGTGCATGGGCTGCAGGCTGCCGTGAGGTGGATGGCTGTTGGGTGGGTGTGTGACTGCATTTGTGTACTTTGGGAGGAGGGCTCACAGACACACAGGGAGAGGACACAGGGGATGTGTGAATGGTAGTGGGGGTGGTGAGTGCACATATGCAGTGTGTGGTGATGGGCGTGCTGGTGATGGGGGTAGTGGCTGAGGATGTAGTGCATGCAGGTGTGGGTGGAGTCGTGACAGGGAGGGAGGGGGGAGACATGGAGGAGGGGGACACAGTGGAGGCAGTGGATGTTAGTATGTCTGAATGGGTATGATGCTTGTGTGAGTGCCTGTAGGGATGTGTGGTGCTTATGTTTGCCAGAACCACCCTTGTGTGTTGAGGTGTGTGCATGCTGGTCTGATGGTGTGTGTGGGATAGGCTGAGGTACAGGGGATTGGGTCTGGGTGGAGGAGGTTGGAGGGGGGAGGCTGGACACAGGGACAATGGCTGCCATCAGTGCTGAGGCCAGAGTCTGAAATGCTCGCTGTTGTGCTGCCAGGCCCGAATGAATGCCCTCCAGGTATGCATTTGTCTGTTGCAACTGCCTCTCTACACCCTGGATGGCATTCAAAATGGTAGACAGCCCAACATTGAGGGATCTCAGGAGGTCAATGGCCTCCTCACTGAGGGCAGCAGGGCTGACTAGGGCAGGGCCTGAGGTGCCTGGGGCGAAGGAGATGCCCACCCTCTTGGGTGAGCGGCAACCGGACACACGCTGAGGGGCTGCTGGGAGGTCTGTGCTGGTAGGGGGGGTGGCGGCTGTACTTGTAGATGCGGGGGGCACAGAGGGGCCCGCCATCGTAAGGGAGCTCCCATCAGAGGAGGAGTCGTGTTGCTGGTCTCTGCTCCTGTCCCCGCTGTGGAGCTCCCCTCGCCCTCCGTCCCATGGTGAATTCTGACTCCGTTATCTCGCCATACAGGGCCATGTGGGATGCAGCTTCCTCCTGCTCCGGTGGCACAGCTCCTCCGCCTGATGATGCTGATGCACACAGGAACAGGGAGACCACAAAAAGGGGGGGGGAAGAAAATAGAAAGACATGTTTAGTGCATGCAATACCGCAACCGTTGGCGGACACTACAGACACATCAGCCCTCTGCACCACGCCATGCACTTAGACTTCCCTAATTCATCACAGAGACATGGGGTACGTGGCCTTTGCCCGATTGCTGCACACATGGCAGTGACAGGAGCCTGACTAGGTGTAGATGGCTCTAACCACTGGTGGGGTTTGGGGGCCACTTAGTCTTCCTCACAAAGGGTCCTTGCCTACAATGCTCGCCCTAGCCTAGGTGTACCCACTGCCCACCTCCCCCACCCAGACACCTCCAAAGCGAGCAGAGTCAGATGGATGTGACGGTGATCACCCCCTTGTGACTGCTGTGATGCCCTCAAGCGCCCATCCAATGCCGGATACGCCACCACCAGGATCCGGAACATCAGGGGGGTCATGGTGCGACGGGCACCCCTCCCACGTTGGGAGGCTATCCCCAGCTATCCTCCGCCATCTTCTTGCTCCAGCGGCAAATGTCCTCCCATCCTTTACGGCAGTGGGTGCTCTGTCTGTGGTGCACCCCCATGGTCCGGACATCCTCGGTGATGGCACGCCAAATATCTTTCTTCTGGTGGGCGCTGACCTACAGGAATAGTACAGGTGGAAAAGCATTAACTTTAAACGTCCGGATCATCACAGTCATTGTCCCACGTTCCCACCCTTGCCCTGATGCACATACACTCACCGTCAGATCATGCAGGCCTCACCCCCCCACCCCATGTCCTCCATCAACACCATTCAAAACAGGCATTGCCCATACAGCATGCTCACAGTGTACTCACCTTTTTTTCTGGAGGACCGTAGAGTAGCGTGTACTGGGGGAGGCCCCTATCCACTAGTTTCTCCAACTCCTCCGAAGTGAAGGCAGGGGCCCTTTCCCCAGACACATGAGCCATCGTCGCTTCCAGACTGAGGTCACAGCAGCACTTGCAGTGTAGGTCCTCTCCTGTCGAAGATCAGGTATCAAGTGAGTGAACAGAGAGAAAATGACAATCACGTCCGCGGCGGAGCGTACTGTCACCGCCGGCGTACATGGTCATTTGCTCCTGGGAACCATAGGGCCCAATGTTAACCAATGCAGGACTGCGCAGCGGTCTTCGACCGCCTACGGCGACGTTGTACAGAGCCAGCGCAGTTACCTCATATCCCCTTGTCCCACATTACGGGTCAGGCAGCCGCCATTTCAGGTGGCTACATGACATTATTTTTTAATGCGTCAAACATATATATATGCCTTGCATTTACACAAAGACAGGCACATAGTGTATTGACAAATGTGTGCAATAATAGGGTTTTTTTCCTACTTCAGTGTTGGCTGACTCTATGCTCGCTGTTCTCATCCAGAGTGCAGGTCCGGTGTGTTTGGCAGACCAGTACATCTCCCATGTGAACGCCAAGTTTCCTGGCTCAGTGCATGACGCTTACATTCTGAGAAATAGCAGCATCTCTTATGTGATGGGGCAACTCCAGAGGCACCGTGTGTGGCTATTAGGTGAGGACAAGGACCCTATACCATGTGAATAGTTGTCTGGGGTTGTCCCTAAGGGTTAGTGTGTGTCGAACAGTTGTCCCTCAACATTTGTAGGTGACTGTAAGTACCCAACCTGTCATGGCTACTGACCCCAGTGAGAAATCCCAGGACAAGGGCAGAGGACCGCTACAATGAGTCACATGGGCGAACTAGGAGAGTGATTGAAAGGACCTTTGGCCTCCTGAAGGCCAGGTTCATGTGCCTCCATATGAAAGGTGGTTCCCTATACTACTCACCAAAGAAGGTGTGCCAGATCATCGTGGCCTGCTGTATGCTGCACACCTTGGCTTTGCGACAACAGGTGCCTTTTCTACAGGAGGATGGTCCAGAAGGAGGTCTGGTGGCAGCTGTGGAGCCTGTGGACAGTGAAGAAGAGGAGGCAGAAGACGAGGACATAGACAACAGAACCACCGTGATCCAGCAATACTTCCAGTGAGACACAGGTAAGACAACATCACTGCCTCCTACATCTGCTAATGTAGTTAGGCCTATCATCTGTCTGTCACTTTCACCCAGTGTATGGACCCTGATATGTCACTTTGTCTTTCAATTTCACAGATGTGGGTCCCACTGTGTGACTTCTGCTATGTTACCTCATGAACTAGAGCTGTGTGACATAGGTATGTAGACATTGGAATGGAAATTGGGTTTTTCCTCAGTTATTGCAAATACACATTTGTGAAAGCACAGACTGACTCCAGCTGGTTTTGTGATTCAAGGGTGTTTATTTAACTGCAAAATAGTGGAGGGGGTTGTAAAATGGTCGGGGTGATGGTAGAGGAATGTCCATGGCAGAGTCCAGTTATTAGTCTCACAGGTGCATTGTCCAAAGGGGCATAGGAAGTGGAGCTAGGGCAGTTTAAGGCGGGACAGGGTGACAAAGTGGGACAGCAGGATGACATTCAGGGTGGTCTCATTTCTTAGCAGGTGTCTTGGCATTGTTGTCTGTCTTAGTCCTGGATCTCAGGGACCGCTTGCGGGGTGGTTCTCCGTCTGCAGGGGGTAGGGTTCTGGTGTAGTGGTCCTGTGGCGGTGCCTCCTGTCCACTAGCACCGGCAGAGGTGGTGGGCAGTTCATCGTCCAGGCTAGTGTCAGGGGCCCCTTGTTGTGCCACAGTGTCCCTCCTGGTGTTGACAAGGTCCTTCAGCACCTCTACAATGGTGCAAAGGGTATTGTTGATGGACTTGAGTTCCTCCTGTAGAAGCCTAATTATTCAGCACCCATTCAGGATACAAACGACCGTTAGCCAGCTCTTCTAGATAAAAATAATGAATTTATTAGGGATAGAATAGAAAGACATGTACATGGAGGATGCTCTGTACTAGTGTACACTCGAGCAGCCTAATACAAGGAAGTAATACACGATCTTTTATAGTATTAAACCACAAACATAATTCAACGTCTTATTGGTTCTTTGGCTTTGACGTATGATTGACGTATGACTACTTCTCCATTATCGCTGAGGTCGTTTTTCATATCATACCATATATAGTAACAAAAAGCATAGACAAGGATTTTACTCAAGGTGGCCTACGTGCCTAATATCACATGGTCCATCTTGTGACAGAACTTGAGAACATCACGTACTCAGACTGGTACTTTCCAGAAGGGAGATTGCTTCAGCTAGCATGCAATGACGATGATGTTTCATGATGGCTGTTCAGAGGGCAAGCCTTGCAACATAATGCGTTCCTAGCAGTAGCGAATTACATTTGTAGGCCTCTTTACTTAATGATAGGCCTGTGCAGAGATTGTCATTGTGTGTCACAGGGGCCACTAGGCATAGCATACCTAAGAACTGTAAAATGCGATTCCACATTCCGCCCTCTGATACTCAATGACAAATCTAAGGGTCATGGTGTATTGCTCTCATTTATACCTCTTGCTCGTCCCTGTTGTCATCCTTATATCTTTTTCTTTGATAATGTGTGTGTTTCTGGTGTACAAGTTCAAGAGTAGGGCCAGGAAGGATGGACAAACTGGTATGAGCACCCATATCGTTATCAGTGCCACGATCCCTATCGCTAGTACCTCTACCAAGCAGGTACCCCAACCCCTGAACCATGCTGCTATTCGATCCAGCATTCCTCTGACATCTGTCCCATCTGCCACTTTCCCAGCTCCTTCTTCTTCCTTTTTTATATCCTCTATTTCCTTTCTTATATTCCCCACGTTGGTGTCCTCTTCCTGCGCACCCCGCCAAGTGTTCTCTTTTCCCCCTTCTGTAATTCTGTTCTATGTGCCATTTTTGGTAGCACGAATGCTAGGTAGCAGGTATCTTGCCAACCTGCTGGCAATTTAAAAAAATGCAGATGTCCCACATATAATAAATATTCCTTTGGGAGGTGTCAGGCCTATGGACAAGCCTGTTGTGTCATTTCTGGGCTCAATGTTGTATTTCAAATACTATGTCGCACATCAATTCTGTTTTTGCTAGTGTCTGCGTTACCTCTTGAGCATTTGAAACACCATGGTGCCTTTATTTCTGTATCTATGGCCAGGCATGGTATTCGTTGTTCTGAGCCATGATCCCTTTCAGTGTAACCCTTCCCTCTTTCTGTTGTAAATGCATTCAATAAATTCTCTTCTTCTTTCTTCGGGTTCTAATCTCCTACACTTCTTTCTTCTCCTTCTATCTTCTTCCTTCAATTTATTTTCCACTCTTTCTACCAATTTTCCTTGCATATCACCTACATAAGGTTCATCTTCCAAACCATACTCATCCCTTTTTCTCCTCATTTCTCCTTTGTTTATATTTTCTCTTATTCTCTCCTTATTTTCTTTTCCCTGTACTCATTCCTTTTAAATTTCCCCCTAACATATTATCTATTATGTTACATGCCACGAATTCGGTGAGGAGCATCTAAGTGTAATTTCTTTTCTCCTGGCTAGTGGTCGGTAGGTGGGTACATATATAACAATCAGACACATTTGCTAGTTCTTTGTACATTGATACCATTTGCACAAATGTATTGTCCTTATATTCTTCTCCATCTTCTTTCCATTTTGTATATTTCACCCATTTTGTTTTATCCTCAACCCTCTCATGTTATTTTGAGATATTGTTGTTCTCACCACCTGTTGTTCTTTCACCTTGGCCATTTTTGGGGGATGTATTGTTCCTGGTCGAGCCATGGAATATGTATGTGGTCTTTATATACTATCAGCATTGTTGTTAGTACTATAGCTGCTACTGGGGTGAGTAATGCTGTGACCACCATGGGCCACTTCTTCTGCTCCTTTTTCTTACGTTGTAATCTTAAATCCATGTCGCCTTATAGGGTGTGGTCGGATGTGGCTAGCACTTGAAACCAGTTCTATTGGTATGTAACCTTTGGTACCTCCTTATTCCTGTAGGAGTGCCATACGAGTAGTCTATTCCTTCTGTATATTTTCGGGGCGACGTTGAATGCTATTTGACACTTGTAGTTATGTAGAGTATAAAGGGATGAATCCCAGTGTCCAGTTCTAAGGGAGTTGGGTGCGATAGTCCCGAGGGATGGCCCTTTTGTCCTATTTTTGCTATATTCCTAATTGGAAGAGGCACCTCCCAATGGGGCTACAAACCGCACTGATCCTAGTGACCAGCCGCTTCCGTAGGACTGGGATCTGTACCTCTTGACGCAAATGTTTCTAGCGGACTTTTAGTATTCTGTTCATTTATATCCTGATGTCTTTAATACTTAAGTGGCCTTGCTTGACTCTCCGACTCCTGTGGAGAGTAGCACGAGCAGTTCTGAAAGAATACCCTGGTGTCTTGAGGACCCGCTTGCACCCTCCGACTCCTGTGGGGTTGCAGCACGAGCAGTCCAAGAACAATGCTCTGGTGTACTGGGGAACCCGCGTACACTCTCCGACTCCTGTGGGAGTGTAGCACGAGCAGTTCCGTCAGTGTTGGCTGGTGGCGCTTGTTGAACGAATGTTGTACCGCTGTAGTGAAGGTGGCATTACTCTCATCGGCAACTTTGTTGGTGGCTGGTCGTCCTTTGGTCCAGTGGCCTTCTTGGTGTGTGAGGTATGCCCTCACACTTGACTGCTGTGGCTGTTGTCAACAGGACTTGGTGTGGTCCCCTCCACCGTGGTTGAAGGCAGTGACGTCTGGTGTGGCCTTTACCCACACCCAGTCTCCAGGATGCAGTCGTGTTCCGGTGGTGTACCTTCTTGGTGTAATAGCTGTGGATCCAGGAGGTCATTCCCTCCTACTTTTCAGGAGACCCAAGCCCAATCTCCCTGTTGGAGATCATGTACAGGTAGTGTTGTCCAGCCAGGAAGGACCTGCAGCACCTAATGCTGAAGGTAAGGCAAACTGCTGTCAAAATGTCTTATCAGACAATAACTTCTCAGCACCAGACATGTTCATAGGCCAGTCAAACAGTATCTCAGTCGGTGCTCACTTTGACAACTTTGTCAAGGGTGCCTTTCTTGACCAATGAAGCAAGCGGTAGTGCATCAATCTAGAACCGCTCAGCAGATGCACAAAATCTTATAAAGGGACATATCTGACTTTTTTATGGGGTAATTAGCACACTCCTAAACTCAAATAAACACCAAAAAAATTAATAACAATTACACTCAGTAACAGTGGAATATTCACACAAACTATTTCACCAAACAAATGGTGATCCAAAGGTCAGGCGAAAACACATGTTACACTGGTATACAGTATACTGGGACCACTGACCCTCGGGTAGGTCGCTCCCCTGCTCACGCAGCGCCACCAGTCCCTGACTGCCCTCCTCACCGTTCTCATCCTGTGAGTGTGTGCGAGTGTGCCCCCTCTTTACCCGTGTACCCCGAGTGCTTGTGCTGACTGACTGACCGGAATCCTCCTTTTATCCCGTGTATCCCGTGCGTGTCCCCCTGAGTGCCGTGTGCCCCCTCCTGCCGTTCTTGCTCATACTCAGCCCCTCCCTTTAGAGTTTTACCTGGCCTTCTCGCCGTTTTTTGCCGCCGTTCTTTTGCCGCCTTTTTCAGCGCTTTTTTCTTTTTCCCGCCTCCAGATTCCCCCGCCCGCCCGCCTCCCGCCTCCCAGCTGACCCCTCCTCCCCGGCTACCCTTAAATGGCGGCCGCTGCGAGGCAGAGGTAGCGACCACTGACCCTCGGGTAGGTCGCTCCCCTGCTCACGCAGCGCCACCAGTCCCTGACTGCCCTCCTCACCGTTCTCATCCTGTGAGTGTGTGCGAGTGTGCCCCCTCTTTACCCGTGTACCCCGAGTGCTTGTGCTGACTGACTGACCGGAATCCTCCTTTTTTCCCGTGTATCCCATGCGTGTCCCCCTGAGTGCCGTGTGCCCCCTCCTGCCGTTCTTCCTCATACTCAGCCCCTCCCTTTAGAGTTTTACCTGGCCTTCTCGCCGTTTTTTGCCGCCGTTCTTTTGCCGCCTTTTTCGCTGCTTTTTTCTTTTTCCCGCCTCCAGATTCCCCCGCCTGCCCGCCTCCCGCCTCCCAGCTGACCCCTCCTCCCCGGCTACCCTTAAATGGCGGCTGCTGCAAGGCAGAGGTAGCGACCACTGACCCTCGGGTAGGTCGCTCCCCTGCTCACGCAGCGCCACCAGTCCCTGACTGCCCTCCTCACCGTTCTCATCCTGTGAGTGTGTGCGAGTGTGCCCCCTCTTTACCCGTGTACCCCGAGTGCTTGTGCTGACTGACTGACCGGAATCCTCCTTTTTTCCCGTGTATCCCGTGCGTGTCCCCCTGAGTGCCGTGTGCCCCCTCCTGCCGTTCTTCCTCATACTCAGCCCCTCCCTTTAGAGTTTTACCTGGCCTTCTCGCCGTTTTTTGCCGCCGTTCTTTTGCCGCCTTTTTCGCCGCTTTTTTCTTTTTCCCGCCTCCAGATTCCCCCGCCCGCCCGTCTCCCGCCTCCCAGCTGACCCCTCCTCCCCGGCTACCCTTAAATGGCGGCCGCTGCGAGGCCGCGCCGCTGGCGCGCCGAAGGCGAGCCTAAGGCAAGCCCGTCTGTGCCCATCCGCGCCTGGACCGCGCCTAGCGCCACAACCCCTGGCCCCCGCGACCCCCACCTCCCCCGCCTGACCCACAACTCCGCCTTCCTCACCGCTCTCAACCCCGGCCGCACGCCGGCCTGCTGCCGCGCCACCCCGAAGTGGACCCACGGACCCTTCACCTGCCGCAACTGCCATTTCACCTGCCTACGAACTCACCCAACAGGAACGACTCGCCCAGAAACAACCTCAACTGCATCCTGGTCAACACCAGATCCGTCCACAGGCACGCCATCGAACTGTGGAACCTCATCGACTCTACAAACCCGGACATCGCCTTCCTCACCGAGACCTGGATGAACCCCTCCTCGGCACCCGACATCGCCATAGCCATCCCCGACGGCTACAAAATCATCAGGAAAGACCGCACCAACCGCACCGGAGGAGGCATCGCCATCGCCCACAAGAGCTCCATCCGCATCTCAACCTACACCGACAACTCACTGCCCGACGCCGAGCACCTCACTTCTCAATCAACAGCGACCCCAAGACCACCCTCAGAGCCACCCTCATATACAGACCACCAGGACCACGCACAAAGTTCAGCGAAGACATCGCAGACTTCATCAGCCCACACGCACTCCCGTCCACCAACTACATCCTCCTAGGGGACCTCAACTTCCACCTGGAGAATCGCACCGACAACAACACCACCGTCTTATTGGACAACCTCGCCAACCTGGGACTGAAACAACTAGTCAACACCCCCACCCACTACGCCGGACACACGCTGGACCCCATCTTCTCCTCCAGCAAACACATCTCTTTCAGCCACACCACTGTACTCTCCTGGACAGACCACAGCTGTGTCCACTTCAGCTTCAAGAAAACCAACGTACACCACCACGCCCAACAACCACCAAGAAGACAGTGGAACCGAATCTCCTCGGAACAACTCACATCGACCCTCTCTCAGAACCCACCCACCAGCACTACAGACCCCAACGAAGCCGCCAACAACCTCACGAGCTGGATCTCAGACTGCGCCAACCTCCTGGCCCCCCTGAAGACCCAAGCAAACAGAAACAGCCACAAGAAAAATTCCTGGTTTACCCCCGACCTCAAGGACTCCAAAAAAGAATGCCGCACCCTCGAGAAGACTTGGCGCCTCAACCAGACCGACGAAAACATGTCTGCTCTCAAAAACGCCACTCGCAAACACCACCAACTCCTCCGCGCAGCACAAAAATCAGCCTTCCAGAACAGACTAGACAGCAACGCCCACAACAGCAAGGAACTATTTGGCATCGTCAAAGAGCTCTCCAACCCTGACGCCGAAAACAACTCCATCCCTCCCTCACAGGACCTCTGCGACTCCCTCGCAGCCTTCTTCCACTACAAGATCACCGACATCTACAACAGCTTCACCACAACCAACTCGAACCCTCCACCGGAACCCACCACCGACAACACCACCATCCACACCTGGAACCCAACCTCCACTGAGGAAACCACCCGCGTCATGAACTCCATCCACTCAGGATCACCATCCGACCCCTGTCCGCACCACATCTTCAACAAAGCCGACAACATCATCGCACCCCACCTCCGAGACGTCATCAACACATCTTTTTCCACCGCCACCTTCCCGGAGAACTGGAAGCACGCTGAACTGAACGTCCTCCTAAAGAAACCAACAGCAGACCCCACCGAACTCAAAAACTTCCGGCCCATCTCGCTCCTACCGTTCCCCGCCAAAGTGATCGAGAAAATCGTCAACGCTCAACTCACCACCGCCCTGGAAACCAACGACTCACTCGACCCCTCACAGTTCGGCTTCAGAGCTAACCACAGCACCGAGACCGCCCTCATCGCAGCCACGGACAACATCAGATCCCTGACCGACAAAGGAGAAACCGTGGCCCTCATACTCCTGGACCTCTCTGCAGCATTCGACACGGTCTGCCACCGCACCCTGATACGTCGCCTAAGCAACGCCGGCATCAGAGGCAAGGCCCTGGAATGGATCACCTCCTTCCTCTCCGGAAGAACTCAGAGAGTCCGCCTCCCCCCCTTCAGATCCACGGCTACGGAGATCATCTGCGGCGTCCCCCAGGGATCCTCCCTCAGCCCCACCCTCTTCAACATCTACATGACCCCCCTGGCGAACATCGCACGCAAACACGGACTCAACCTCATATCCTACGCAGACGACACCCAGCTCATCCTATCCCTCACCAACGACCCCACCTCAGCAAGAACCAGACTACACGAAGGCATGAAGGAAGTAGCGAACTGGATGACAGACAGCCGGCTTAAACTGAATACAGAGAAAACGGAGGTCCTCATCCTCGGCCCTACACCTACCGCCTGGGACGACTCCTGGTGGCCTCCCACCCTAGGCAGCACTCCCCAACCCACCGACACGCACGCAACCTCGGTTTCATCCTGGACTCTTCCCTCTCCATGACCAGACAGGTCAACTCGGTGACCTCAGCATGCTTCAACACCCTCCGCATGCTCCGCAAGATCTTCCGCTGGATCCCCACCGACACCAGGAAGACCGTCACCCACGCCCTCGTCACCAGTCGCTTGGACTATGGGAACGCTCTGTACGCCGGCATCACCATCAAGCTGCAGACGAAACTTCAACGAATCCAGAACGCTGCTGCACGACTTATCCTGAACATACCCCGCCACAACCACATCTCCGGACACCTGAGGAAACTCCACTGGCTCCCAGTCAACAAGAGGATAACCTTCAGACTCCTCACCCATGCACACAAAGCCCTGCACAACCGCGGACCAGAACTCATCAACCACCGCACTCCTCCTCGCACCCTACGCTCGACCGGACAAGCCCTGGCAGCCGTACCACGCATTCGCAAAGCCACCGCCGGAGGCAGGTCCTTCTCTTACCTAGCAGCGAAGACCTGGAACTCCCTTCCCAGCCACCTTCGCGCCATACAAGACCACCTTCACTTCAGACGGCAGCTCAAGACCTGGCTCTTCGAGCATTGACCCCACCCCCCACAGCGCCTTGAGACCCTTACTGGTGAGTAGCGCGCTTTATAAATGCGACTGATTGATTGATTGATTGATTGATAATTTTTTAACATAGCATTGTATCCTATTATTCTATTTCAACACCCTGAATATCTGCATCAATGCTGGAAGGGTTGGGACTTTGCAGGCATCACCGCCATCAGAAGTCACTTCCCCTTTCTCGTACAAGTGTGATGTTCTGAAATGCTGATGTTCCTTTAAGACATTATATTTATTTAATTTATTTATATTTGGCACCATCATCATCAGAGGTATATTACACATAGCTGTATTGCAGTACTACATAGCACATCCTAAGGTAGTAATAACTCTATCCTAATATAGGTATTTTCAATACCCAAAACCAGTTTGGAGAATATTTAGTTGCAATCTACCAACACATGAAGGCAATCCATGTCACTTCGCTCATCAAGATGTACCACGGAAGACTCCCATTAATTATGAAAACATAAAACGTAACATAGACAGACGGATGCAGAAACCCCATCTTCTCGTCCATGTTCTGAAACCTAGGAAAAAACATGGATAGAAAAATACTCCTCCTGCCGCCAATTATATGCACATATATATACGTAAAATGGCCGCACCTTTTGTACCTCTCCTAAGTCATGTAGTTTACAACAAAGAAGGACTATATGGTTTAAATAGTTGAGTGTAAAAATGGTTGCCAATGTCCTGTTGAAGGCTTTGGCCGAAACACGTAGACATTTGGTGGGGACAGCGTGTGTTTTTTGTATGGTGGGCACATTATTGATTTCTTGTTTGTGCTTATGTACCAACTTTTGCGGGTGTCTATTTACCTGCATTTCAATCTTTTTCATTAAATAAGCAGCCGATCAAATTACTCTAAAGTGGTTTTTTGATTATTTTACGAGCTGGTTTTTGGATGATGTGCAGCCCTTGGTGTGCGATTATAATGCCCCAGTTTCTTTGAATATATATATACGTAGATACATACATCCTGTGTACATTTATTTTACATTTCTACTTGGAACGTCATGGTAACATATCGCAACAATCCGTGGCTTTGCCCTTGGAGTCATGCCTAGAGTCTGTGGTTTTCAGAAATGGGGAAGGTAATCTTAACTGCTACAATTTAATATAGGGACGGGACCTGGTAGATAAATGCATAAAATAAAATACCATAAAAATAAAACACATTTGTGACAAATGTGCTGCATTTTTACCCATTCATTGCCCTTTTGACACCCTGGTTGCACTCACATGACTTCAACATACTACATGTACTGCAGATGTTTGAACATCCACTTGTGTTATTTTCTTTTAGCCTCTCATTAAGTGAAATCGATCAGTCACTAACACGTCATTTGTAATCATTATTACTGCACTAATGTGTTTATTTTAAATATCAATACACCTTAGTAGAAGTTTGTTATTACATAATTAACTCACTCTACACCCCAACAACAACCCACATTATTATATATCTATTTGTTTCCTTATATTTTTTACAATTCATCACATTTTAACACTTCTGTTAATTTCTATATCTCTTCTTTCATTGAACATGACTAAATTATTAGTATGTACTCTATGGAGCTATGAAGAAATACACAACCAGGGGTATGGAACTACCGTAAACAAATGCCCAGCACAATTCTTCCAGAATGCTCTCTCATCAGATGCAAATATCTGCAAAAGCTCGAAAGCAAAATTTGGTTATTCCTTGCTTTCAAAATACCTTCACTAACAATGTAACTAGGAAAGAAACATTCTGCTAAACTACCATGATATTTTAGGTGTCATTTCTTTGAAGCATCATTTAGTAAAATGTGCCGATGCATGGTGGTATTTCCAACATTTATATTCATAACAGGAAAAAACTATGTAACCTTTTCATCAAAGTTACACATTGCCATAGTACTTCCTGGCATGAACAAAACTACTTTGTGCCAAAACTACTTTGTGCCAATATTCTTCGTATGGAAGAGCAGAATGGTGTCACTACCACTGAAGCCAGTCAATAAACAGAGAGACAGAATTCAAATAACAAAAGATCTGTGATAACCAGTTTATGGCAGAATTCTTAAAGAAAATCACAAAGTGCACCCATGGTATCTGTTCCTGCATTAGTGCAGATTTACAGCTTTTATACATGAGCTAGCATTTAATGAGGCAGACCAGGAAATCAAACTCCTAGACAATATTTGTAAACACCATTTTAGCAGGAGGAAAATATGCATGTCTTTTTACAGGACAAGTAGACTGATGACACAAACTGTCCCATGGACAATTTAGACATTTTATAAAATTCCACACTCCTGACAACATATTGTTAACTGCTGCAAATTAATCCTCTGTTCCCTCCAGACTAAATGTGTTCACTGTAAGAATTTTGGCAACCTTTGCATGGGTCAAATATTTTTAAATGTAATCCCTACATAAGAACGTTCTAATTTGTTGTACACCTGTGGTTCCTAACCTTTTTACTCCTGGGGACCACCAGTGAAACATTACTGGAAGCCAGGTACCCCCAAGCAATTTGCACAATTTAAATTTCAAACATGAAATCATTCTTTTTATATTGAAAAAATATGCAAAAATCTAAACATTTTATTGGAAATGTTGGTGCTGCATCTTGGCGGCCAACTTTTCAATTTTTAACCATAAGTGCCTCTCTTCTCTCCCTATCCTTTTTGTCACATGTAATTAAATTTTATTATAGCATCTCTCATACCAGTGTAGGTGTTGGAGCACTTTACAGCACTTTAAAATGAAAGACTGGGAAAAAACAGCTTTCTAATTTGTGCTATGCAGTTGGCATGCAGCTCCTTAATTGCAGTTCATAGCTCACTGTGCTAGATTACTATTATGAACTGTACAGTAACTAAAGAATCCCTGTGACAAAAGCAGTAACCCACTGTACCATCCACATAAACTACTGTTCTTGTTTTTTTTTGTATGATACACATCCTTTGCAGCCTGCATATTAACCATCTGCACTATTTTTCAGTCAAAAATGCCACTGTTCAAAACTCTCATTCCTCCCCAGCAGGTACATTAATCACTGGAGTTATCTTGACGCTTTTATTTTCTCTGTACAATGCTCTTTGCAGTGCTTTTAAAGCCATTAACAAGTAATAAAGTCTGAATTTTGTGTCTTATTACGTGTGATAACTTAACAATTAAACTTACATTTTCTACAGTGTGTAAGCATGTTACAGCCATCCCTTGTCTACTTGCAAACCTTTCCCATACTCAGAGTAGTGTCAAATTATAGTGTAGTAATTGGAGTAGTGGCCACATATTTCAGGCCAGTGTATCGCCTTCTTACAATCCTCCCACAAATCTCATGGTACAATAATGCTGAACAATGTATCCGGATCCTTCCAAAGCAGCCCTCCCATGGCTATTATTCTGTTTAACTCTGTACATTTTTATGTACGTCGAGAGACTGTGTCTTGTGATCTCCAGCTGTGTGTTTGTATTGCTGAGCACCTCCTTCCACATCTTGATGTTATGGATTGTGTGATGTGCATACATGGACATATCCCATAGTAAATTGTGTGATCCCTCTCGCCCCTTGCCAATACATTTTTCCATTTCATTTGATATCTGTTCGTACTTCTGTTCATGTTTTCTAATTGCGTTAGCCACTTCCTCTTTACCCTGGCTATGGAATAACTGTCTAATTCTTTCACAAGGTCTCTTACGTTTTGCTTTTATTTTTCACTTCCTCATCCATCAAACGCCATTCCAGGGTGCGGCTTTCACGTTCCGTCTCTGCCTGCTGTTGTAGAGGCAGCTCAGAGTGTTTGCTCCCTGTTGTGGTGCCCTCACGCTGTAGTGTATTTCCCAAATGTCTTCAAACAAAATCGATGTTTTGTTCCTGTGACTGTGCACTTGTCACAGGAAGAGAGCTTGACAAGCCCCTATTATCTCTCTTTTTTTTTTTTTCTTCGTCCTCCAATCTTCCCTGCCCTTGTCAGCCCCCCCACCATGTGGAGGAAACCATTCTTCAGTTCAGTTTATTTATTTATTTTTATTTTTTTATCCTCCACATACAGGACAGCACCACATTCAATGCACATCCCATATGCAACTAGCATGTAGGCAGCATTGTAAAGCACCACACATGTCCGCAAAGCCACAGAAACACTACTGTCAGTTTCCTTGCAAAGTCAAAGTCTAAGTACAGTAGTGCCTATAGGCCTTCTTTCACCTCTATTTGGTACGCTGGACTGTCCTTGGCGCTATGTTGATGTGTCTCTAGTTTGCCTTTACTAAGAGGGTTCCTCGTGACTGTCTTACCCTAGCCTTTTGTTACATAACACGAAGACAATTACAATCGTTCCAGAAAACAGTAGGATGTCGGTGTATTTTTTTTACACCGCTCACACCCCATGACACAGAAGGGGTAACAATGGGTATATTCACACATGCAGCCTCTCTTTGCCAGCCGCAATTATTGATTAGTAAAAGCAGGAAGCAAGCCGGTCTGCATCCATGCCACAATTTCAGCCAGCCATGTCCACCTTAGCTCACACAAAGTTTGAAATCAGACAGTACCCAAGGTGCTAGTGACGGCGTCCACACTGGCGTCCTTTGAGGTAAATCAAGAGATGACAGAATAGTCAGGAGGGACAGATTTAAGGACCAGATCCTTGGCCAGTGACACACAGATAATGCAATAGCGGTGAACAAGTCAAGCAACCACATGTGACGGCAGAACCATAGACAAGGGTCACAGTACAACTAGCCCTGTGGGGTGATCCTACTCCCACCCCTTGTATCAATATGTAGTCAGTGCAGGGGGGGTGTTTGTACTGTGTGATGTTTGCAGATTAAATCAGTCAATTGTCATAAAAATCTGTATTATGTCGCCCAGGAGTCCACCCACCTAGTCTTAAATTTTCTAAAAATTCTTATCCTAAATCGCAAATGCATGCAGTCAAAATAAATCACAGTATACCACCTTGTGGTGAACCCTTCCTTCATGAATCAAAAACCACTTTCGCACACACACGTATTTATAGCTCAAAAACCACTTTCACACACACACACGTATTTATAGCTCAAAAACCACTTTCACACACACACACGTATTTATAGCTCTAAAACCACTTTCACACACACACGTATTTATAGCTCAAAAACCAGCATCTATAGTTTACACCATTTCACATGAGTAGCCGATAGTTCAATATGCCATAAGCATTGTTCAAAGAGCTGCAATATCACAGGAAACAGATAACATAACAATTCTTTAACATGACAAACAGAGCCTGCCTGCTCCACTGGAATGAACCACTATCATCCAGTTACTGGAATGAACCACTATCACTCCTATAAACACAAGGATGCTGACATCACATGCCAGTTCCTCTTAAATGTACACATAGAACCTGGAACGGACCACTACCATCCCATCCTGGCAACGCCCTTTTACAACATCCTCTCTGGCCAGAGTTATCCGCCCCAGCCCCTCCCGCTGGGGACTGCAAACAGCGACTCGCGCTGTGTTCTGAAGCAACACCGCTAGTTGCCTCTATTCCTCGGACTTCTTTTTTTAACAGTAACAAGCTACATGAAATACAGGAAGCTATTCTAAGTATGCAGCTACAGTGCAGGGAGGAAGGAAATGGTGTAATACAATGGAAGAACCAAATTAACACAGAATGCTAGCAGCCTGCGTACGGCTATAGTTAACCATCTGAATTTTTTCGCGAGGTGCATTATCGGAGCCCGCAACAGAGGACAACAGAGGAAGAAATGCCCTTGGCATGCCACCGGAGACAGAGAAGAAAAACAAATATCATTACAAAAAGCTGGCTAAGGGGTATGGCAAATAGAAATATTAACCATAAATGCATAACAACTCTATGCAGGAAACATATTAACAAAACACCCCAGTTACCTCCCTTTTTCGCAATATTTACACCGAAAACACAGTAGAGCAAACAGTGAGAGCAGGACCACGAAGCAGCAATAGATACTCACGACAGCTCCAGACTCCGTCGCAGGAGGGGCCCTGTCCAATGGGTCAGCTGTCGCCCCAACTGAAACAGGAGCCGGGCTGAAGGAAGCTATTCGCTGAACGAGACCACAATTCTTCCATTCTCCACCAAATGTAGAAGCCTAATTATTCAGCACCCATTCAGGATACAAACGACCGTTAGCCAGCTCTTCTAGATAAACATAATGAATTTATTAGGGATAGAATAGAAAGACATGTACATGGAGGATGCTCTGTACTAGTGTACACTCGAGCAGCCTAATACAAGGAAGTAATACATGATCTTTTATAGTATTAAACCACAAACATAATTCAACGTCTTATTGGTTCTTTGGCTTTGACGTATGATTGACGTATGACTACTTCTCCATTATGGCTGAGGTCGTTTTTCATATCATACCATATATAGTAACAAAAAGCATAGAAAAGGATTTTACACAAGGTGGCCTACGTGCCTAATATCACATGGTCCATCTTGTGACAGAACTTGAGAACATCACGTACTCAGACTGGTACTTTCCAGAAGGGAGATTGCTTCAGCTAGCATGCAATGACGATGATATTTCATGATGTCTGTTCAGAGGGCAAGCCTTGCAACATAATGCGTTCCTAGCAGTAGCGAATTACATTTGTAGGCCTCTTTACTTAATGATAGGCCTGTGCAGAGATTGTCATTGTGTATCACAGGGGCCACTAGGCATAGCATCCCTAAGAACTATAAAATGGGATTCCACACTCCCTGAACCCCAAATACTGTTCCTCCTGTAGCCGCTGGGTCTCCAGAAACATGGCCAGTACCGTTGCCATTGTCTCCTGGGAATGATGGTAGGCTCCCATGATGTTGGAGAGGGCCTCGTGGAGAGTGGGTTTCCTGGGCCGGTCCTCTCCCTGTCGCACAGCAGACCTCCCAGTTCCCCTGTTTTCCTGTGCCTCTGTCCCCTGAACCGTGTGCCCACTGCCACTGCCCCCAGGTCCCTGCTGTTCTTGGGGTGGTGGGTTTGCTTGGGTTCCCTGTAGTGGTGGACACACTGCGGATTGATGTGTCCTGAGGACAGAGGGATGGGCCTGCTGGGTGGGTGCTGTGCTGGTGCTTCCTGAGGGGGAGGGTCTGTAGTGTCTTGTGCCAGTGTGAGGGGAACCGACTGTCCAGAGGTCCCAGATGGACCGGACTGGTCATCTAGATCCAGTTGGACAGAGCTGCTGTCATCAATGTGGGCCTCATCTGGGTGGGGGTGGACATGTCTGGAACCTCCTGTCTGGTGAGGTTGGGTAGGGGTCCTGCAGGGGTGTAAAGGCATGATTATTGCATCTGTGTGTGCCATGGTGTGCAATGGGTGGGTGACCCTGTACCCCGTTTGCTTCAATTTTTGTGTAGGACCTTGAGTGATAATTGTTTTGGGGTCTGTGTGGGTATCTGTAGTGGACATGCATTGGTGATGGGTGTCCATGCTTTGTTGTTGCATGCAGGGCTTGGTGTTGGGAGGGGTGGTTTGTGATAGTGGGACATATGTGAGGTGTTGGAGTGATGGGGTGAGGGTGATGGTGGGGGTATGTGATAGCATGCAGGTAGAGTGGGGGATATGGTAGTTAAAGATTAGCCTTACCAGAGTCCATTCCTCCAGCTACTCCTACGAGGCCCTCAGGATGCAGTATAGCCAAGACCTGTTCCTCCCATGTTGTTAGTTGTGGGGGAGGAGGTAGGGGTCCGCCACCAGTCCTCTGGACTGCAGTGTGGTGTCTTGAGACCACGAAACGGACCTTCCCCAGTAGGTCGTTCTGTAGTGTAGCCATTTTTAATATAGCCTTTGCGCATTTGCTTAAAGCATTAGGCCTCTGTGCACTTTGTTCTAGATGCATTTTATTCAGCCTCGTACTGTTATTTTTCAATAACCAGTTTCACGGTCTTATTTTATTTTCTTCTATCACACTGTTTAGCTTACTTCAGCACCGGAGTTCTCAAACAATACATTCTTGCTCGCTCTGTGCTTCAGTCAAGGATACAGTCTGGTACATTGCCGATAGAGGTGGTAGGAGTTTAGTCTTTAGGGTTCGTAGAAAGTACACATTCTTACGTAGGGACGTTTCTTAGAACACCGGCGTGTTAGTTATAAAAACACTTCCTAGTCCTAGTACACGTAAGAGGGAGATTCCGACCAGGGAACCACAACTAGACGCTGACTGCCCTGTTGCAGATGCTGATCCAGATCACAGGCCTTTGCTCAGGTATGAGGGTTGATGTCCTCCCGGGGAGTCTGAAAGGCAAGCTTAGAGCTTAACATGCTGTGCTCAAAATAGAACTTAGAAGAGCGAACGAAATCTGGTAACACTATGATAGCGTTATTTCTATGTTTCACTCTCCTCGTTACTATTTTAATCTTACTGTGTTGTATGGTTCTGTGTATTGCAGCTCACGCCTTGTTATCTAAAATGCAGTCGTTTTATTAAATCAATCAGTAAAACTTCAACTGCCTCTGTCATTTGTATATGAGACCACACTTGGTATGAGAGAACTGGTTGGGATCTGAGTGACCACGACTTCCCTGAGAAGCTCTAAGATGTCATGCGCTCGGCTGCCCAATCATCCCTTCCCTTTGGGAGAGATGAGGCACTGCTAGTTAGCTGGAGCAAAACCGGATAGAGGGTGACAAGGGTCCTTCTCCGTGGGTTAGACTTAGTCCCCCACACTGAGAACGACCCTGCTACCCAAAAATCCAGTAGTCTCATTAGGATAATGAGAGCCTACGCAACAGTTCCACCTCTTCCTGATGTCCTCCTGTGTTCTTGGGTGCTGTCCCACTGCATTGACCCGGTTGACTATTCTGTGCCATAGCTCCATCTTCCTAGCTATGGATGTGTGCTGCACCTGTGATCCGAATAGCTGTGGCTCTACCCAGACGATTTCCTCCACCATGACCCTGAGCTCCTCATCCAACAACCTGGGGTGTCTTTGCGGTGCGATGGGGTGGTGTGTGTGATGTGTGAGGTGGTGTGTGTTGTGATGTGTGGGGGGATGTGTTTGTGTGTGTTGTGTGAGGTGCGTGGATGTTGTGTGAGTGATGGTGTTGAGTGCCTGTGGATGCTAGTTTGTAGATGGTGGTGTCTCTCTCTGGCCCTCTTTAGCAATTCTGTTTGTAAGGGTTTGTGGGTGATGTGGGTGTGTGTTTTATACTGGATTGGGTGTGTGGGAGTGGTGTGTGTGTATGTGTATCAGGTGTGTGTCTTTCCTCCTGTGCGGAGCCTTTTTTTGGCTTTTTGGGGCAGTTCTCGCTTAGGCCCTCATAACTTTTTGTTTACATAAGCTACCCACCCCATATTTGCGTCCTTTTTTTACCAACATCCTAGGAATTCTAGAGGTACCCAGACTTTGTGGGTTCCCCTGAAGGAGACCAAGAAATTAGCCAAAATACAGCGAAAATTCCGTTTTTTTTTCTTCAAAAAACTGGGAAAAATGGCAGCAGAAGGCGGCTCGTGGTTTTTTCCCTGAAAATGGCATCAACAAAGGGTTTGTGGTGGTAAGATCACCATCTTCCCAGCTTTCCGGAACAGGCAGACTTGAATTAGAAAACCCAATTTTTCAACACAATTTTGACATTTTACTGGGACATACCCAATTTTTACTATTTTTTGTGCTTTCAGCCTCCTTCCAGTTAGTGACCAAAATGGGTGAGAAACTAATGCTGGATCCCAGAAAGCTAAACATTTATGAAAAGTAGACACAATTCTGAATTCAGCAAGGGGTCATTTGTGTAGATCCTACAAGTGTTTCCTACAGAAAATAACAGCTGAAATAAAAAAATATTGAAATTGAGGTAAAAAAACAGCCATTTTTCTCCACGTTTTACTCTGTAACTTTTTTCTGCGATGTCAGACTTTTAAAAGCATATACCGTTACATCAGCTGAACTCTTCTGGTTGCGGGGATATATAGGGCTTGTAGGTTCATCAAGAACCCTAGATACCCAGAGCCAATAAATGAGCCCGATCTTGCAATGGGTTTTCATTCTATACCGGGTATACAGCAATTCATTTGCTGAAATATAAAAAGTAAAAAATAGGTATCAAGAAAACCTTTGTATTTCCAAAATGGCCACAGGATAAGGTGTTGAGAAGCAGTGGTTATTTGCACATCTCTGAATTTCGGGGTGCCCATACTAGCATGTGAATTACAGGGCATTTCTCAAATACACGTCTTTTTTACACACTGTCTTACATTTGGAAGGAAAAAATTTAGAGAAAGACAAGGGGCAATAACACTTGTTTTGCTATTTTGTGTTCCCCCATGTCTCCCTATAAAAATGGTACCTCACTTGCGTAGATAGGCCTAGCACCCGCAACAGGAACCGCCCCAAAACAAAACATGGACACATCACATTTTCACAAAGAAAAAAGAACTGTTTTTTGCAAAGTGCCTAGCTGTGGATTTTGGCCTGTAGCCCAGCCGGCACCTAGGGAAACCTACTAAACCTGTGCAGTTTTGAAAACTAGACACCTAGGGGAATCCAAGATGGGGTGACTTGTGGTGCTCTGACCAGGTTCTGTTACCCAGAATCCTTTGCAAACTTCAAAATTTGGCCCAAAAAATACTTTTTCCTCTCATTTTGGTGACAGTAAGTTCTGGAATCTGAGAGGAGCCACAAATTCCCTTCCACCCAGCATTCCCCCAAGTCTCCCAATAAAAATGGTGCCTCACTTGTGTGGGTAGGCCTAGCGCCCGCGACAGGAAAAGCCCCAAAACACAGCATGGACACATCACATTTTCACAAAGAAAACAGAGCTGTTTTTTGCAAAGTGCCTAGCTGTGGATTTTCGCCTGTAGCTTTTGGAGAAATAAACAGGCTGGAGCAGACCATGTTTCCGCTGGACCTATTATGAGTTTGGACACCACCAATGTGACCACCGTGGTCCAACCACCATGTACCAGACGGCCGAAATGAGCAGTTTAAAGGAAGACACTCGCCTGCAGATAGCAATACATGTCTGGAGCTGCCATGGAGCCATTCTTAAACGTCATGCCACTGCTTCTTCTTGCAGAAAGACAAAGAATATAACACCAACATGGATGACATCAACCATAAGTACACATGCTTACCTGTTTTAACATGTATAATATTTTTTTACTACTACCAAACACATGATGGGGGGGAACTCCAAGGTCAGCAGCTACATCTGTCTTCCCAAACACACACACTCACATACTGCAACTCACAAAACACACAAATTCACAACATGCACACTTCAGCCAGAACACACTCACACACTACACAGCAATAGCACACATAAACGCATAGATACACAGCACAGGCTTGGGACATAGAAGCCCACAAACATAAACACACAGCGCAAACAACACAACCATTGAACAAACACAAAACCATTCACACCAAACAGTGGCCGGGGACTGCCCACACATGCAATACACAAATACATCCATCTACTATGGCACACACACAACACCCCATCAAAGAGTCCTGCTATCAACACACACATCCCACACACGTACAACAATGGACTAACAATGCCATGCCCAATGCACACAGAGACAATTCAATAAAATACACAAATCGCACCAGCACAGTTGCAATGGGAGCAGCAGGACCATATCTGGAAGGAGGCTACATCAGGACACAAATCAATTTGAACAAGGCACCAAACAACATGCGCACATCAGTTGCACACAATTGAATATCAGGGACAAGCAATACCAGTATCATTTGCCTTGCAGAGTCACACAATGGGGGAAGGGCACGTCAGCAAAGCACACACAACTCACACTCCATGGGACATACCCCTACAACAACCAGCTGCAAGGGACACACACCTACACTGAAATGCAAAGCAAACTACCACAATTCAACACACTCCAGGTGCACTGACAAAACTCAAGAACACATACACTACGTGTAGGCATAAGCCATATCAGGGGACAGATCATGCAACATTCATGCCCACATCTGCACAACACAAAAATATACACATACCATTACCCACACAACACAATGCCATGACACCAAAACTGCAGCAACATGTACATACCCATCACACAGCACACCTTTCCCTTGGGGGACAACAGCACTGCACACAAACTCCCATACTTCAAAATACACCACATGGAGTAGCAAGCACAAACACACACAACTACGGGCACTCAACCAATGTCAGCCAGTAAGAACAGAAACCTAGGGTAGGAAAAGCAGGACAAAGGTGTATCCAACACACCAACAACTGGTTTGCTTTATTAAAGCACGTTTCTTGTAGTCCAAGGTCATAGGCCAGTCCATAAATGTCTGCCCAAAAGGCATAGTATTGAGCCCCTACTTGGCTCCTGACTGCCATGTAACCTTCACAGGTAGGAATATCAAGGCAGGTACCTCATGGATAATCAGGGGGTGGGGGGGCTTGGGTTTGTGGTTGGGCTTAAAGGGATGGGTTTGATTTTGCTTTTGGGAGGGGGTCACTTTTTTGGGAGGGGTTGACTTCTTCTTGGATAGGGAGGGGCATGGGTGCTTGCAGAGTGGGTAGGGGAGGCTTTGGAGGTAGAAGGGATGGCCTTGTGGAGGGAAACTGATCTTTTGGGGTTGGTACAGGGGGTGGGAAGAACAGGGATAACGTCAAGCTCACAGAGTAAAAGTTTCTTTGACACACATGGATGGTCATCAGAAGGGGTCGGGATTCGGAGGTTGAGGGAGTGGTTGTCTGACATGTAGGTGTGGCTGTTTTGAGTACATGCTTGTGGGATGTGTGCCTGTGTGTGTGGTATGTGTCTGACAGGTGGGTAAATGGGGTAGGGGTGCTGGGAGATGCCATGGTATGTGTGTGGGTGTCTGTTGGGGTGGTGACTGTAGATATGATGGATATGCTGCATGTAGGTGTGTCTGTGGTTGTAGTATTTACGGGTGTGATGACAGGGTGGATGTCTGAGGGTCAGCTGGTGTGGTATCTACAGGTATGATAGATCAGTGACCAGTGATGCAGAATCTGTAGGTGTGCCAGATGTTGTGTATGTGATGTTGGGGGTGGGAGGTGTCAGGGGAAATTGTGATTGTTTATGTTCTGCAAGTGGATGTTGTTTGTGTGTGTGCCCACTGCATAAAGTGACAGAAAAATGGCACCATCATGTGCCAATACAAGACCATGCATCCCATCTGGAATCACAAAGGTGACACCTGAGCTATTCTTGGTCATAGATAGCTACCATAGCCTGGATGAGGTATAGCTACCATACAACTAGGTGACCACTCCACATCCAACCTGTGCCGCATGCAGCCCTTCACATGGAACCAGTAGATAACAATTGGATGCCATTGTTAGGTACCCTACCAATTACACTCACACAAGCCTATGCATACATCCAACTTCCACCAATATGATATACCAACTGGCAGTAACATGCCATGCCTGGATTAGGTGACTTGGAATCAGCTATGTCACAATGGACACCTCACAATAATATACAGCTCCACAATTGTGATGCTATTAATTGTGTGTGACCAATGACTTTGTGTTTCACCACTGCGCATATTAGTTGCTCAATGTTCACCAGTAGCACATTATGGGGGTCATGATGACCCTGGCGGAAGGCGGAGAAGCGGCTGTAAGACCGCCAACAGGCTGGCGGTCTTTTTTTTTGTATTATGACCATGGTTTACCATTACCGCCATGGTTATCCGCCGGTTCTCCGTTCCGCCCACTGGGCTGGAGACCCTGGTCACTATACTGCCGGCGGTATTTGGACCCGGCTGACCGCCATGGAATTCATGCGGTTTGAAACCGCCATGAAATCCATGCGGTAAGCACTATCAGTGCCAGGGAATTCCTTCCCTGGCACTGATAGGGGTCTCACCCACCCCCCACCCCGACTCCTTCCCCTATACTCCCCACCACCCCTGCCACCCCTCAAAGGTGACAGGATCCCCTCCGCACCCCGACCCCCAACATAACTACACTCATACACACACGACATGCACGCAGGCACCACCAACACACATACACGCACATACACCGACATACATGCAAACATCCACACACACAGTCAGACACGCGCATCCACATTCAAACATACACGCACACATCCATACAGACATACCTACAGACATACACGCACCCATTCCCAAACACACAACACCCCCACAAGCATAAACGCACGCACACTACATACACAGACGCACACCCCCATGCACGCACACAACACACAACATCCCCCTACCCCCCTCCCTTCACATACGATCAACTTACCTGGTCCGATGATTCTCCGGGAGGGGACGGGAGCCATGGGGGCTGCTCCGCCGACACCACACCGCCAACAGAACACCGCCACGCCGAATCACAGGATGTGATTCGCTGGGCGGGGTTCTGTTGGGGTGGCGGTGGAGGTGGAGCAACCTCCACTTCCCCGCCGCCCGCCAGTATGGCTGTTGGCGGCTCTCCGTCCGTAAAAGGACGGAGAGCTGCCAACGGTCATAATAGGCCGAGCGGCAAACCGCTACCACTGGCGGTCTTCCGCACAGCGGTCCCTCGGCGGTCTTGGAAAATGACCGCCGAGGTCAAATTTACCCCCTATATGTTTTATTCAGTTTAGCCGCCTATTGGCTTTGACATTGAATTAGCCATTTCATTTTGTATTCAGCTCACCTGCCTATTGGCTTTGACATGGCATTAGCCATTACTTTCTGTATTCAGTTTAGCCGCCTATTGGCTTTGACATGGCATTGGACATTACATTCTGTATTTAGTGTAGCTGCCTATTGGCTTTGACATGGCATTAGCCATTACATTTTGTATTCAGCTCAGCTGCCTATTGGCTTTGACATGATATTAGACATTACATTTGATATTTAGGTTAGCTGCCTATTGGCTTTGACATGACATTAGCAGCTTAGCTGCCTTTTGGCTTTAACGTGGGGTTAGACATTGGAGTTGAGACATTATAGATGTCTGTGTTTTTCCAAGCTGTGTTTTTCCACAAGATGAACCAAGCTGTTTTCTTCACACCAGACCTTAGCTGATAAGAGCACGTAGATGTTGTGCTTACCTCGCAATCCAGTCTGAGAACGAAGTGCTCAGGAGAACTGGCCACTCTCCAAGGTTACTCGGATCTCACACTGAGTTAGCTTTTAAGGATGACTCTGGGCTATAGGGAGTGAGATTTGAATCTGCTTGACTTCAGGCTGGAGCTAGACGTCAGTTGCCAGTCTCCCGTTTGGGTAGATAATCTCTTTCTCGCAGTTGACCGGAGTCATCAACTTGCAGACCCCAGAAAGATGAAGCTGAGTTAGGCCCTACCGCCTTGCCCATACGGTGATGAATTTGACTTTTATGCTTTGCTTTGTAGTTATATTATATATTTGCTGTGTACATTGCAACTGAGAAGTACTGTGATATATTTTGCTTTAATTGCTGTGACTACTTTTAAATGTGTGCTTGAAATCTACTAATTTCTTCTCTCAAGAACTTGTGGGTGGGGGAGAATTAACAACAATAAAGGTCTTCTTTGAACTCAGAAGTGCATTCCAGAGAGGTTCTGTAAGCTCCGATAGGAGATATGTAGGAAAGCAGAACAACAATCCATACCATCCCTAAATTAGTCAAGAAGGTAGTAGCAAGGTCACCCAGATGTGCACCACACGTGGTCGTGCATGGAACAACAATGAAGCGCGGTCCCAAAACACATGGAGAGAGGTCTCAGATTACCCACAATATTGTCCCTGTTAGGCCTAGGTGATCCCCCATCAATGTCTCACACCCATTTCCATGGTTAATTCTGAGTGTTGGTATAGTAGACAATTGAACTGTGCAGGAAGGAGGGGCACAGACCTAGCACTCACTATCAGGAGGAAACCAAATCGTTGCAATCTACTTCACTACCCACATATAAGAAATTACAAGCACAGCATCTGTACGTGGATGATTCCCTGACCAATAACACATGTCATGCAAACATCACTGCAAGTCAATCATGATGCACCCATACAGTCAGAGCACAATTCCCAAACAACACAGAGGTGCTGTGAACTGACAACCATCATAACACATCAAGAGTACAAATTATCGGGTGCATGAAAACCGCCAGCCAAAATGGCCACCTGAAGACGGAGCTCGGCGCATCGTCAGATGGGTTTTATGGGCCGGAACAATTTCTATTTCGTTTTTCATGGTGCTTTGAGCACATAAACTTGCTGGATGTTTTGGTGAGCATTTTAAACTTTTTGAATGCCGCCCTGTTCCCTTTTTTTGTATTTTAAACATGCTTTTATATTTCTCCTCATGGCTGCGGCCATCTTGAATTTTAATTGCTCATCAATATAAGGTGCTCACTTGTCTGGACTATGAATTTTTGGTGACTACGTTCCTATTTCCTTGCATGAGCCATGTAATTCCTTTTTGCTGTTTCATCAATATATCTTTGGAGTTCCTTATTACTCTCTTCTTTATTGAAGGCGTTTTCTCTTATGTGGGCAAACTAAAGAAAATTGAATCTTTGTCACATCAGTTCTCTTCTACTGATAAACTCTCACAGTTTTTAAAACTGGATACCTCTGCTGCAGTGTCTTCTTCTACCGCGTCAAAGATGACTTCTTCATCTTCTTTTTCTCCTAAAGTCTCTCAGAGTATTTCTACAACTACTCACGAGGGTCAAACAAGACCAAGCTTCACCAGTAAAATCTCCTTCACCGATCTCTCTTGAACTTGTGCTTGATGAAATACGTGCACTACGTCCTTTTATTTTAACTAATTCTCGGATGCAAAATCTAGATAATAAGTGGTCTCAAACGGAAGCGAGAGTCTCTGATTTGGAGCAAAGAGTCAGTGATGTGCAGGACAAAACAAATCAAATTAAAAGTTTGGAGATTGAAGTAGCAACTCTGAAGTCACTTGCTGAAGATTTGGAGGATAGAAACAGGCAAAATAATCTTTGCCTTTTTGGATTACCGGAAGGTCTTGAAGGCAGTGACCTGATTTCATTTTTTGCTTCATTCTTTCCAAAGTTAGTGGATTTACCATCTTCTACAGTATTGAACATGCAGAGAGCACGTTCCATAGGACATCGTCCTCAGCACTCTTCTTTATCTAAGCCAAGAGGTGTGATTATTTCCTTTCTTGAATTTACTGATCTATTGAGAGTTCTTAATGCAGCGAAATCCAAAAAACAAATTTCTTGGCAAGGAAGTAAGATCTGAATTTCACAAGATTGGTCCAAAGTTACAGGAAACAGAAGAAAATAATTTTTGGATCTTCGTCCACAGCTTCGTGATTTGGGAGCTCGTTTTGGATTATTCCATCTGTGTTTCTTTAAAGTCACATATCAAAACAAAACAACTTCATATATCGTGATTTCTTAAGAATACATTCTACAAACTCTCCGGAAACAGCTGGCCCTTCTACACGTTGACTGAATGACTCTCTTAATTCATTATTCCCTTTGTTAATTCTTATTAAGATGCAGCTGATGGACCTTCATTTGCAGTTTATATTTTTTCTTAATATATTTGTTTCTTTCCACAGGTTCCTGGTGTTTTCTAGATTATCACTCTTGCTCGTATCATTTGTCCATTGATGCGTTCTGTTTCCTTGCTGTGCTGTCTTCAGTCTGTGCTGTCACCACCCCTATCCCGTTGTTCATTCATATCAGGTATGTTTTGCAGTTGTCTTTATTTGACATGTACTGTCTTTTATTTTATTTTCCTCTTGAATATCTTCAATCCTTTTTCTTGTTGTTTTCCCTTCACTCTTTCTTTCCTTTGTTATCCTTGTTTTCCTATCCCTTACATGTTTCTGCAGTTATTAATTGTCCAAGACTTTTTGTGAGTATATATGGTTATGCGACGTCAAATTCAGAGTTATTTCTTGGAATGTCAAAGGTTTCATTAATCCAATAAAAAGGCAGATCATTTTATCTCATTTAGCTAAATATAATCCAGACTTGGTCCTTTTACAAGAGACCCACTTGACGGGACCTGAAGTAATGAAACTTGAAAGAGGTTGGGTGGGCAATGTTTTTACTTCTCCTACATCCATAAAGAAAAATGGTGTAATTGGGCTTTGCCATAACAAATCGTCAGTCAGTGTTATTTCTCAAGATTCGGATTCCAATGGTAGATGGCTCTTTGTGAAACTAATTATTAATGGGATTAGAATGACCATTGGTAACATTTATGGTCCTAATCACTCAGATTATCTTTTTTGGCTAAATGTTACTAAACAATGTTTCCAATATAATGAAGAATTTGTTTCTACTTGGAGGGGATTGCAATCAAATTATTGATTCTTTTATAGATAGGCAATCCACAGTCAAATTTTCTCCCCATAAAATGCATAAACAATTCAATGCACTTCTCTCACAATGTAATTTAGTTGATTCATGGAGAATCTGTAATCCTGACAGCAGAGATTTTTAGTTTTATTCTCCACCACATGGCTCCTTATCTAGACTTGATCATATTTTTATTTCAAAATCACTTTCCCAAAGTCCTATTACCACCTCTACTGAACCTGTGGTTATATCTGACCATGCTCCAGTCATTATACATTTTGATTTATTCCAGGTGCATCCCAAATCCAATAGATGGAGATTTAACAGTTTGTTGTTGCTTGATTCTAAATTCTCCACATCCTTTATTGCTTTTGCAGAGGAGTTTTTCCAATTTAATTGTGATTCTCATATCTCCCCGCAATTATGGGATTCATTTAAGGCTGCAGCTTGTGGACATATAATACATTTTGTCTCTAATAAAAGAAAAGCTTATAACACACGACATCAATCTCTACTTCTAAAAATTAAACGTTTAGAACATCAATATTATTCCTCTTCTTCTAACTTTAATTGATGAGAATTTATTCAAGCAAAATTGCAATTTAACAAAATCGCTTTGGATAATGCCTCCTCCTTTCTTCTACGTAGCAGTGTCTGCTATTATGGGGGTCTAAATAGATCGGGGAAAACTTCTTGCTAATTATTTAAAAGTCCAAAAACAACGCCACACAGTGAAGTCTATAAATACTGATACTGGTAAGTCTCTTTTTAAGGATGACGATATTTTAGCTGAATTCGTCAACTAGTATCAAACACTTTATACTCCTCAGTCAATCCCGAGCTGCTTACAGCTAGATGACTATTTAAAAAAAATTCTAAATCCTATTAAGACTTTAATTTATGTCTCTTCTCTTGAAGTGGATATTTCTTTATCAGAAATTTTGAATGCCCTTCATTCTCTTAAAAAAAGGTAAAACTCCTGGTCTGGATGGATTCATGTTGGAATTTTTCCTGCATTTTTCAGATATTCTACTTACCAAACTTTTAAAGCTTTTTCAATTCTTCTTAAGATCTGGCAATACAGGGGGAATTTTTCAAGAAGCCACTATTTGTTTAATCCCAAAGGAGGGTAAGGACCATACTTTTTGTAAAAATTACAGGCCAATTTCTCTGCTCAATATATATATATATAACATTTTTGCAAAATTGTTAGCCTTACGTCTTGATCCCCTTTTACCTGCAATGATAGGTTAGGAACAAAATGGATTTGTCAAAGGTAGACTTGCTTCTGATAACTCAGTAAAGCATCCACTCTTTCATACTCCTTAGCAGCAATTTCCATAGATGCTGAAAAAGCGTTTGCTCAGATAGACTGGTCTTTTTTATTAAAAGCCTTAGCTTGGCATGGTTTAGGGCCCCATTTGATTTCATTTATTTCTCTGCTTTATCATCCCCCAATGGCATTGGTCTTGGTTAATGGGAAATTGTCCAGAACCTTTTCATTAAGTTGAGGTGTTTGTCAAGGTTGTTTGCTTTCTCAAACCTATTTATATTAGCTCTAGAGCCGTTTTTATCCTGTATTAGAAATAATATTAAAATGGAGGGTTTCCAATATGGTGAGAAACACTTAAAATTAACAGCATATTCAGATGACATACTCTTATATATTTCAAATCCTGAAATCTCAATACCGTTTCTACTCCAGGAGATGGAGGATTTTCCTTGATTTCGGGTTATAAGATAAATTTGGATAAAACTGAAATCCTCCCTCTAGCAAAATTATGTTTTAGATCATCGTTTGCTATTACTGGCTTTCATTGGAATACGTTCAAGATTAAATATTTAGGTATTTGGTTTACCTCTTTCATTAAAAAGCCCATTGAAGTAAATATTTCTGATGCTTTAGAAAAGGTTGATAGATCCCTTTTGTTATGGAATCCTTTATTTTTATCTTGGTGGGGTCATCTTGACTCTACCAAAATGATGATTTCTCCCAGCATTTTATATATTCTATCCATGATCCTGATCCCTTTTCCTGTTACTTTTTTCAAACAACTTGATGCAAGACATTCTAAATTCCTTTGGAACAATGAAAAAATCTAGAATTTCTCTTAGTCAACTTCGTCATACTAAGCAGAAGGGAGGAGCCAACTTTCCTGACTTTCAATTGTATCATAAATCTTTTTGTTTGCTTCAAGCTTCTAGATGGATCTCCTTGTGAAGCTCTTTGTTTACCCCCTTATGGTTGGATATTGAATGTTCTTTTCTTCTACCTTTTTCTCCTCGTGAGGTGGTATCCTTTTCTTATGATATTTCAATTATCTCCTCCCTGCTTCTTAAACATACTTGTGCTCTTCTGCGTTCTCATTATTTTTCTCCATCCGTCACTTATTCCTCTTTTCTAAACCCCCCTCTCCGGCATAATCATCTCATAACTATCAATAAAAAAACTTTATTTTGGAAGTGTTGGAGACAAAAAGGCATAGCATGGGTCAAAGACTTAGGGGGTCATTATGAACTTGGCGGTCGAGACCGCCATGCCAGCGGCAGTGGAAATTTCCACCACCGGCATGGCGGTCTTGACTGCCTCATAATAAACACAGTGGGGACCGCCACAGGCAGCCCTCCACCACTGCCAGTCTACCGCTGCCAGGCAGCCTGATGATGGCGGAATTCTTCATCCGACAGGGCATTGCTGCAAGCAGCGCTGCCCTCCGGATAAAGAACCCTTTTTCCTCCAGCCATTCCACGGCGGTTTCACCTGCCAGGAAAAGGCTGCCAGAAGGGGTGCTCCGGGGTCCCCCTGGGGGCCCCTGCACTGCCCATGCACTTGGCATGGGCACTGCAGGGCCCCTTTGCACAGCCCCATTGTGCAATGATCTGCGTGACGGGTGCTGCTGCACCTGCCGCACTGCAGCATTGACGATGGCTTCATGTGGAGCCTCGGCAATGTCCTGGCACAGCATTCCGCTGGACCGGTTGACAGAAACACTGTTTCTGCCCGCCGGTGCAGTGGAATGTTATTTATACGGCCGGCGGGGTCTCAAGGGGGCTGGCAGTCTATGTTTAGACCGCCAGCATGAACACAACTGGGAATCCCGCCATGTTCATAATAACCCCTTTATTTTACAATGACACTTAATTATCGTTCTCACAATTCCAACATCTATTTAACTGTCTAATTCCTTCATGCCTAAATATCTCCTTCTTATTAATATTATTCTTGATGTACTATTTTCATTGCCATCTCTCCCTTGTTCTTCAGAGTTCTCTTCTTCTTTGTCCTCCTCTCTTACCTCTTTTCCTAAGGCATCAAGTATTTATAAACTTTTTCGTTCTCCTATTCTGACAAGATCTTAGGCCCATATTTATACTCTGCTTGCGCCGGATTTGCATCATTTTTTTTAGCGCAAATTCGGCGCAAAACTAACACCATATTTATACTTTGACGCTAGACCCCACCAGCATCAAAATATCTCACTGTGCGTCATTTTCTGGATGCGTTAAACCGCCTTGCGTTAATGACATGCAAGGTAGACGTTCCCACCAAAAAAATGACTTAAACACCCGTGCGCCATATTTATCCAACCGCTCAAAAATGCTGCGCGGTTGGGAGGCGGAGTCGGAAAATGGCACACATCCCGATTTGCATCAAAATTTAGCGCCTGGGTCAGGGCAGGCATTAAAATGGGGCAAACACACCAGTACTTAAGGAGAACCCACAGAAGCAACATCAGAGCTCCAAAGGAAGACAGAGAGGTGCTATTCATCCAGCATGCACGAAGACACAGAGCACAGGAGCAACAACAGTAGCTTCTACCACACCAACAGGGACCCCAAAGGCAACGCCGAAGGCAGGAAAGGATATTCCGGACCAGGACAACCCTTCAGGTCCTCAGGGAACATGACATCATCCAGAGGTACAGACTAAACTGGCAAGCCATACAGCAGCTGCTGCGCCACATTGAGCCACAGTTGGTACCCAGCTTGCAGACACCCCACATCATTCCACCAGAGACCAAGCTGCTAGCTGTCCTGCACATGTTGGCAAGTGGCTCTTTTCAAACCACTGGTGCCCTGGTTGCCGGGTTCTCACAGCCCTCATTCTCTGCATTCCTAGCCAAGGTACTGGATGCCATCATCTCCCTCACACCCCGCCACATCAGCTTTCCCAACACACAGCAGAAGAAGCAGGAGACCAAACAGGGCTTCTATCAAATCAATGGCTTCCCACACGTGCTTGGTGCCATTGACTGCACACATGTACGGATTGTGCCACCTGCTGCATCCGAGCATCTATACCGCAACAGGAAGCACACACACTCGATCTTCCGCCACAACACCATCAATCAATATTTCCAGGATGGATGATATGGAAATGGCCTACTTGTTGGTAAGTACAGAAACCTAGTTACATACACACACAGCACAGCAACCCTGTAGGACACAGAACACATACACCACTACATTGACACGTGGCCAGGAAGACACTGAGGTTGTGACACTGCTAGTCACGTTTGATATCCTGACCTAATGGGATACACACCTATGGACAAATGACAGATGCAAATAACAACAGATGCCACTCCAGAGCCACAAGGGACCAAATTAAAACCACACAGTGACAATGACATGGCCTTAACTGGCAGTACAACTTGGAAGATGAACCTTTCAAATTCACATCAATAACACTCAATCCCACACCCTTCCAAGCAATACATACTGTGTAAGGGGTGTGTAATGTGTTTCGCTGCAGGTCAAACACCATGAGACACATAGCATGATGATGCTGACTCTAATGAAGGTGACATTGAATCATTGAGCCAGTACCAACATCTCACATCACTCCTGGCGTGACATTGCCCGCTACCAATAAGGAAGTGGACTGTGCTAAGAACACATATTGATGTGACAATATTGCAAAGTGCACACTGCTACACATACGGATTGACACAATTACACATATACACAACAGATGTACAGGCACATGGACCTTCTGACACTTAAACTTCACCCCCACAACCAAGTTAGCCAGCTTACATGGAGCAGGCTCAGTAGTGTAGGTACACGTTTGCACATCAGCCAACTCGGTGAGGGCCCAAAAATAGGTTTGCATAGAACTTGTCACACATGGGATATTTGTGCATTGTCAATTGTGAACACTTCAGTGCTGCCAACTTATGGAGATGTGTTGTACATTGTCACCTAGCCAAATCAAAGGGCCTCACTGTTGTTTTTCACATGCTATTACATATATTGAATTGGATGGGATGTTCAGGCCATATAGTGCAACCGTGTTACCACCACAGTGGAATCAATTCTGTGTGTGGAAGTATCATATCACCTCCAGTGAAGGCACATGGACACTTCTTTCACATGACATAATGCAAGGAAGATACACACTGAAGTGCAAGTTTAAAAATATACCACTGATATCAGGTCAATCAGCCAAACACCAGTTTTGATAATTAAACAACCCAATGCAGAAAGAACATCCTAGAAGCCTAGGATCCCACACAATAACACAAATACAGATGAGTTACAGACGACACTAGATAACAACTGCCATGCAAAGTGATAATCAAAGTGACACCAACATCCAGATATTTACACTCATTTTCTCTTTCAGCTGATCAGGGTTATGGGATACCGCCATGGATCATGACCCCATTTGCCAACCCAAGCATAGCATCAGCGCGTGTCTATAATGAGACACATTGGAGGACACACACCATAGTAGAGAGGACTTTTGGCATCCTGAAGTCCAGATTCCGGTGCCTTGACATCACCGGAGGCAGCCTCCTGTATTCACCTGAAATGGTCTGCGAGATCATTTTGACCTGTGCCATCCTGCACAACATTTGGTAAGGAGGAACATTCCACTCTATAAATCAGACCCACTAATGCCTGAAGAGGAGGAAGAGCAGGATGCTGTTCGTGAACATGAGGGGGAACATCCAAACACTGCAGCAGGATTGTGTCGGAGACAACACATTGTACAAAACTTCTTCTAACTATAGCCACCATCACCACTTTGTTAGCATATGTCATTAAACACCTACCTTCATCACTCAATCATGCTCTGGTTAATTATTTATGCATCACTTGATCCCTAGGAATAATAATCAGAGTTTAGCCTCATGGAGCATTGCAGAAATACAGATTAGGATACTGAAAAAGCCACATCACATTTGATGGATATGAATGTACAGCCAACATCACCCACAGTGTAAATGACATATGTCCTGTCTATTTCACATGTGAAGACCAATATCAGAGGGCCACAGCTAAGACACACATCCATGTTGCCAACATGCAGCACATGTCACACAACTAAGACACCATCAATCATAATGTAAAAAAGTGTTTCATACATAGGGCAGTAGATGTGCTATTGCATTGGTAACAGGAATGTATGACCAGACCCTTGACAGCAGTAAGTTTGGAATCAGCTATCTTTGCAAGGAGCATGTGTGATAAGGAGTCCATCTAAGCTGAAAATAGATAGCACGAGTTCCCCAGGTATGACAAGCATTGCTCACAAGACATGCCCTGCGCAGTCCATCCCAGGTAATAAGTCCTGCCACTGACATGTTTTCAGTCTCTGCACACCCTTCTCTAGGGGGCCATGTAAATGGAGTATCTGTACCCTGATAACCTTCATCTACACACACCAATACTCCCATTCTGACTCCTGTGTGCTTCCCTCTTCAATATGGCATGCCATAGTCATAGTTCATCAGTCTGCATGGACTTCAGGTCCGATAATGCACTGCCTGGGAGTCGGTAGGACCTGTAATCAGCTGTCCATTGCTTCCCATGTGAAAGGTCCAGTTGGCCCTTTGAACATGATTCTCAACTCCAGGACTTGTGAGAGACTGGCTGCACACACCTGTGAGCACTTCCATGCAGACCAGCCATTTTAACCTGCCCTGCCCTTGCTGCTGCCTGGAACTGCTTAGAAGCTGCCATTTTCTGAATCTCCTTGTTGTGCATTGGCGTACAAATCACTTGTGTAACAGAGCCCTTGGGGGATTGTGTAACGTTGCAGACCACAGCACAATTACAGTTTTTAGTTGCCACAGTGTTGTTCCAGCTTTTCACAGTCAGAATCTGCTGACTGTGTATTTGCCTTGTTCATGTTTGTTCCTGACAGAGCCTGCATCCTGTTAGCCTGACAGGTTCCTGTCCTAACGTTAACCATAGAGGTTCCCTGTGGCTACATTTGTCTCATAGATGCTTTCCATGCCCTCTCTTTCCTCATGGGATATTGTGTCTGGTAGGTCTACGATGGATCCTCAAATATATAGTATAGTTTAATAAGTTTCCTTATAGTATTCTGTTCTGGGACATGTATTCATATAGCCTAATCTAGCCCCCATCCCTTGTCTGGTTTTGCATGTATTCATTAGTGCCAAACAGTGACAGTGTGCCATGGCTATATGCATGAATTTTGTACGGTGCCTCCAGCACAACAAACAAGGGTTGCCAATGTGTATGTAAGGACAAAACATGTTTGTGCCCTTACGGTCCACACACAGTTTCACTTCTGCCACCACCTTTTGATGGGACTTGCGTGATGACTAGCTGTGAGATTAATCAGCACAGAGGCACTGATGTTCCCTGTTGCAGTGGGAATTTTAGATGTCACCCTGTGCACAAATGTTATGATGAAACCTGCCTGTTTCCTATTACTCATCCAAAATGTTTTTAAGTACACAAAGGTTGCCCTGTTGTCTGCCTTATTAAAGGTATGCAGTGCCATAGCAGGACTATCCCTATGTGTGTCATTAGTTGTTCTTTGGCTTTAGGTCAAATCGACTTTGAAGGATACTCCGTTAATGCAGGGAATGGCTCCACAAACTCATGACTAGACCTACATTTAACTGTGACAACATGGAGGCCAATACTGACACAGGGTACACATTGCCACACACTTGAACTGGACACCTTTGTGCAATGAACCACTGGAAATATGTGAACACAAGCAGCATGGTCTGCTGGTCCTCCACAGCCACAGGAGAAACATAGGTCATTTACATGACTCAAACTGTGGTGTACATGACAATTTTAGGCTTGGATTTGAAACTCTGTGTCACAAACACTGTACCTACCTAGCATGTTCAAATGCCTGACTCATGGGTAGTATACACACAATTGACCATGAAGTGGTATCCAACATTCCAATACATGTGATGGCTTACCTTTGTAACATTGCCATTATCAACCGTCCTCTATATATCCTGTGTATAGTTTGTCATGGGAGATGTTTTGTCCCTAAAGTCAGGGAAGTTTACACAGCATAATACGCTACAGGTATGACAAACACATATCCTGACTGATGTACCTCAATGAATGGCATCTGATGGTTATCCACAATTACACCACATGCATACAAGCACATTATGTAAGACACGTCTTGTGACGTTCACACAGAGGCACAACAACAATTGAAATAGCCAATTCAAAGACATAAACAATGTAAACGTAGCCTTGCTATCCTCTATTGACGCACCACCTGCTCAAACTAGGGAATACCAATTCTTATTCCAAATGTTTGGGTTGCTGTTGCGTCTGATAAGAGTGCTAATCTGGCAAAACAACATGAGTATAATGGTCTGCAGTAGGGTGGTCTGCCACATGTGCCCAAACACTGGAACACACACAGCAGGCCCTAACAGCCTATCTTTGTATAGTTATAGCTTTCATGTACGTTAAAAATGAGAAAAATGACACAAACACAGTTAAAGACAGATATTTTGATGCAAATGCATCACAAAAGACGCATGTGTGTCAAAATATGCTGCATATGTGTTAAAAAATGACACTCACAGCCATTATACATCCATTGGTCCCTAGCGTTAATTCCACCACTGCACCCCATGAAATTGGTTATCTATGAAAAATATATTGATCTTTCAATGTGGGATCATTTTCAAGCATATGAGTCAATAAATATTGACGCAAAGCCCGTAAGCGTCATAAAATTTCACGCATCATAATAAAAACGCACCGCATTTGATACAGGAAGTGATGTAATAGGATATCCTGTTTACAGAAATGGTACAGTGGGTGTACTTTCACTTTCACTTTGCAGTCTGTGATTCTTCTAGACTGTGTGGCTGTGTTGAGAGTTGTGTATGTCCAAATTGTGCTTTTGTCTCCTGTGTGACATTCCAATTGTCATCTGTTGTTTTTGTAATTGTCTCAGTAATTCAGTGAAAGTGTGTTTTGTCAAGTTTTGTGTCAAATTTTGTCTTTGTACTGTTGGGAGTATGTAGTGGGTATTGTTAGTTGGGGTAATGTTGGGCTGTTTGTGGGTTCTTTAAGTTTCATTTTCCTACCTCCTTTCCCTGTATTTCCCTCTTTTCCCTTTCCTATCCCGATTATTTTTGGTGATGTTGGGCAGGCCACGTCTGGGGAGAATGGGTGAGGAGGAGCTGGGGGCTTTTATTTGGCTGGTGTGCCACTTCCTCCCCCTAATGTTAGAGGCTGGTGGCAGGGGGATACAGGGGTATCACACCGAGGCGAGGAGGCTCAGGTGGTCCAAGGTGCTGTTCCACCTAAAGAGAGTATTCAACAGCCAGAGCAACGACCACCAACTCAAACATCACTGGGCTGACCTTGTGGCCAGAGAGCAAGACCTGCTGGACCACCTGGGTGTGGTGATTGGTGGCCCTGTTGGTGAATACAAATCAGACTAATATGTACAGTAAAATGCTCTGTAGTGACAATAGCAGATTTGGTGACATGCTTCATGGAATGTTTGTGGACATGAGGAATGCAAGTTGAACATACAGTGGCTCTGATTTATACATTATTGGCTACGCATTACTGTCATTTGTTGACGCAAAAGCTGCACAAACTTACAAAACACAACTTGATCTTGTAAATGAGTGCTGCTTTGACATCAATAGATGATGGTAATGTGGCACAAACAAATATGTTTATCATGGTCTGTGAGTGTTCCAGGAATGAGATGTATTTCACATGCTAAAGCAAGGAATGAATGTAGTCCCCAATTATTTGGAATACATGTCTGAACTGTATTCATGCCCATACGTACAAAGATCTTCCTAACCTCTGGTAATGTCTTAGGCTGATATTTTTACTTGGTTTTTGCAGCATTTCAATTAATCATGGATGCCAAAGTAATGCACACTGGATAATATCTAAATGTTTGGTGCTACTTTCCATAGCTGTAGCGTGAAAACAGGAAGCAAATGCTACACATAAAAACAATTAAAAAATCTGGCCCTATGTTCATTGTTCCTGTGTGCTTTAATATGACCTGGGCACAATTGCTGGTACAGAGCTGATGCATTTGCCATCTGTGTCACTTTATAGCCAACCAATTTTCATAAGTTAATGGGTCATCATGGGATCCCTGAACTTTGTGAATGCATTGTCTCAAATTATTTATTTGCATGATGTTGTGCAAGGGACCCCTGACTACTTCCATCATACATTTAAAGTGACAACATCTTTTGCTAGTTTACCTTTGGTACAACCCTGCTGATCTAGTGCAGCATATGTACAATTGTTAACTTCTCAGTATGAAGTCTATCATAGACATGGGTGTATGCTAAGATCAGAAGACCAGCATTCCTGTGACTGCTGCCATTCCCAAGGTGCATAGAAATTGAGACCTACCTCATCAAGATTGCCACAGTAGGACATTTGCTAAACCATGTTTCAATTAGGGGACAGTGTCAGTTCTTTGTATAACCACAGATCACCCAACTTGGCAAATGTAAGATGATGAACGTGGCTAACTGTGATCTACAATAACTGATATAGGGACACAGGGCCCTGAGTAACACATTTCAGGTGCAATGACTACACCTGTGCCCATGCATTCTGTCACAGATGGTCAAATTAGACACTATCAGCATATATTTCTTTGTTGTTTTGACTTAGATAAATGGCCAATCCATGTTTAGCGTAACATTGTCATCAAGTAACACACAGGATCCCTGCCATCATGGTGTCATAGGGGGCATATACGGCTCTGGGTACACTGGCAATGTGCCATATGTAACCTACAGGCAACACAGGCCCACATATAATGGACCATAGAAAGAACAATAATTCCTGAACTTAACTCAACCCACATGAGCATCAGACAGTAACTGATTGTCCCTTGATGCACAAGCCACAATACCTGAGTGACTGGTATTGCAGTGCACCAGAAATGTTGCTTTGCATGTCTCTCATAACAACAAATGAAGAAATGGAGTACCCTCTAGAAAGAATTCTGCACAAAATTGAGTAATCATGTTGGTCAACACATGATTGTTAGGGTCAGTGCATGTGTACATATGTGTGTCTATCAATCACTGGAGTGACAGGGTCAATACATGTTTGCAGTGGTATGACTGTTGGGGTTTTACTTGCCTGAGGTGCTGCTCTATCATCTAAAACGACGTTACTCAAAGTACGGCCCGCGGGCCGCCAGCGGCCCCACGGACCTACCTTGGCGGCCCGCGAGACGCACAACAAACGCTATATGATAATGGCTGCAGTATGTAAACATAGAAGAGGGCCGCGGGAGCATGCGCAACAGTGGCTTCTTTGCGCATGCTCCCGCGGCCCTCCTCTATGTTTACGTACGGCGGCCATTGTTTATGGCGTTACCGTGACAATCCTGGAAGCCAAAGCCCCTTAAAAGTCAGCGCTTGCAGCTAACTTTTACGGGGCTTTGTCTTCTGCTTCCTGTCACCAGCTCCATGTCTGCTGCCCGCCTGCCTGCCTGCCGTTCTACATTTGTGGCATCTTTACAGTGCTTTGAGTCAGGTAAGGCTTTTTGGTTATTTATTTATTTGTTTTTAATGTAGTGTGTGTTACTGGGGTAGGGGTGAGAGCAGATTGCGCTGTGTGTGTGCGCTGTGTGTTACTGGGGTTGGGGTGAGAGCAGATGGCGCTGTGTGTGTTACTGGGGTAGGGGTGAGAGCAGATGGCGCTGTGTGCGTGCGCGCTGTGTGTGTGTTACTGGGTAGGGGTGAGAGCAGATGGCGCTGTGTGTGTTACTGGGGTAGGGGTGAGAGCAGATGGCGCTGTGTGTGTGCGCGCTGTGTGTGTGTTACTGGGGTAGGGGTGAGAGCAGATGGCGCTGTGTGCAGATGGCGCAGTGTGTGTTACTGGGGTAGGGGTGAGAGCAGATGGCGCTGTGTGTGTTACTGAAGTAGGGGTGGGAGCAGATGGCGCTGTGTGCAGATGGCGCAGTGTGTGTTACTGGGGTAGGGGTGAGAGCAGATGGCGCTGTGTGCAGATGGCGCAGTGTGTGTTACTGGGGTAGGGGTGAGAGCAGATGGCGCTGTGTGCAGATGGCGCTGTGTGTGTTACTGGGGTAGGAGTGAGTGCTGATGGCGCTGTGTGCAGATGGCGCTGTGTGCTGATGGCGGTGCGCTGTGTGTGTTACTGGGGTAGGGGAGAGTGCTGATGGCGCTGTGTGCAGATGCGCTGTGTGTGTTACTGGGGTAGGGGTGTGTGCAGATGGCGCTGTGTGTGTTACTGGGGTAGGGGTGGGAGCAGATGGCGCTGTGTGCAGATGGCGCTGTGTGTGTTACAATCTTTTGAAAAAGGGGGCGGGGTGGTTGTTCCCCTCTCCGCTGTCACTTCAGTGCGGCCCTCGGCCGTAAACCATACTGCAATTTTGGCCCCCGAGAAAAAGTTTGTGAGTACCCATGATCTAAAATGTCACACACAGTGATTTTTTGTTCCAAGTTTTGTACAGTGAGCAGACATTAAGCACATTTCACCCTTCCATGTGTTACAGGTGGACCAGCCCTCTACATAAGTGGAGAAGTGGCTCGATTTGCGGACCCAGACATATCCAGTAAGTGTTTATATGTTTGTTATGTGCTGTGTTTGCAGCCGTTGTGTGATTGACTCCTGTGTGTTGGACACATTGCAAGTTATGATGTGCTGGCACATGATCTGATATGTGACTTGCCTGGAGTTTGAAATTTTGTTCCATGTTTGAGTTGGACAATCAGTGGCGAAGAGTCATATTTTGGGATTCTAGTGCTGCGCGATAGGCATGGGCCGGTGAACAGGGTGATATTTGTTGCTACATTTATGCCAATGATAAAATTGGAGGTGGCCATGTTCATGATTTAGTCAGCAAGTCATACCCTGATTCACACAGACCAGTGATGCCAAAGTATTACCCACAGACGTGAGCCTCCCTTTTAACTACTGAACATGTAGGACTGTATGTTTGACTTCCTAGCAGCATCTGGTCCACATGTTGTGCTATGTTTATGTGGCACCTGAGTAGAATGTCATAGGTGTGCATGCAGCTCAAGCCCAGATGCCTGTTTGCATCTATGTGCTTGTTTTTGGAAAGGTATTAGTGAGATCAAATGATGTTGACAATTGTCCGCAATTAGGAGCATGAATGTGGATGTGATTGTCCAATGTTTGAGTAAATCCTAGTTGGCAGCCCTCCTTACCTGTGGTGGACTGACTATACCCATGGACAGCTGTCCAAAGCTTCCTGGTTGTCCTTGATGTTTGAGAGTATGAGTTGCATGTCTTTCACCCCCTGAGGCACAGAGTGAGGGTTATGAAATATGTGTAGCTAGGTGAGAGGATCCCAGTGTAGAAGACAGACATGTAATTCTAACATTCATTTGTTCCAACCTAGGATACCCCCTCATGATTAGCAACTGCATACCGTCCAGGTAATTCCATTTACAAATCACAGATCTTGTAGGCTTTGATTGTCATCCAGAAGATATTCATTAGTTATGCTGTCAGATGTGGAGTATTTGCAGCATTTGTTATGTGACTAATGGCAGAACAATGATGCACAGATCATTTAAGTAGGTACACACCTTTTTGAGCATTGCTGTGCTGTTAGATAGGAGATGTGTAGGCTGCGTTGCCATGTCATTCCTCAGGGACATTCTATGATCTGTACTGTGATTTGGACTGTTTAAGCTAATTTTGAGGAAGTGTTAGCATATCATCAGTAGGTGTATCACACAAGGATGTCACTAATGTTTGGCTTTCTCTATTTTTACAGCTGCCAACATGAATGTCCATCAGATCAGGCAATTCCAGAGGCGGCAGATGCGGTACCACCACATACTATATGTAGAGTCTGGGTTCTGCAATATGACACAACGTTATCGCCATGAGAGACCCACAGGGGTCTGAAGGGCATTTGCCCAACTGGGGGCATCCTTGCCCACAACAGCCACCACCACGAGTACAACCACTCCGACCACAGTCGCACAAAGGATGACAGCCACTGTTGTAGGTCCCTCTACCTCATCAGCTCCAGGCCCATAGACAGCAGCTCCTGCACTTCCCCTCCAAGCATGGCACCAGCCCCACCACTACCATTCACTTGTGGCCCACAGACAACCCCGGCTGCAGTGATTGACAATGCAGAATTCCAACAAATGAGACGTGACATGCAACGGATGTTGCACAGGATGGGCAGGCTGCAGCAAGAGGTGTCCCGCAATAGCAGGAGATTGCATGGAATAAAGAAGATCCTGCGGAGGGCAAATTTGTGACTTTGTGACACTCAGCCATGATTCCCTCCCCTCCCCCCTCTTTCCTGGTTCTTATATTTAGTGGTTTTAGGGGGCTTAGTGTTAGGTTAGAATAGGCTGTTATTTTAGTTTTATAAGTGGGTTGGGGGTGGAGGAGGTTATATTATTACATGTGTTTTTTTGTTGGATGATGTCGGGGTTTATGTGTATAAAAAAAAATACAAACAAATATATATTTGTTTAGGATAAGATAGTATGTGTTTAGGTTAGTATATGTTGTCCTACATGTGTCCCATCATATAAGGGGGGCGGGGGTTGATGTTTAGAGTGTTTAGTTAAATGTGATAGGTAAGTTTAGCTTAGGGTAGTAAGGGCCAGTTGTGGGTAATGTGTAGTTAGGATAGGTTAGGTTAGTTAAGGTGTTTCTCCTAGTTTGATTACCCTTTTTTACTGTTAAATAAATATTTAGGTACTCCTTTACAGTATGTGTCATATGCTTTGGGATCAGGGCCTTGGCATGGGTGAACAGTGTCAATTTAATATTTGCATTTGTGTACCAACCTGCATCCGAATCCCATTATTGACATGGTTATTCACAATTCCTAATGTGCATTCACATTGGTAGCTACACCACAGCTACTTCTCAATGCATCTGCCATCCATTGCACCCACCACTCAAGGTTACTATGTTCCCAATGTGTTGTGAAGTTTGGATGTGTGTTTTAAATCTGTTATCGTTTGAGACCTGATTTGGAATCTTGGCCACTGTGGTACGTCTGCCTGCAGCCTGATGTTCATGTGAACCCTGAAAAGCTGAATGATGTTTTAATCTTATGTAGAATTGTATACATAACTCACTCCTATCATTTCTTACATTGTACTCCCAGGTTACATAAATGTCCACACACTTGTACACATCCATTCCTGCTGTATGGTGTGTGTGATGAAAGTTTATAGTCAGATGTCACATACATAAAGATTGTCTTGAAGGCAATTTTGAACACATTGATTTTCAGCTTAAACATACCTAGATGCGGGCTTTTTCAATCCAACACTGCATTATACTACTTTCCTACTATACTATATTACTTCAGAAATAAGCCTCAGGAAGCACAGGTGAAGATACAATCCAGACCCCGGTGCATAGTTATCAGACCACAATCTTTCAACGCAGTTGTATTGACAGTCTATGGCCATTGACATGTGACATACATCACTAATCTCCTACACAGTTGATGTGTCACATTACACAGAGACAAAGTGGTTGTGTCAGTGCTATTTATTTTAAAGTGCTGTAGTGCAATATTTACATAGTCCAGGATTTTTAGTCCATTAGTGTGACGCCTTCTATTGTGATGCTACACAAGTGCAATGGGACATGTCATTGGACATGCTGGGGTGAAGTGTCATACAGTGCAGAGGAACATGAATTGCCAATGAAGTAGTGAGAGACAATCACAGAGCATAGTGTCAAGGTAAACAGTGTGCTGGAGAATAGTGCATGAGAGCAGCTGTTGCAAGACTGGCATGTTAACAAGCACAGGACCTAAGATATCAGTGCCCATGTGGCATGGACTTGTGCTACCGGGTACTCTTACGGGTGAAGGTGATCTGTTCCACGTCTTCATCTTCTGATGTGTGTGTCGTCTCCTCTGCCATTGGTGGTGGTAGGTTTCAAGAGGCAACACACACTTCAGTGTTTGAAGACGTGGAGTCAGAAATCCTGGTAGCTGCCAACTGTGGGGCTATTAAGGGCAGTACTGCAGCAAGGAGAGGCTGCTGGTTCTTAAGTATAGCAGCTACATCACTATGATAGGCAGCCAGGTCAGCCCCGAGGGGGTAATGATTGCATTTGTGCATGCAGTGAAAGGTTTGGGGTACGAGGTGTTGTGGCAACTCCCTTACTGCAGTGGTGAATTCCTTTACACTTTGTTGTAGTCCTTGCAGGATGGATGTTAGCACTTGCATGGCTGCTGCCTGTTCTGCCGATTACATCATCCACGAACGCATCCCCTCAAGGCTGGCTGCCATATTTTGCATCCCCGCCTGCACCTCCTTGGCCAGGTCCCGCTGCACTCCAACTACAATCCTCTCAAAGGTGGTACCAGTGTCCTCAGAGTCCTCAGCTGAGTTGAAGCTGGCAGGTCATAAAATTGGCTGCTACTTCTGTGCTCCTCCTTATGACTGAAGGTGGGGTCTGGAGGGTTCCAAGGACATCTTGGAGGGTGTGCTGGCTAATGTTTGTCCGCTCGTCATCCATGTCATCAGGGAAGTCCAGGACAGGCATATCCCCAGGAGAGCCATCGTCCTCTGCAATGAGATATTGTACAATTAATGTGTCTGTGTTGTGGCATTTGCAATATGACATTCCTGACTTCCTATTAGTTGCACATTGTGATCTTTGTTCCTGTTGATTGTTCCTGTCCTTAATATTAGTATTCTCCCAGGCCTATGCCCCACCTGCATGTCACATGTAGTGTGGGCAGTTTGGGGAAATGTCTACCTCACATCCTCTAGGTGTAGGTTCTGCCCAAATTGTATGTTGCCACCTTATTGTCCTACTCAACCCTCCGTCTACTTCCATTATCATGGTACGGCCTTGCTCTGGCTGTGGGTGTTGTGATGGCACTTGCACCACACTTAACAATCTGGAACTGACCCAGTCTCTGATATTTCACATCCACCGATATGTTGCTGAGACCTGCATTGGCATGGCACGATACGGGTGTCAGCATTGGTAGTGTGTACTGCTGATGTTGGGGAATGTGTGCTACATTGGATTGCACTGATGGCCCTAACAGTGTACCATTTCCTCTCATGACTGTGCAGGTGTGTTTCACTAGCTAGAAACATATGTTCTCCCCCTCAATGCTGTTGTCTTAGCACTATGACACTTGAGATGTTGCATGGTGGCATTGCAGCTATTGTAACACATGCACAGGGTAGACCCTGACATGTGCAGCAGGGGTATGACATTACTGCTGTGTACCTCATAATGTTAATTACAATACCTGATGTTTGTAGTGCCTATAGACATGAGCATTTGACAGGATTTGCACATTTTTATTAATTACAGGGGATTGATAACGTTGTCATCCTGAACCCTCTATTTTGGGTGTGTTTGATACATGGGCATGTAACTACCATTGGATACTTGACCTACACACACAGCAGTGGTGGTAGTGGCAACTGTTGTCAATGGTAAATACCACTTGCGGATATGGCCTGAGACTGGAAATTGAGCCCTAGTTCATGTAGCGACAATACCAGCTGTCGTACGACAGCAGGCCAGTTTTACATTGTACCCTACCCTCCTGGACTGGCTTTGCCTTTCCAACATCCTTGGCATGACAGAGTACCCCCATGCAAAGGTTGTTGGTGTAGTGTTGTGCCCCAGATTTCCCCTGCACAGCCCATGCACCCATGTCGTGCCCCTTTGCCCTTTCCACCACCTGATTATCATGACTGACATGCATTGTGTAGTATGTATGCCCCCCGCTTGCAGTTAACAATTAGGCATTTTTGTTCTCCATGCCACTTACTCTGCATCTGTGTTGTCTCCTGGTAGTCTGCGCTGTCCTGGAATCCCTGTGACGATCTCCTGAGGGATGACGGTTGCCACCATCTCCTCCATGTGGTCCAGGGCCTCCTGAGGTGCTGGACTCCTACCTCCAGTCTGCAGTGCTGCCTTCCTGTTCGTGGCCATCTTTTCCTTGGTCCTGCGCTTGCATTCATGCCAGCGTTTCTTGTTGCCAAATTGCCTCTCTCCTCCCAAATGGCAATTTAGAGGTGACAAAAAGTTGATGCTGGTGTTCCGTCACCTCTTTCACTAATATTTCATGCTCCTCTGCACTTAACAACACTTCCTTTTCTTCTGATTCCTCTCCTGGGACTTGTGTGGTCGGTTGCCATCTTCCTGGGGTCTCTCATGGCTTCTGGAATCCATTTTAGGGCTCCTTTGAACATTATGCAGTGTTTGCGCCGCTTTTTGATGCTATTGTGGCAAAAAAAGCCGCATATTTAGTTTGCGACGTCGTTAACCGGATTAAAGTCATTTTCGGTGCGTTAACGTTGTTTTTCTTTACGACGTGGCGCATTGGTTTGAGTAAAAAAAATTATTCTATCTGTGGTTTGCGCCGCCGAGCGTCAAAGTGTAAATCTGACACCCGGTGGTGCTAAAAAATGGCGTTAGCCAGCATTAAACATTTTGCCGCAAAACTGCATTGGCGCAATTTTGCGTCAAAAACTATAAATATGGCCCTAAATCTAAAATTGAATCTCAGTGGGAATTGGATTTGGGATGTACCTGGCCTATTCCCTTCTGGAACAAGATATGGCATAGATCATATAAAATATCTAGATCAGCTTCTACCACACAATCACTGTTCTTTCTTTATCACATACTTTATCTTCCCCTCTCTACCATAGTTACATTTTCTCTATCCTCAACTTCATATTGTTGGTCATGTGACAACCAAAAGGGCGATCTTATGCATATCCTCTTTGAATGTCCTCCCACTGTGTCTTTTTGGAGAAAAGTTTGGCCTCAGCTCACCTCCATTTTTTATTTGTGATCCCAATTATCTCCTCTGCGCTCTTCCTTGTTAGTTTATCTGATGATATTCCTTCAGATGATGATAATTTAAAGCTGTTAGATCTTATGTTAGCTTTAGCCTTTCAGAAAATTACTCTCAATTGGAAAAACTTATCCAACATTTCCTACCAAGCTTGGTGGTATAATGTTTGCCACTCTCATAGGCTAGATATTGCATTTACTTATTTATGCTGCCCCTCCATTATTAGAGCTCTGTATTGGTTACCTTTGACTTCTTATCTTGATTCTGTTGCTTGCAATCCTATTAATTGTACATTATCTAAAAATTTTAAGCCACCGTGAATGGTTTGCTTTCTCTGTTCTTGATTGATATTAATTTCCATTTCATTATATGCTTTTAATGATTATTAATGTTTTCTAGTTTTTAATATACATTGTATCTCTCTTCTTTTCATTGATCTTGTTCTTTTTTATTGTTCCCTCCCCCATTACATTTAAAAATGTTAAACAGCTTTTTCAGATAGATAGATATTTTGAGATAGATATTTTGTATTGTTATTATGAGTTTCATATGTATTTGATTTCAATAAAGCTGATTTACCTTAAAAAGAGTACAAATCATCATCATGTGGATCAACAACCTGCCTCTACCTGTCATGTCCCTCCTAGCTACTGCAGTTTCACATGACTTAAGATATATAATGAGGCTTTAATGTTCCTGTTGACTACATATGGTGGTGACAGTCCTCTCTGGGGAATCACAGTAACTGGGGAATCTTTGCAGATGTGTCATAACGACAACAGGACCCCATAAACATACATGTAAGAGTTTCACAACATCACCCCAAATGCATGGCTATCATATGCCATATACCTACTGCACATATATGTATCTGAGTGGGAATGGAGCACATGCAGACATGTTGGGACAAAGTATGTGTACTACACCGCTGACACATCAACCATGGCAATGCACATTTCCCAGTTACCAAGGGAAAGTAGTATGCTACAACTGCCAGAATATAACATGTAAGTCACGTCACCTGTATGATGGCCACCCTTGCATCACAGACTGCTGTGAGGCATCAGCACCCAATATACATTGGAGAAAACGTGCAACTTGTTTGAAGATGTCAACCTACACATATCCCCAAACACATGATATGGGACAATGACCTATATTCTACTTACCTTTGGCCTGTAACAGTTGTCAGGTGTGATTTGTTGGTGGAAGGAACCAGCCACCAGGCAGTCAAAACATGATATCTGAACAATTAACACAGTAAAATCTGCTCCATGCTGGGCATTTCAACTGAGGGTTTATTCCTAGGTCCCAGCTACAAAATCGATGAGCACACCAATGTGAAATACATGGCAAGTCCACACCAATATGAAGATTTGTGTCACTTAACACATGCTACATTGTCAGGGGGAGAAGTCTGTCCCTCACTCAATCACCTGCAAAATGTTCAATCATGATCATTCTATGTACTTGTGGCTGACATTAAAAGCCCATCCAAGGCCGGATAGTCCACCACTAAAATGCTGGCCATTAGGGGGGTCATTGTCCGATGGGCACCCCATCCTTGTTGGGAGGACATCCCCACCTGGGCCTCTGCGGTCTTCCAGGCCCAGCTTCTCAGGTCTTCCTACCTCTTCCGACAGTGGGCGCTCCGCTGGTTATGGACCCCCAGGGTCCACACATTCTTGGCGATGGTATGCCAGATCCCCTTCTTCTGATGGGCGTTAATCTGCATGGATGCAAATGACAAGACAGAATATTGGTGGTCATTACCACCCTGGCGGTCTGAGACCGCCAGGGCTAAAGTGGCGTCCGTACCGCCAACAGGCTGGCGGTACGGAGACCCATATTTCGACCGTTTTAGCCCCGGCGGTGGTAATCCGCCAGGGCAGCACTGCAAGCAGCGCTGCCCTGGTGATTATGACTTCCCTACCGCCAGCCTGTTTCTGCCGGTTTGCACCGCCAGGAAGAGGCTGGCGGTAAGGGGAGTCCTGGGGCCCCTGGCAGCCCCTGCACTGCCCATGCCACTGGCATGGGCAGTGCAGGGGCCCCCTAACAGGGCCCCGTGCAGCTTTTCACTGTCTGCATAGCAGACAGTGAAAAGCGCAACGAGTGCTACTGCACCCGTCGCACGGCCGCAACACAGCCGGCTCCATTAGGAGCTGGCTCCTATGTTGCGGCCGCATCCCCGCTGGGCCGGCGGCCGTAAACTAGGTTTGCGCCCGCCGGCCCAGCAGGGATGTTGTAATGGGGACCGCGGGAGTGTGGCCGCATTGGCGGCCGCACAGCGGTTACAGCTTGCTAATGTTGTTATGACCCCCATTATGTCCACAAGTCCCATATAAAATGGCCCAAGTCAATTACATCCCATCCTGACCATCCTGTCAACCTGTGTCACACAGCATGTATTAAACTTAGGGAGCAGTATACACACTTTCCAGCTCAGGGCCTGCACTGACCAGGTAGAAAATCATTGACTTGGATGGGACAAGAGCTAATCACATCACATTAACCAATAACACAATGAACACATCTCACAATGTGGCAGTTGACAGGTAAAGCACACTGCAATCAATGCACACATACATCCAATAACAATAAATGTTAACCACTGCATACAGTCCTGACATGTCACTGCAAGCCTACGTACAGACCCATTGTGCTTAGACCACACTTAAGGGTGTGTGACATGTTGAACCCACAAAGAGGCAAGCCTCTCCATGTGTGGACATGTGCAGATACAGATGCAGACAACTGCCAATTCTGGTGGTGGTGATCTGTGTGTCACATCAACATTTAAGGACACACATCCACAAATGTGTGTTCACAAAACCTATAGTACTGAAAGAGAAACCTGACCCTGCATTGTACACAGTCAGCCTCATAACCATAGCAGCAGAGTCCAATACCATGGCACATTACTCGATAGCACACTGCATGCAGATGTGCAATGTCCAAAATATTACACATCAGAGCTGGATTAAAGAGATAACAGGGCAGTGGCATCAATGGATCGGTCAAGACTATGTGACACACATTGTCAGATATGATATGAGCACATCAGTCACAGATTATGACCCTGCACCCAGTGCAAATTGCATAGTAATCAGTAGACATGGCCTCGACAAGGGGCATATTGGTTGTGAGGCATGATTTGGCCCCATTACATGATGTCCAGGGATATAGGGGGTGGGCACTGTGTCACACTTCTTATGAAAATTGGAATCAATACCAGCCCAGATGTCCAGTTATGGAGTGACTGATAATACACAGGGTCCCTTCTCTGCAGGCAGTGCAGACAACCCTACATGATACACCATATCTAAAAACATCACAGGCATCACAGTACATCATGTAGTCCACAGTAACTTTATATTGGCTGCCTGTGTGTAGAACGGAGTTGCAGAGTGAGTCAGTACTTGGCTTCAGAACAAAAGACTAACAAGAACATATGTGGACAGAGATCACTATGCAAACACAGAAGGAGCTCAAATGACAGCCAACCAAAACATGCAACATGCATTCAACCCTACAGCTGTCATGCAACCACATGTGACTACACATTACAGACATCTAGTGACAAGATGAGGCTGGGGATGGCTGTTATAACACCTCACCTAGACATGTGCGTCAAATGCAAGTTGATTCAGGGAACACTCAATGAGCACTCACCACATTGTCTCAGGACTACAACTCTGTCAATTGACAGAGATACATGACCATTGACTCAACCATTTATGCACCTACAGGGCTTTGCTGACACAATCATGCAAACTGGGCTTAAGCCTAGGATGATGAAAAATAAAATAAGTAGGGGTACAGAGAAAAGTGTGCACATGGTGTACTTACCTGCTCCTCTGCTGCACCATAGAGCTGTTCATACAGGGGTAGGACCTCCTCCACCAGCTTCTCCAGCTTTTCGGGTGAGAAGGTACGGGCTCTATCACCTGTAGGATGCAGCATAATTGCTCCCAGAGGTGGTACACAGCAGCTCAGGTTGAGGAGGTCTTGCTGGCAGCAGTGTCAGGAGTCAAGTGAGAAAATCAGTAGAAAATGCCAGTCAGGTCAAACACGCATGTGACCGTCAACGCTGGTGGACGCTGCCATTGGCAGCAATGTTATCCTATAGCAGTGTCCCCCATGGTGGCATCTGCCTACTGCAATGACAACTTCCGCTGGTGGTCAAATGCTGTTCCTAATGTCCAGTGGAGTAGGTCAGGCAGCTGCCATTTTTGAGGTATACAATGTGATTACACAAAATATTTTGATGTGTCACAAGCATAAAAATGATGTGCTTGTAAATATTGCATGCTGGGCTTGTCCTGTCCTGTAGGGCTTATTGTTACCATTACCATGTAGGTATGTTTCCTGCAGATGTGACACAATTATTGGGGATGCAGCCACCACCCTCTCTCACATGTGTAAACCATGATTTGGGGCATTGAATCACAGTCAGTTTATGGATTAATTTGGGCGTGAGGTAGCTGACCATGTATAGGTTTTTGTACAGAAATTTCTATAAGCAAGGCTTCAACATTTCACAAATAGACAAGTGTCAACCCTGGTGTGTGTCGTGTATCATGTTTACAGTGACTCACATGAAATGACACATTTTCTGTCAGACATATATAGTGTAAATTGCTAGGGACACATTGAGTGACTGCCTTTTTTCATTTTGACCCATATAGTTACCCTGGGAGGAGAAGGATCAGGCACACTCTGGTGTACCATCCACTAGCAGACTTTCAGACCGTGGACAATAGACTTGTCATACAGTTGTACCAACTTAATAGCAGACAATCATGGATTTCTGTCGACAGTTGGAGCCAGATCTGATACCAGCTATACTCATCCAAATAGCATACCACCCATAGTACAAGTGATGTCAGTGTTGCACTTCCTGGGCACAGGGTCCTTCCAACACACAGTGGCCCTATCTGCTGGAATGTCCAAGCCTATGTTCAGTCTCTGTTGAAGGGTGTTCTCTCAGCAATGTTTAAACACCTGGACAGCTACATTACTTTCCCTCAACGGAAGGATTTTGCCCATGTTAAAACAGAGTTCTATGGTTTGGCACACATTCCACATGTTGTAGGAGCCATTGATGGTACCTATGTAGCCCTGGTTTCACCACATGGGAATGAACAGGTCTATATAAACAGGAAAGAACTTCCATTCCATCAATGTACAAGCCGTGTGTTTGGTGGACTTCTACATTTCTCAAGTGTGTGCCTGGTACCCGGGTTCAGTCCATGATGACTTCATCATGCAGAACAGTGCTATTCCCCAACTGATTACACAACTTTACCCTGTAGAGGGCCTGGCTGGTTGGTAAGTCACATATGGAATGTGTGTATGTACGACATGTCTGCTGGTACTGAGACATTCCTCTGGACTGATGGATGCACACATGTTGTATTTCCTTACAGAGGATTATGCCTACCCAAACCGTCCCTGGTTGTTGTCACCAGTGAAGAACCCAAATATGCCAGGGGAAGTCCTTTTCAACAAGGCACAAGGAAGAACAAGCCGTGTTGTGGATTGGCCTTTTGGGCTACTGAAGGCAAGATTCCGCAGCATGGACAAATCCGATGGAGCCCTCCTGCACCCACCCAAAAAACTTTGCAAGATCATTGAAGTCTGCTGCCTGCTCCACAATATTGCCCTGAGGAGAAACATCCAATACATCCTTGATGAGGGGGAGCTGACACTGCAACCAGGTTAGCCTCCTGAAATGTCAAGTAAGGATGACAGTGATGAGGATGAAGTTGGAGACATGCGGGCAGATCTCATCAATCAGTACTTCACATGAGTGTAAGTATGTGATGTTCTGTGATTACTGTGCCTGCATGGGGTACTGTAGGGCTCAGGATTTATGGAGAAGGGTATCTCTATCACCACAAGACAGGGCATCTCATTCTATGCATCACACAGGCCAGATTTGCTGGCTACATCAGACTTGAAAATGTGCCTCTCTTGAGTATCTCCTGTGTTTGGGGCAGTCACATTGCACTGTCTGGGAAAAAACTGAAGTTTAAAATGACTTTTGTGTCTCATGTATGCCTATGCCTGCTTGAACTCATTGTATGTCACTTCTTATTTCCAGGTCTCTTCACCGTACCATCCTCATGGGGCATTTCAGAGTTGTGTCATCGACAGGTGGCTACAGCTTGTCTGACATGTGAAGGGGACATGGGATTGATCCAGGTATTGTTTGTTGCATATTTGGGTTTTGTGAATTCCATGCCCAGACTGCCAGGACAGTGGAAGGGCAATTATCTGAGCCGCAGAATGGACCTGTTTGCCCTGCTATGTTGGTTCATTAGTTTCATGTGTGTGATCATGTGGCCTTATAAGATGTCATCCTGTGCAATCCATCCATTCTCCATCCACAGTGTGTTGATAATGAACCTGCATGCCCTTTACATAGATTTGAATGTGTTTCCTCATTGCCATAGTGCCTGTGCCACAACACTGACATAGGTGTGTAAATGCCACTAGATGTCTAACCATTGTCATGGAATGGGCCTCTGACTAGGGACTGTTGTATTGTTCTCTGTCTGTGTCATGGGGTATGCTAATTTGGCTAGACCTGGTTTTCGTATGTGATAAGGGTCAAGCTGGTGACAACATCCACCAATCTGTTTGCCTACACTACGGGACAGGGTTTGACATAGCCCTTTCTTCTGTGGACAGGGGGATGGTACTTTGAGATATATAGCCAGAGGGAACCATGTTTAATCATTCTTGGCAATGACAGTCCAGACATATTAGCAGCCTATGGGCTGCACAGTGTAAATATAACATTTGGTGTGAGTGACCAGTTATCTTGTTATGTTGCTAGTAATCCTTAGCCTGACACTCCCCGTGCCATTATCCCTCCTTACATTACCATCTTAAGAGTCCCTCATTTGCAACACATGAATTTCACATTGTACATCCCACAATCATGACAAATCACTATTAGGCATTCGTTACATTCTGGTTGAGGTTATTCACATGTGCTCTGAACATAGAGGTGAATTCTGATTAAACCAAAAACGCAAATAGTGAATGAACCAGTCATACTGGTTGTAATCATTGGAGTTGCTGCAACAACATTTGAACTCCAAAGGCCAGTGTCCTACTACCCAGGAAAATGGATAGTGTGTGAAGAACAGTCAAAAGAGTTAATCAATGGCACACAAAAGGTCTCCATAAGTAAGGAGTCATTTCCTGTCAGTAGTTGAGGTCTTGGCATCTGGACCTCCTGTTTGTTTGGTTAGACTTCCCCAATTGTGAGGGGGGGGCGTTCTTCAGCTACAGAGGGGTCGGGTGTTGTCCTCGATCCCTGCTCATAGTGGTGTTCATGTCCCTCAGCACCCCTGTTAGGGAGGCCAGGGTAGCATTCTGGTTCTCCCATTGTTGCAATTATTCATGGTGGCAGTCCCTCTGCAGCTTCTTGATCTTTCTGAGATTGGTGAGTACCTGCCCATCACGCCTTGGGATTGTTGGTATGCTCCCAAAACTTTGGTGATGGTGTCCCAGCCAGACTCATCCCCAGCAGCCTCATTCTGCTTGCCCATACCATCCCTCTCATGTACCCTACACTCATGTGCCTGCATCCTTGGCAAAGTTTATACCATTGAAAGAGCTGTCTAGTTGTAATACAGGTCCCTGGAATGGGAGGCACAAGATTGTTGAATCAGTCCTCTGGACCCAGATTTGGGGGCAACTAGTTGCCTGAGATGTTGATGCAACAGGGCTGGGTGGAGTCGATGTGGTCAGGGTGAGCCTGACGGGCGTCATCAGACCAGGTTCCCCAGATTTGCCATCGCCATCTTCAACGTCCACATTTCCAGTAGTGGTATCCTCACTGAAGGCTTGATTCACGGGGGGAGCAGCAGTGTCTTGAAAGATGGCTCTGTACCCAGTTGCAGGTAGACCTGTCGGAGTGAGAGACTGTATATTTCAGTATATTTCAGTTTGTATTGTGACATGTACCACCAACAGTTTACAGTGACATTTGACTAAGGCCATGTACACATTGGTCATCCCGAGGCCTAGTGGACAGTTATGCTGTCAGACCTGGATCCTTGTTGATGATATCTTAGTTGTCATCATGTAGTCAGCGCACTGTGAATATGTGTGCTGCCACAAACTTTTAGATGATGCATTGTGGTACCTTTGAGCTGTCCCACATTCATTGGACACATAGGTTGGGCTGTCCTTCCTGTACACAATATTTTCATCTTCCCTTTTCTGCTCAAGATGGATCTAGTTGATTAGGCACATCACAGTGTTTAAAATGATCTGTATGTTGTACTTTCCCAGGTGGGTAACCTGCATTTGTGATTTAACAGACAGCAGCACAATGTCATTGTGGACAGCGTCCTGGTTATTAGAGTTAGAGGCTTAGTGATAGTAGAAAAGTGTCTGCTGGGAGGTGTAGTGCCATCAATCCCTGTAGTACACCACCTATACAGAGATGTTGTTCACCAAGGTAGGTGTGATTGGCATGTAGGAGGCCAGAAAGGGGCTTATGGACAGGTGGGCACTGGACTGTTATGTGGTGTGACATTGTAGGTAGGGAAAGGTGATCAGTGAGCATGCATGCCAATCTATTGAGGTAGGCAAATTTTGTTGATGTGACTTACCCAACTCAACTCCCTCAGGTATTCCTTTCAAGCCCTCAGGTTGCAGGATGGCCAAGACCTTCTCCTCCCATGATGCGAGCTGTGGGGGAGGAGGTGGGGACCACCGCCAGTCTTGTGGACCGCCAGGTGGTACGTGGCTAACAAGGAACTTACCTTCCCTCTGAGGTTGTTCCACCTCTTCCTGATGTCATCCCTTGTGCTCGGGTAGCTGCCTACAGAGTTCACTCTGTCGACTATCCTTTGCCACTGTTCCATTTTCCTAGCGATGGTGGTCTGCTGGACTTGGACTCCAAAGATATCTGGCTCTACTCTAATTATGTTTTTGTGGTGACAGAGTGGTGGTAAACAAGTGATGAGGAAAATAATTTGTAGGTGCTGTGTGATGAAGGGGTGACAGGATAAAATAGAGTGTGGGGGCGTTGTGAGGATCGGTGATATCTGCTTTGTGTGAGATGGTGGGGTGCCTAATCAATGGTTTGGTTTGCTCTGATTTTTTTCTGTCTTCTGTGTTTGGCATGGGAGATGCAAAGGAATGCGGTGTGTGGAAGAGTGTGTTTTATAGTGTGGTTGAAAGGTGTTTTGAGTGTGTGACTGTGTGTCAGCTGTCTTGCTTTCAAATCTAACCAATGTGGTGTTGTGTATTACTGTGGGGAACGGTGACATCTATGGTTTGCACCTCCATTGTAAGACCGCCAAGGCAAGTGGTTGGTTGTCGGGCTGACGGTGCTGATGATTGGACCGCCTCTTTCCCGCTCTCCAGAGTCCTGGCAGTGTCGGAATTTTGGCTGGTCTAGCTGTGTAAATTGTAATACGGTGATCTGTAGGACAACCAACAAGGCGGTCTTTTGGCAGCCACCACTGCGAAGGTCTGGCAGTCAAACTGCTAAACTCTGAATCAGGCCCATAGTGTTCTTCCCATACCTTTCTGTCTAAATCATATTTAATATTTCTGTGTAATAAAATCAATTTTCAGGTAGTTACATACACAGTTACTCAATGATTGAACCACTTCTTTGAGGAGACACTCACACAAGTTATCATTTACCTTAACTTTATCTCAGGGAAACGGTCAGTACACTCTGCCATACAGCTACTCACTCAATGAGAGATCTGCTCATTTAGGTATTACCCAACCCATACATAAACTCATGAATTCTCTCTCTCACTCATATAAGCACTCGCACACGCAGTCACCCAGTAATGTAGTAAGTCATATTACCAGTCACTTGTCTACTCAACAATTACCACTAGCATTCACTCAGTCAGTCAGACAGTGGCTTACACATTCACTCTCTCATACACTTCTCATGCAGTCAGTAACCCACCCAAACACCACTCATGCATGCACTCACCCATACATGCTTCATGCACTTAGTCAATCACCCACACAGCACTCATGCACTCACTCAATCATCCATATATCACCCATACACACAGTAAATCAGATATATATCACTCATGCACTCACTAACTCATCCAGGCATACACTCATGAACTCAGTCAATCACCCATATCTCACGCATACACTCATTCACTCACCCATACATGCACTCATACACTCAGTAAATCACCCATTCAGGCACTCAGTCAATCACCCATATACCACTCATCCATTTACTCACACATATACTACTCACACTCTCACTAACTTACTCGCACATGCAGTCTTGCACTTACTTACCCATACTTGCCCTCATGCACTCAGTCATTCACCCATACACCACTTATGCACTCACTCACTCAACCATACATGCACTCATGCACTCAGTCAAGCATCCATACAGCAGTTATACACTCACTAACTCACTGATACATGCACTCATGCACCCACTCACTTGCCCATACATGCACTCATACACTCACTCGCCTATATGCCCCTCATGCACTCACTCAGTCACTCATATATGCACTCATGCACTCAATCGCACTAACAATGTAGGAGGCTGTCTCTCTATAGTGTACAAAACTAATGTGCACTGTGCAGAGAGTACAAGCAACCAAGCCTTGGTTTACAGAGGTAAAAACTAGACCACATAATGCTCTAACTATGGTGGTATCTTGGTTGAGCAGTTAGGCCAATCTTGGAGAAGTGCTAAGCATTTTTTGGACTTGCAGTGTCAATAAATGTGGACACCCACTTACAAAACACTTCAGATTTTTATAAAATGTTTAAGACCAAGATCAGTAAAATCGGGTAAGTATTGTTTAAGTTATGATTTTTCAAAGTTTAGAAAATGTTCTGTTTCTGTGCGTAATTAGGCACCATAGGAATCAATGGGAGAAAGCATTTCAAAATGCATATACAATGAGGCAATGCTTTTACCAATGTCTCCTTTTGCTTTTAGGTCAAGGTCATTGAGGTGTCCTGTGAACAATGGACAAGCCGGAGAAGTTCTGGCAGCTCCCAGTTCTGGCGGGAGCACCTGCTGAATGTCTTTGGAGCTGGTGCAGGAGCACTGAAGGGGACCCCTTGGAAAAGCACAGCTCATGTGTAATTAAAGGTGAGTCCGCTGGGTCCCCTTGGAGTGTAAAGGTGTCAGGCAGTGGGGGAACCTTAAATCATAGCTGGTTCTCCAGTGCAGGGGCCAAGGATGCCAGGTGCAGAGCAGATAGGTCAGTCAAGATCTGTGTGCAAAGGTGCCCTTGCAACCAGGAGGATGGTCACTTAGAGGGTAGGTTTCAGGTAAGCAGGGACACTCTGGGGGTGATTCTTATGCATCCTGAGATCCCTCGACTAGTGATTGTTTCTGGTCCTTGGAGAGTCTGGAATGGAATTTTCTTCCGGTTGTCCAACATTGGGAATCCAAAGCCCCTGGCTAGTGCATGATTCAGCCAGTGGAGGCTGCAGTGCCACCAGACTTGGAACACTTGCTGGGTTTGTCCTCTGCATCTGTTGAGTAGAATTTGGTCTGGCCGATGTGTCTAGTTCATTGGTCAACGGCTGATCAGTGAACAGGACTTCACTGGTTTCTGAGTCTTGCTTGTAGGGAGTGATGCCTTCACTAGGGAGGTAGGTACTTGGTGATTCTCAGAAGGTTGGAGGCCCTTTGGGGTTCCTTAAAGTCTGTCCATTGTTCAGTCCACCCCTGAGCAGTGATTGACTAGTCCTCTGTGCAGCAGGCAGGGTTTTGCACATTTTTCTTTGTGCAGCAGGACTTCTGTTCTCGAGCTTTGTGTCGTCTGTCACTGGCCTTCTTGTGTCTATTGAATCTCATCTGCAGGTCTAGGGATGCCCACTAAATACTGCATTTAGTGGGTGTGTAGGGGAGTTCCTAGTAGTGGCCAATGGGCCTTAGGGTGGCTACACCCACTATGTGATGATTTCCTGTGGGGAGAGGTCACATCCCAACCCTTTTTTTACTGTACAAGATAGAGGAAAATGAAATGGAGTTCACCTCCCGTGCAACACATTGGGGGTGATGCAGGCTGGGGTGGCCGCTCCTCCTAGTCTTTGTGTATTGTCCCACCATAGCTTCCACCAAAAGTGGGGGATTGCAATGGGGGCCGCCATCTGCTGCTAGCAGCAGGACTGGGGTACGAGTTTCAAGGGCAGTAAGCCTTTTGAATTTGTAGGCAGGGCTGTGTACATTCCTGGGAGAGGAGGTGTAACACTTCTGCCCAGGAAGAGCTTTGTTTTCAGGTCCCAGAGAGAAAAGGCCCTCACTCCAGAATCTTGTCTGGCAGTACCAGGCTGGTTAAAACCAGAGAGCAACCATGTCAGAGTTAATTTGTTTTATAGTGTCACCTCTAAGGTGGCCCCTGGGTACATTTCTCAATAAATCCAGTTTGCATGTATTTTTGCTAGCAAACAACCCAGGGTTCAGAGTGGCCATCATGAAGCTGTGAAACTTGTACTGACCAGTGTCTAGCACATGCATTCAAAACAGATGCTCTGTTCACTTAATATATCCAAGGTTTGGCAAGGACACAGTAGGAGCATATTGCTCATGTACCTCTGCCCACACATGCAGTGTATTGCACCCTGCCTTAGGGCTGAAAGGCCTGCTAGAGGGGAGGCTTACCTACATTGCATGCAATGTGTAGTGCACAGGTCACACATGCTGTGTGCCATGTCAGGTTTCCATTATAGGGTTTCACCAAGACACTCAGCCTGCAATGGCAATGCTGGTTGCACTTGGATGCATGACCCCTGAGGCTGGCAGATCCTGAGCTGCTGCCCTTAGGAGCCTACCCTTTGACCCCGTGCCCTAGGTAACTAAGTATTATTTACCAGGGGATTATAGTTGCATCTAAAGGGGTTTCCAATTGTGCCAATACATCACAATAGTTTAGAGAAAGAGATCTGGCACTGGAACCCTGTTTAGCAGGGGACAAGGGCACTTACAACTTTAAAACCACATCATATACCAGGCAGAAATTGGGGGGCTAACCATGTCAAAAGAGGCACTTTCTCACAAATAATACAGTCAGTCAATCACCTATGTATCAGTCATGCTCTCACTCACTCACCCACACATGCACTCATACACTCACTCAATCTCCCATTGATGGACACAGTAAGTCACCCTTATACCACTCATCCATTCACCTACATGCACATGCATCACTCATGCATTTATTAAGTCACAGATACATGCACTCATGCACTCACTCAATCACCTATATGCCACTCTTGTACTCACTCACTCACCCATATATGAACTCATTCAATCACCCATATATTGCTCATACACTCACTTGCATACCCATACATGCACTCATACACTCAATCAGTCATCCATACAGCATTCATGCACTCAGTCAATCACACATACAGAACTCATGCACTCACTCACTCATGCATACATACACTGATGCACTCTATCAATCACCAATACAACACGGATGCACTCACTCTAATACACAGGTGATTGGCTCTTCAGTCACCATTGTAAGTCCCTCATAAATGGTACCCCTGGTACCTAGGGCATGGGTACTGAAGAGGGACCCCAAGAGCTGAAGCACCAATTGTGCCACTCTGGGAGGCCCCACACCAACTTAATGCAGACTGCCATAGCAGGTGTGTGAGAAGGTGTTCTCTAAAATTGCAAACTCGACATATCACTCTGTCTGGGGGCCATGACCCCTAGCACTGCATGCACTATAGGTCACTCCTATGCATGGTGTACATCAAAGAGGTAATATATATATATATATATATATATATATATATATATATATATATATAGGTTTGCTTCAACTTTCTATAAGCAAACACAGGTGCACATGTGCATACGCATCCATTCACAAGCAACGCACACATGCTCATTCACAAGCATGCACAAATGTATACATGCAAACAAATACCACTACATTCAAAAATACAAGCAAACACATACACCCACCCATTGGCAAACAGATGCATGGAAACACATACACACACCCATTTACAAATAGGTACATGCAAATACATATACCCTCCCATTCGCAACCATTTGCACATGAATATACATACACTCATAGCACACTCACTAACCCAAATATACAATTAAGCACTTACCGGAATGGCTGTGACAGAGAGGCAGATGAAATGAACGGTGGGAGGGAAAAGCACAACAACCTGAGTAGGATCTAGACATATAGGGCAGCATCAGGCTGCAGGAACAGGAAGAGCCTTCTTTTATTGACTAACCTTGACACAGTTCAGCCTATGAGAAGAGGACCTCTCCTAACTTGTCGCTTTCAACAAGACTTGCTGATCACACCTCAGTCTGAAGAGTTTGGAAAGGGTGGTGTGAGGCTTCACTAAATGGCAGTCAGTCCTGGACATTTCAGACCTGAAATCTAAAGTACTCATTGTTGATTCTATTAGTGACAGTCCCCTACATCATTAGGACAAAGATCCTCACAGCGCTTTGCTGGGCTATTGATGGCTACTGCCTTTTTCAGCCTAGCAAATCTTGACTGCCTGGTGCCTGCTCAGTACCTCATGTAAAGTGCCTGGCTGGCTTACCCCGCCTTAAGTGTGTGTCAGGATGACCTTTGTACCACATGAGTTTCTCTATATAGTGATTAATGTTCATACCTGTCCCATGGGCATATTGGGTTGTCCTTGCTATGGTTCTCCAGTCTGACAACCAGTCATCAGGCACTGGAAACTAGAAGGGGCAGAGCCTCAAAACCCTCTCAGATAGGCCACCACTGCACGGATCAGACATGGCCACTGGGGTTCCACCATGGCGGGTGAAGTCATTTGTCATAAGTAGCCCGGAATCTTTCCTACAATGGTATACAAATTAGGCGAAGTATACCCTTTACTCACTTGCCTCTTTGTTTTGAGGGCAAGCAGTCAAAGGGTTCTCAGTGAGGTACTGTTTGGCAAAGACACAGGACTCAAAAATCAATCAACATGCCTAATAATTTTTTTCTAATCCAATGCTTATCTTTCAAGAAATGAAAATACTTTTAATATCACAGACATATGAAATGTTATACAACATATGTGGCCCTGCATTGGTTGGTAAACCTGGAGAAGCATAAGGCATCACAAATGTCTGCCCTGCATTACTCTTCACACCATACCCTATATTGCTGCCTAGTTTCATTTATATCTGTACGTCACTCTACTTACCGCCACTCCATGCCACTCCACTCCACAGTATTCCACTGTACACCATTGCAGTGCACACCATTGCACTCTACACCACTACACTATACCCTTTCCACTCTATACCACTATAATGTACTCCATTTCACTCTTCACCACTCCACTCTACATGACTCCCCTCTACTCCATTTCACTGTATGCACTTCCATACTAGGCCACTCCACTGTATGTATGCCACTCCAGAGCATTCCAATCCAGTTTAAGCTCCACTGTACACCACTCCACTCTGCAATATATAACTTTGGGCCACTCCAGTGCACACTAGTCCAATGTATATCACTCCACCGTATGCCACTCCACTGTATACCACTATACTACATGCTATTCCATTGTACGCCCCTCCACTCTGTGCCACTCCATTGTATATCAATTGACTGTACTCCACTATACTATACGCTACTCTACTGGATGCCACTCCACTCAACGATAATCCACTCTATGCTATTCCACTCAACCCCACTCTAGTGTATGCCACTCCAGTGTACGATACTCCACTGTATGCCACTCCTCTCTACTCTATTGCACTGTATGCCAATGTACTGTACAACATTCCACTGTACGCTATTCCACTGTAGGCCACTCCACTGTATGTCACTCCATTGTATGCTATTCCATTAGAATATGTCAGTTGACTCCAAGCTATTACAGTCCACCCTACTCCAGTGTACCCACTCCATTCTATGCTATTTCTTTTGACAATACTCCACTCTATGTCGATCCACTGTTTGCTAGTACACTCTACTCCAGTCCAGTGTGTGCTGATCTAGTGTACTCTACTCCCATGTATGCTCTTCCACTTTATACTATTCCACTTTATGCTACTCCACTAAACACCACTCCACTGTACGCCGCTACACTCTCTGCTATTCCACTGTATGCACTCCACTCTACGACACCTCACTGGATGCTATTACACTGTATGCAACTCCACTGTATGCTACTCCACTCTACGCCACTCCAGGGTACGCCACTGCAATCTGCACCATTCCATTCCACGCTATTCATTTGGACGTCACTTCACTACACAGCACTACACTATATGGTATTCCAATCTACAACACTCTACTGTACCCCACTCCAGTCTATGAAACTACAGTGTCTGCAACTGCACTTTATGCTATTCCACTCTATGCCTGTGAGAAAAGGCCTCTTTTGTCTTGGTTAGCCCCCTACTTTTTGCCTGGTATTGATGCAGTCTCAAAGTTGTTAGCGCCCAGGGCCCCTGTTAATCTGATTCCCTGGGCCAGATCTCTTTCTCTAAAACTGTTGTGATGCATTGGCACAATTGGCACCAACTTTAACTGCCACTATAAGTCCCTAGTAAATGATACTTAGGGACCCAGGTCATGGAGTTATGGGATACAAAGAGTAGGCCCCTGAGGGCAGCAGTACAGATTGTGCTGGCCTTAAGGGCGCTGCATCCAGATGCACCTAGCACTGCCATTGCAGGCTGACTGTCCTGGTGCAATCCTAATATGTAAACCCTACATGGCACACAGCCTGTGTGCCCTGGACACTATACACTGCATGCAGTATGGGTAAGCCACCCCTCTGGCAGGCCTTCCAGTCCTAAGACAGGGTGCACTGTATTGTATGTGAGGACATAGCTGCCAGAGCAATACGCAACTACCATGTCCCTGCCAAACCAGAGACATACTAAGTAAACAGAGCAGCTATTTTAAATACATGTGCTAGACACTGGTCAGTATGAGTTTCACAGGTACTGGTTGATGGCCAGTCTGAACCCTGGGTTGTTCGGTATTAAAAAAATCAGAATGATAAATCCAATCTGGTAAGAGTATTGGATTTATTGCAAAATGTACACAGGGATAATTGTGGATAAATACAGATAGCATTAGCCTCCTCCCGCCCCAGCCCCATAGTGGCCCTGTACCGGCCTCGGGGACTTTTCCGCAGCTGCTCCCACCGGAACCGGGAATCAACCGAACTTCTCCAGCTGGTCCACAGGGCTTACTGATGCTCAACTTACAACCAAGAGGCGACATTGGTAAACGCATTGTCTGATTTTATATACCTTTTTTAAAAATTCTCCATTGATTCCTATGATGAAAAATTACACACAGAACTGAGACATTTTCCAAACTTTGAAAATTCAGAACTTAAAAAGTACTTCCCTGGTTTTGATGATCTTCCTCTTAAATTTTTTTAAAAATCTGAATTATTTTAGTAAATTAGTCTCAAGTTGTTCTTTAGAGTGCCTGTCTTGCTTTATCGATACTGTGAGTACAACAAATGCTTTGCACTTCTCCAAGATTAGCCTAACTGCTCAACTAAGCTACATAAAAATTAGAGTCAAACTTGGGAAGAGTTTGTGGACTATTCAGTGAAAATGGTGGGTGCTTGGTTAGCTTGTAACAAGGTACAAGATTATGTTGGGCTGTCTAACCTATCAATGAAAGAGCATCTGCTGAGTAATTGTAACAATGAGAAGCTACATGAATACCTGGTACGCTTTCCCCTCAGGAATTGGGGAGGAAGGCAGACCACTGGATAAAAACAAGGGTTACCAAAACTACCACTGGTGGGGGAGACCAAAAGAAAGAGGCCATAAAGCCCCCCCAAGGGAAAGATTAGAGCTAAAACATAAACAAAGAGTCCTCACAAGGGCCCCAAATGCTTGCACAGGAGGGTGGGCCCCAAGACTCCTCACAGCCTAGGGTTGGGTACAACGGTGGGCACTTTGATCCCAACAATGCTTGGTACCATGATTGCAAAAAAAGGGCACCAAACTGGAGATCCCAGTTGTAAAAATAAAAAAGAGTTTCTCTAGTCAACCTGCAGTAAATGCTGTAGCTAATCTCCAGATGGGATCAGAGGTGTGGCCGGACCATGTGAGTGACCCCACAGAGGCAACATTAGTCACTGAGGAAGGGTAGAACTATCCTATGCTGACTGGTCAAGCAATGTTACAAAATACAGACAGCACCCTTTGATTAATGGGGAGAAACTTGAAGCATTGAGGGACACATGGGCTAGTGTTACCATGGTAACTCAACACTTGGTCCACTCAAATCAGTTTCTGTTAGGGAAGTCTTACCCTATCACCAATGCTGACAATGAGACTAAGTTCCATCCCATGGCTATGGCAACCTTTGATTGGGGGGAGTAGTAGGGCAGAAAGAAGTGGTTGTGTCCTCATCGATCCCAGTAGATTACATGCTTGGAAATTACCTGGAACATTCACCCTGGCCTGAAGTACAACTGAAGACCCATACAGCCTTGCTGGGGTTCCCAGAATTTTCTCGTGTCAAGGCTAGGGCACAGAGCAAACTTCAGAAAGAAAAATGAAAGTTGGATCCTGAAATAATCGACCAGCCTCCCAAGAGAAAGGGCGCAGAGACTGGGGAACCAGCATTAAATCAGATCACAAGTCAGAACCCCTCTTCCCAGGAAGAGGACTAGCAATTCCCAGAGGGAACTGAGCCTGCAGAGCTTGGGCCTTACCACCCAGAGCTCTTTGGCCCATGGGGACACACTAGGGAGGATCTGTGCTAGAGGCAGAGAACCTGTCTCCCTTTTGAAGGCCTGAGGCAGCAAGCTGCACAGGAAGAACGGGGTAATGTCAGTGGTACCCACAGGAATTGTTGGGAAGATGGGTTCCTGTTCACTGAGGCCAGAGACCTCAAGCCAGGTGCAGCCCGGAGGTTGGTAGTGCCGCAGAAGTTCAGAGAGTTTCTCCTCATTATAGCCCATGACATTCCCCAAGTTGGACATTCGGGCCAAAGCAAGAGTAGGTTGGTTAACTACTTTTACTGGCCAGGATTGTCACAAAAAGTGAAAGTCTTTTGCCAGTCCTGCACTACCAGCCAAGCCAGTGGCAAGGCTGGTGGACACTTAAAGGCCCCCTTGATGCCACTACCTGTGGTTGTGGTTCCTTTTGAAAGGGTACATGTTGACATTGTTGGCCCCCTTTACCCTCAAACAGCATCAGGACACAGATAGATTCTGGTGGTAGTGGATCATGTCACTAGATATCCTGATTATATATCCCTTAGGTCCATAACTGCACCTGCAGTAGGTAAAGCCCTCCTGGGTGTTTTAGTAGAGAAGGGTTACCTAAGGAGGTAGTATCAGACAGGGGTTCAAACTTTATGTCTGCATACGTGAAACACATGTGGAAAGAATGTGGTTTGACTTATAAGTTCACAACCCCATAGCACCCACAGGCAAATGGGTTGGTTGAAAGGTTTAACCAGGCCGTAAAAGGTAGGATTGGACGACTCCCTGCAAAATAAGAAGGCGATGGGATATCTAATTTCCATTCTGTTTTTTGCCTACAGGGAAGTGCCACAAAAGGGAGTAAGATTCTCTTCATTTGAACCTTTGTTTGGGCATCCTGTTAGGGGACCATTAAGTATTGCAAGGGAAGGCTGTAGGAAAGTACCATCTTGCCTGGCATGTTACCCCCATATTTCATTGTATGTATGTTGTTTAAGTCCATGTGTCACTGGGACCCTGTCAGGCAGGGCCCCAGTGCTCATAAGTATGTGCCCTGTATGTGTTCCCTGTGTGATGCCTAACTGTCTCACTGAGGCTCTGCTAACCAGAACCTCAGTGGTTATGCTCTCTCTTTACTTCCAACTTTGTCACTAACAGACTAGTGACAAAATTTGCCAATTTACATTGGCATACTGGTACATCCATATAATTCCCTAGTATATGGGACTGAGGTACCCAGGGTATTGGGGTTCCAGGTGATCCCTATGGGCTGCAGCATTTCTTTTGCCACCCATAGGGAGCTCTGAAAAGGCCCACATTATTTCACAGCCATTTTACACTGCACATAAGTAACTTATAAGTCACATATATGTCTAACCTTCACCTGGTGAAGGTTGGGTGCCACATTACTTAGTGCACTAGCCAAGGTGCCCCCACATTGTTCAGGGCAATTTCCCCGGACTTTGTGAGTGCGGGGACACCATTACACGCGTGCCCTACACATAGGGCACCACCTATGTGTAGCGTCACAATGGTAACTCCGAACATGGCCATGTAACATGTCTAAGATCATGGAATTGTCACCCCAATACCATTCTGGTATTGGGGAGACAATTCCATGATCCCCACGGTCTCTAGCACAGAACCCGGGTACAGCCAAACTGCCTTTCCGGGGTTTCACTGCAGCTGCTGCCAACCCCTCAGACAGGTTTCTGCCCCCCTGTGGTCCAGGCAGCTCTGGCCCAGAAAGGCAGAACAAAGGACTTCCTCAGAGAGAGGATGTTACACCCTCTCCCTTTGGAAAAGGTGAGAAAGGCTGGGGAGGAGTAGCATCCCCCAGCCTCTGGAAATGCTTTGATGGGCACAGATGCTGCCCATCTTTGCATAAGCCAGTCTACACCGGTTCAGGGATTCCCCAGCCCTTTTCTGGTGCAAAACTAGACAAAGGGAAGGGGAGTGACCACTCCACTGACCAGCACCTCCCAGGGGAGGTGCCCAGAGCTCCTCCAGTGTGCCCCAGACCTCTGCCATCTTGGATTCAGAGGTGTTGCTGGCACACTGGACTCCTCTCAGTGGCCAGTGCCAGCAGGTGGCATCAGAGACTCCTTTTGTTAGGCTCTTACCTCTCTTAGTAGCCAATCCTCCTTCCTTGGTAGCCAAACCTCCTTTTCTGGCTATATAGGGTCTCTGCTTTGGGAAATTCTTCAGATAACGAATGCAAGAGCACATCAGAGTTCCTCAGCATCTCCCTCTTCACCTTCTGCCAAAGGATCGACTGCTGACTGCTCAGGACGCCTGCAAAACCGCAACAAAGTAGCAAGACGACTACTAGCAACCTTGTATTGCTTCATCCTGCCGGCTTTCTCAACTGTTTCCAGGTGGTGCATGCTCTGGGGGTAGCCTGCCTCCTCTCTGCACCAGGAGCTCTGAAGAAATCTCCCGTGGGTTGACGGAATCTTCCCCCTGCAACCGCAGTCAACAAAAGACTGCATCACCGGTCCTCTGGGACCCCTCTCAGCATGACGAGCATGGTCCCTGAAACTCAGGAACCCTGTGCAAGTGGCTCCCACAGTCCAGTGACTCTTCAGTCCAAGTCTGGTGGAGGTAAGTCCTTGCCTCCCCACGCTAGACTGCATTGCTGGGTGATTTGCAGCTGCTCTGGCTCCTTTGCACTCTTCTAGGATTTCCTTTGTGCACAGCCAAGCCTAGGTCCCCGACACTCCTTTCTGCAGTGCACAACCTTCTGAGTTGTCCTCTGGCGTTGTGGGACTCCCTTTTGTGACTTCGGGTGGGCTCCGGTTCACTCTTCTTCTAAGTGCCTGTTCAGGTACTTCTGCGGGTGCTGACTGCTTCTGTGAGGGCTCGCTAAGTTGCTGGGCACCCCCTCTGTCTCCTCCTCCAAGTGACGACATCCTGGTCCCTCCTGGGCCACAGCAGCACCCAAAAACCTCTCCCGCAACCCTTGCAACTAGCAAGGCTTGTTTGTGGTCTTTCTGTGTGGAAACACCTCTGCAAGCTTCGTCACGACGCAGGACTTCCATCCTCCAAAGGGGAAGTTCCTAGTCCTCTTCGTTCTTGCAGAACACCAAGCTTCTTCCAACAGGTGGCAGCTTCCTTGCACCCTCAGCTGGCATTTCCTGGGCTCCTGCCCACTCTCCACACTGTCGCGACTCTTGGACTTGGTCCCCTTCTCTTACGGGTACTCTGGTCTGGAAATCCACTGTTGTTGCATTGCTGGTGTTGTTCCTCTTGCAGAAACCCCCTATCACGACTTCTGTGCTCTCTGGGGGTAGTAGGTGCACTTTACACCTACCTTTCAGGGTCTTGGGGTGGGCTATTTTTCTAACCCTCACTGTTTTCTTACAGTCCCAGCAACCCTCTACAAGCTCGCATAGGTTTGGGGTCCATTCGTGGTTCGCATTCCACTTTTGTAGTATATGGCTTGTATTGCCCCTATACCTATGTGCTCCTATTTCCAATCCACTGTTACTTTACATTGCTTGCATTACTTCCTTTTGCTATTATCTGCATAATTTTGGTCTGTGTACATATATCTTGTGTATATATCTTATCCTCATACCGCGGGTACTCACTGAGATACTTTTGGCATATTGTCATAAAAATAAAGTACCTTTATTTTTAGTATATCTGTGTATTGTGTTTTCTTATGATATTGTGCATATGACACCAGTGGTATAGTAGGAGCTTTACATGTCTCCTAGTTCAGCCTTAGCTGCTTTTCCATAGCTACCTTCTATCAGCCTAAGCTGCTAGAAACACCTCTTCTACACTAATAAGGGATAAGTGGACCTGGCACAGAGTGTAAGTACCTCTGGTACCCACTACAAGCCAGGCCAGCCTCCTACAAAGGCTGGGCGAGAGCTCTCAAAGAGTCAAAGCAAGACATAGTGGAATATGTAGTTGGCCTACATTCAAGGATGGCAGAGTACATGGAAAAAGTCAACCACATTCTTCAGCCCTGTCAAGAGCTGCAAAAGCCTTGGTATGGCCAACAAATTAGAATTGTGGTATTTCATCCAAGGCAGAAAGTTTGAGTGTTGGAGCCTGTTGCTCTAAGGGCCCTCCAGGACAAATGGTCCGGGCCCTATCCCATACTGGAAAAGAAAGGGTAAGTCACCTACTTGGTGGACTTAGGCAGTAGCATAAAACCCAAAATAATCATTCCTGTCAACTGCCTAAAACCCTATTATGACAGGGCTGATGTGACCATGCTTATGGTTACAGATGAGGGACAGGAGGATGAGAGTGAGCCTCTCCCTAATCTCCTCTCCAGAAACCCACAAGATGGTTCTGTGGACGGAGTTATCTTATCAAGGACCCTCACAGAACAAGAGCAAGCTGATTGCAGGAAAGTCCCCAACCAGTTTGCTGAGCTATTTTCCCTGACCGCTGGCAAGACTGATTGGTGTGCCCATGATGTGGACACTGGTGACAGCTAGCCTGTCAAGAACAAAATATATAGACAGTCTGACCATGTCAGGGAAAGCATCAAAGCTGAAGTGAAAAAATGCCGGATTTGGTTATCATTGCACCCTCAGAAAGTCTCTGGCCTAGCCCAGTAGTTTTAGTCCCCAAACCTTATTGAAGGAAGAGAAAAAGGAAATTAGGTTTTGTGTGTATTACAGGGGCCTCAATTATGTGACAAAAACTGATGCACAACCAATTCCAATAGCTGACGAGCTCATAGACAGACTAAGGGCAGCCAAATGTCTGAGTACTTTTGATTTGACATCAGGGTACTGAAAGATTGGACTGATCACAGGAGCAAAAGAGAGGTCAGCATTCTCCACTTCTAGTGGGCATTATCAGTTCACTGTTATGCCCTTTGGACTAAAGAATACACCTGCCACCTTTCAGAGGTTGGTGAACCAAGTCCTTGCTGGACTGTAATCCTTTAATGCAGCTTACCTTGATGATACAGCTGCCTATAGTTCCACCTGGCAGAATCACCTGATCCACCTAGGAAAGATTTTGGAGTCTCTGCAAAAGGCACGCCTCACTATCAAGGCCAGTAAGTGCCAGTTAGGGCAGGGTAAAGTTGTTTACTTGGGCCACCTGGTAGGTGGAGACCATGTTCAACACCTCCAACCCAAGATCCAGACCATTCTGGCTTAGGAAGCTCCCACAACTCAGACTCAGGTCAGGGTATTCCTTGGCTTGACTGGGTTTTATAGGAGATTTGTGAAGGATTATGGCACCATTGTGGCCCCCTTCACAGAGTCAACCTCCTAGAAAATGTCCGAACAGCTTAACTGGACAATGAGATGTCAAAGGGCCTTTGACTTTCTGAAAAATGCTATGTGCTCTGCTCTAGTTCTACAAGCTCTAGACTACTCAAGGCAGTTTATTGTCCAAACAGATGCTTTTGATCTGGGGTTAGGAGTGGTCCTAGCACAGACAAATGATGAAGGACATGGCCAGCTTTTTGCTTTTATAAGCAGAAGATGATTCCCTAGGGAACAAAAATGGAGTGCCATAAAGAAGGAAGTCTTTTCTGTGGTTTTGGCCCTGAAGAAGCTGAGGCCATACCTGTTTGGCTCTCTCTTCATAGTTCAGACCTACCACAGGCCTCTCAGATGGCTACAAAAAATGAAAGGTGAAAACCCCAAACTGCTTAGGTGGTCTATTCCCCTACAGGGAATAGACTTTCAAATGGAACACAAACATGGAACTGAACCTGCCTTTCCAGGTTGTTCCAGTTAGATGATGAAGACACAGTAGGAAAAGGGTAGTCTCACCCTCTTTCGTTTGGGGAGGATAGTGTGAGGAAATGCCTCTTTTGTGATGGGGAACACTCCACCTTTTGCCTGGTATTGATGTGGTCTCAAGGTTGTTAGTGCCCAGTGCCCTTGCTAACCAGGATTTCTGGACCAGAACTCTTTCTCTAAAACTGTTGTGATGCATTGGCACAATTGGCACCACCCTTAACTACCACTATAAGTCCTTAGTAAATTGTTCTTAGTTACCCAGGACATGAGGTACTAATGGAAGGCCCCTGAGAGCAGCAGCATAGATTGTGCTACCATTAAGGGCCCTGCATCCAGATGTACCTAGCACTGCTATTGCAGGCTGACTGTCCTGGTGCAATCCTAAATTGCAAACTTGACATGACACACAACCTGTGTGCCCTGTCCCCTAGACGCTGCATGCAGTATCGGTAAGCCACACCTCTGGCAGGTCTTTCAGCCCTAAGACAGGGTGCACTATATTGTATGTGAGGGCATAGATTCATGAACAATATTCCCCTACTGTGTCCCTGCCAAACCTGGGAAATAATAAGTAAACAGAGCAGCCATTTTAAATATAGGTGCTGGACACTGGTCAGTGTGATTTTCACAGCTACATGATGGCCACACTGAACCCTGGGTTGTTTGGTATCAAATAACTCAGAATGATAAATCCGATCTGGTACCAGTATTGAATTTATTGCAAAACGTACACAGGGGTCACCTTGGAGACCCATGCAAAGCTAACTACCACTGGCATGGTTGCTGTCTGGTCCTAGCCAGCCTACTACCACCAGACATGATTCTGAAATCCTGGGGTGAATGATCCTGCGCTATGGGTCCCAGAACAAAACATTTCCTGGGTGGTGGTGTAGCACCTCCCTCCTCATGAATGTGCACTGCCCTGCTAGTGAGCTTCAATGGGCTTACCACCTTTGAAACTCGACCCCCAGTCCTACTGCTAGCAGCAGATGGCCACCTCCATCGACAACCCCCGATTTTGGCAGCAGCAACTGTGTGAAAACTTATAAGGGGCAGTAGGAGTGGTCAGCCCCATCTTGCACCACCTCTAGTGTTGCATGCAAGGTGACCCCTCTATTTCATTTTCCCCCATCTTGCATGGAAGGAAAATAGCCTATCAGGTGTAGGGAAGTGATCTCTGCCCCCAGGAAGTGGACACTTAGTGGCTACACCCTAAGGTAGATGACTCATTGGTCACTACCACCTGTGCAGTGCTTTTCCAAGTAGTCCCCACAGTGCCCTGTCCCAGCTCCAGTGACTTTTCAATAGCTGCTCCTACCGGATCCAAGAGTCATCTCAACTTATCTAGCTGGTCCACAGGGCTCACCGACGACCTCGACCTACAATATGATACTTTACTCCACAAATCCACTTCACACCACTCCACCTTATCCAACTCCTAAACAATTACCTCTAAGACACTCAATAACAATCCTTGCTACCACACTATACTGCACTCTATTCTACTCCACACCACTTCACTCTACAACAATCTAATCCACTCTGTGGCACTCGTTTCAACTTAATTGTACAACATTTTCAAACACTCTATGACACACCAGTCCACTCCACTATGCACCATTCAACTGCACTCTATGACTCTTTATTATATTCTTTGTGTTAGAAATGGGGTTTCTGGTTGGCTAGGGTATGCACCTAAGCCAGGCAGAACCCACCCACTCTAGTCAGGGCAACGGAGTTACACGTCCAAGATAACTCCTGCTCACCCCCTTAGTAGCTTGGCACGAGTAGTCAGGCCTATCCCAGAGGCAATGTGTAAAGTGTTTGCACAACACACACAGCACACGTGACGCACTATCCCCACCACAAAGGAAACAGAACACCAAGTTATATAAAAATAAACTGTACTGTACACAACATCTTTAGACCAAACAGAACATGTCAGTAATAACCTGCTACCCAAGCAGTTGTCAAAACGTTTCACAGTACTGTTACCCTGCAGAAATCAGCAGTAGTCACATGTAATTTTAAAGTTTTAAAAAGATTTAAAAAATTCAGTTGATGAGGGTGAGCTGTAGTAGGCCTATATACTAAATTCACTGCCAGAAATACTCTTCTCAGACATAATAGCCATCATCCCAGGAACTTAAGGTACAATTTACAGTTTGGGCAATTCTTAAGGAATGAAACATAATTGCACCAAGAAAGATGACTATTTTTTTAGAAACCAAGGGCCATATTTATACTTTTTGACGTACAACTGCGCCAACGCAGTTGTGCGTCAAAAATATTACCTCCGGCTAACGCCATTTCTGTGTGCCGTGCGGGTGTCAAATTTATACATTGACGCACGGCGGCGCAACCCCCAGGTGTGAGTCATTTTTTTTTACGCACAGCGTCACGTCGTAAAGGAAAATGACATTAACGCGGCGGAAATGTCTGTGAGCTGATTTATAACACCGCAAACCGGATACGCGGCGTTTTCTGACGCAATTGCGTAAAAAGTCCCCGCAAACACAGCAATTTGTGCAGAGGAGAGACAAAATGGACCCCAGGTACTTGTACAGACCCCAGGAAGATGACAACAGACCAGGAACCAGCCAGGAGGACCCACACAAGACCCAGGACAGGGAGAAGAAGAAAAGAAAGTGTTGCTTCAATGCAGAGGAGCAGGAAATTCTGGTGAAAGAGGTGACGGAACACCAGCACCAACTGTTTGTCACCTCAAAGTTGCCAATAAGTAGGAGAGAGGCAATATGGCAACAAATTGTTGACAAGATCAACAGTGTGGCAGAAGTACGCAGAACAGTCATCAAGTGCAAGAAACGCTGGCATGACTGCCAGCGCAGGACCAAGGAAAAGGTGGGCAGGTACAGGAAGGCAGCACTGCAGACTGGAGGTGGGAGTCCAGCACCACAGGAGCCCCTGGACCACATGGAGGAGAAGGTGGCAGCCGTCATCCCGGAGGAGATCGTCACAGGGATCCAAGGACAGGACAGCGCAGATTACCAGGAGACAACGCACATGCAGGGTAAGTCTCATGGGGGATTAAAATGCACAAATGTTAACTGCCAGCGGGGGGAATACCTACTACACAATGCATGTAAGTCATTGTATACATGGAGTGGCATGGGTAAAGGGGAACGGCACCGGGCCATGGCCCGTTCAGAGGAAACCTGGGGCACACCACTACACAACACCAGCAACCTTTGCATGGGGGTATGCTGCCATGTCAAGAATGTTGCAAAGGTAAAGCCAGGCCAGGAGGGCAGGGCACAACGTAAAAATGGCATCCCGTCACACGTCAGCCAGCATACTCCCTATATTAACTAGGGCCTAATTAACAACCTCTAGCCATACCAACAACTGGAAAGTAACATTGACAACAGTTGCCACTACCACCTCTGCTGTGTGTGCTGGTCAAGTAGCTAATGGCAGTAATGTCCCCATTGATCAACCACACCCAAATTAGAGGGTTCAGAATGACAACGTTAACAATCCCCTGAAACAAGACAAATGTTCCAGTCCTGTCAAATGTGAATGTCCATAGTTCCTGCAAACATCAGCCAATGTCATCCACATTAGGAGGTACACAGCACTAATGTCACACCCATGCTGCATATGTCAGGGTCCATCCTGTGCCTGGGTCACAATGCAACATCCCAAATGTCATACTACCTAGACAACAGCATTGAGGGGGAGGACACATGTAACTGGTCACAGAAATACACCTGCACAGTCGGAGGAGGAAATAGGACACTGCTACGACTATCGGGCAATCCAATGGACCACTCATTCCCCAACATCAGCAGTACACATTACCAATGCTAACATCCATATTGTGCCATAAAAATGATATACATAGTATACGCTACATTTCAACTACATATAGGTGGATGTGAAAGATCAGAGACTGAGGCAGGTCCAGATTGTTAAGTGTGCTGCTAGTGCCATCAGAGCACCCACAGCCACGGCCTCACCATGAGAATGGAAGTAGATGGAGGGTTGAGTAGGACAATAAGGTGGCAATTCACAATTTGCCCTGAAACAACACCCAGAGGAGATGATGATGGCAAGTCCACAAACTGACCACAATACATAGGACATGCAGGTGGGGCATAGGCCGGGGAGAATGCCCATCGGAAAGACAGGAACTATGAACAGGAACCAAGATCGCATTGTGTAAATCATCACAAGGTAGGCATGTCACATTACAAGGCCCACAACACTGACACACTAATTGTACCGTATTTCATTGCAGAGGACGATGGATCTCCTGTGGATAAGCCTGTCCCGGACTACCCTGATGACATGGATGACGAGCTGACAAACATCAGCCACGAGACCCTCCAAGAGGTCCTTGAAACCTTCCAGACCCCACCTTCAGTCACAAGGAGGAGCACAGATACAGCAGCCAACATAGAGGACCCACCCACCACCCCAATCGTACGACCTGCCAGCTCCAATACAACAGGACTCTGACGACACTGGCACCAGCTTTGTGAGAACTGTAGACGGAGTACAGCAGGAGCTGGCCAAGGAGGTGCAGTGGGGATGCAAACTATGGCAGCCAGCCTAGAGGGGGTGCGTTTGTGCATGATGTCATCTGAAGAACAGGCAGCAGCTATGCAAGGGCTAACATCTATCTTGCAGGAACAGCAAAAAAGCCTGAAGGAAATCAGCACAGCTGTATACAGTTGACCCAACACCTACAACAGCAATCCTGTCAACGCGTGCACGACTGCAACATTGAACCCCTCAGGGCTGACCTGGCTGCCTACCATTGTGATGTGTCTGCTATTCTTAAGAACCAGCAGATCCTCCTTGCAGCAGTACTGCCCTTAACACCCCCACAGGTAGCAGCTACCGGGATGTCTGACTCCACGTCTACACACACTGAGGGGTGTGATGCCCCTTCACAACCACCACCAAGGGTAGAGGAGGCAACACACACAGCAGAAGATGAAGACAATGAACAGATCACCTTCACACGTAAAAGTACCTAGTAGCACTAGTCCCTGCCACATGGCCACCTATTCCCAAGGTCCTGCGCTTTGTAACATGTCAGTCTTGCAACAACTGTACACAAACACTGTTCTGCAAACCACTGTCTATCTTGTCAGCCTGCCCAGTGATTGTCTCTCATTAACTCATTGGCAAGTCCTGTCCCTCTGCACTGTCTGACACTTCACCCCAGCATGTCCAATGACATGTCCTTTTGCACTTGTTTAGGATCACAATGGAAGATGTCACTATAATGGAGTCACAATCATGGACAATGTACATATAGCACTACAGTACTTTTCAATAAATAGCACTTACACAACCACTTTGTCTCTGTGTAATGTGACACATCAACCGTGCAGCAGATCACTGAATTTTGCCTCCTGTCAAATATCATAGATTGTCAATACAACTGTCCTCAAATAATGTGGGCTGATAACTATGCACAGTGGCCTGGATTCTACCATACTCTGCCCTTCCTGAGGGTAATATCTGATGAAAAGAGAAACTATACACCATAACAGATCAACCCTTCCACAATGGATATCTAAACCATAAATTAGTGCCTTCAAAATGTTGCTTCAATGCAAAACTAACATATGTAACATTGCCCACAAATATAAGTGAGCAGTCACCAAACTGCATGAATGGATGTGTATGAGTTTACATCCAAATAAGTAATCATGCTGAACAGTGTAACAAATGATCTATGTGAGTTATGTACACTATACTACAAGAGAGCTTACTTCCACTCACCTTATAAGGGTTTCCTTGGACATCAGACTGCAGTCAGACATAACACAGTGTCCCCAATACTAAATCTGGAAGCACTGTATGTGACATTGAAAATATACATTATGAAAAAACACACTTTGGGATCCATAGTAACTGTGATTGGTGGTTGCAATGAATGGCCGAATCTTTGCAAGGTAGCTTTGGGGTAGCTGCCAATGTTACAGCTCCGTTGTGATTTGTTAGCAGCATAGGACACAAAATGTAATACAAAAGAAACACTGTACACCCATGCCAAGGCCCTGATCTACAAGCATGCAAGCATGTCACACATACTGTAAAGGGTTACCTACATATTTATTAAACAGTAAAAACAGAAGTGAAAACTCGGGGAAAAGCCTTACCTACCCTAATCTACTATAACTACTTATTACCCACAACTGTCCCTAACTAACCTAAGCTAAACTTACTTATCACATTTAACGAAACGTTCTAAACATCAACCCCCCCACCCCCCTTATGAGACGGGACACATGGAGGACAGCAGATACTAACCTAAACACATACTAGCCTATACTAAACATATATATATATATATATATTTGTTTGTTTTTTTAAATAAACACACAAGAACCACAACATTGCCGACCACCCACCCACCCACACACTTACAAAAAAAACAGTAGAAATATTCAGGACCCCCCACCCACTAACACTAACTAAACTAACATCCTATACTAACCTAACACTAAGCCCCCTAAACCCACAAAGTATAAGAACCAGGAACGAGGAGGGAGGGGAGGGAATCATGTCCGTCTAATATTCTACAAGTTGGCCCTCTGGAGGGTCCTCTTGATCGAACACACTCGCCGGTTGACCTGTCGCACCTCCTGCTGCAGTCGACCCATCTTCCAAAGGACACGGTCCAAATTTCGCTGCATTTGTCCAAAAGCAGCAGGGTCAATGGCTGCAGCTGGGGTGGTCTGGGTGCCAGCCGAGGAAGTATGGGGCTGTGTAGTGTCCATCTGCGGGCCATATTTCGGTACCCAGATTCAACTTGAAGTCTGTGTTCACATCTCATTGCCCGCCGTTGAAACTCCCTGACCTGGATGGGTGTCATATTTGCAGCTGTTAAGACAAATAGAAAATCTAACATTAGGTACTGCATTGTGTGAAATGGCACAAGAAGAAAATCAGACAATACATCTATTGTACTTGTAACAGCTCATATCATCATACAGATAATTGATTGTCCCTGAGGAAGTACATGGCAAGCCAGCCTACAAAGGTCCTATCACACATAGCACATTCAAACCCTACAAGATGGGTAACAACAGCCATGATTTTGGCATCGATGTTATGCCAGTTGTCAGCTAACAATCATGCTGCACATTCTCCACCACTGCCAGGGCTACAAATGTAATTGTACGGGATGGAAATCTAGGGCCACATGATTAGCAAGTTGTAAATGGACTTGCCAGTATAGTACTCATGTGCGAAACATGAGCGTGTATACTAGGTTCAGACAAAAGATTCACTGATTTACATGTCTGTGTACCAAACTTGTATCATCAGTCCTAGGTACACTATTCACAAACCTATGCCTGTGTTTGAGGGTGGGGTGTTGGACTAACAACTATTAATTTCTAACAACAAGGACACCCAGGAAGCTTAGGAAAGCTGGACATGTGTTTGGCTCAGCACACACACCACAGGTAAGGAGGATCTTCAAATGGGAGACAGCAAACCCTTGACCAATCCCATTGCCACTCATGTTTGGAAATGCAGACCTTTGTCCACATCATATACTACCAATAAGCCATGACGTACAACAAACACAGAGATGCAAGAACACCCCTGGCTATGAGTTGCATGCACAACTAGGCCATTGCACTCAAGTGCACATACTCGTAGCACTACATGTGGAGCTACATGCTGCTAGGAAGTTTAACCTACAGTTTAATAAGTACATTAGTGAACTGGGAAGCAGAAGTCTGTGGGTAAGCAGTTGGTAGCCTCATTCTGGGAGAATTTTGCTCTGACTGGCTGACTAAATCACAAATTTGGTCCAGTGCGACTCTTTCTGATTCAAGTTTTATCCACATGACTCATCCCTATTCACATTGCGGTACCTACAGGACTGACCACGTTCTGTGAGGACTGCATTACCAGTCAACCAGCCATTGTGACCATGACAAATTTATGACACACAGGTACAATGTACAGAGGGGCAAGGACAATTGTTAGCCCTCATGTTGATACAGTTTCTTCATTTGATGTGGCACAGCTATGATGAGTTGCAACATCCATAGAGATATGAACCCATGTGCATACCTTTGGCCAGCCATCCCTAATCGAAATGTGGCACAACAAACTCCAAATACCAGTCTAAGATGTTAGTTGAGTGCAGCTAGAACTTGTTCCCTATGTGTTCAAATCCAGATCAGACATGTATCCAAAATGAAAGAGGGACACAATAATCCCTAAGATTTTAGGAATTTCCATGATCGGTTTCCTTACACACTCATAAGACACACATGAGACATATGTTCGGGCCACATTGCTATCATCAATTGACGTGAAGCCTGCACTCATTTTCAGCCTCATGTAGTGTTTCGAAAGTCAGTCTAGCTGTTGCATCAACAAATTATGGTAATTATTTGGAAATGTCTATACCTCACAGGAAACTGTGGCCTATATCTATACATATTTGGCTCCTGATTTGTGTTGCTGTTTGACACAAAGGCGGCACTAACTTACATAATGCTAATGTATTCAGTAAGTTTGCGGAGCCCTTGCTTCCTAACAGCTAGCAATTGTGGTCCTTAACAAAGTAGATATATGACCCTGTATGTTTCAGTAGCATTCCACACACTCAACAACATTGCCGGCAGATGTTGTAAAAATCAGCTGATGTCACTACAGAGCATTTAAACGTGCACATTAACATGATTTGTACTCACCAACAGGGCCACCAATCACAATCCCCAGGTGGTCCAGTAGATCTTGCTCCCTGGTCAGCCCAGCGGTGCTTCAGCTGGTGGTCGTTTCTTGGTGTCCTATAAATCCGTTGCAGATGATGCAACACCCTTGCCCACCTGAGCCTCCGTGCCTCAGTGTGATACCCCTGTATCACCCGCCCACCTGCCTCAATCATTAGGGGTAGGAAATGGCACACGAACCAAATGAACCCCCCCAAGCTCCTCCTCACCCATCCTGCTGAGACGAGGCCTACCCAACATCTTTGCAGCAACAGAGAAGTACGGGATATAGAGGAACAAAGGAGAATAGGGGGAAGGTAGAACAGGAAAAACTTCAAAAAAACAACTAACACAGCCCAACTATACCCAAACTAACACTACCCACAACAGACTCATACCAAAACAAAGACAATACTTTACAACACAAATGAGCACAAAAAACACTCAGACAGGATACTACAACAAGTTTTTATTCACAAAAAGACAATAAAAAAACCACACAGGAGACAAAAGCACAATTTTAACTGACAAAACTCTGAACACAGCCACACAGTCAGGAAATATCACAGACTGCAAAGTGAAAGTACACCCACTGTACATAATCTGTAAACAGGATATCCTATTACATCACTTCCTGCCTAAAAGGGCGGGTGTTTTTATCGTCATGCGTCAAAATATTTTGACGCATACAGTCTGCGTGTCATTTTTTCGACGCACAGGAGAATATTTGAGCCCGCATCCATATATTTGGAAGTAGTTTTACACTTAACCAATTTTCTGAGGTACAGTGTGGAAGATACAGCTCAGGGGCAATGGTTATTTCAGGGCATTATGCGTCGTTATTTGGCCATAAGCGTCATTTTTTTACGCTTGTGCGTCATTTGTTTATGCGTATGCAGCAAAATTTCAGTCATTAACTGGGTTTGGGTCATTTTACCATTTTAATGTTATATTACAGTTGTGACAATACTGAGATAGGCTGATTGCACCCACTTTGTTCATGACAGTGTATGGGCACATGTGACACATCATACTACTGCGGACCATGATCCGCTACTTCATGTACAGGATTTTCACTCTTGACTGACGCAGTAGATGGCCAAAAGTGTGGCCTACATATCTGTATTGCACACATTGGCCATGTTTGGCGTCAGAAGAGGATAGCAAGGTGATGCATATAAGTACAATACCTCAATGCCTATGGCTCAATGTGTGTACATTGGCTACTAATATTGTATTTGACCCACTGTGTGAGCATCACAAGACGCATCATTGCAAATATGCTTGTATGAATGTGGAGTCAATGTGTCCAACCCTCAGATGCAAGTCAGCGTGGAAATGAGAGAGGACATGTGTTAGTCATACATGTAGCAACATCTGCTGTGTGCACTTTCTAGTTTTTGGGTAACGTAAACACCACAAATGACAAAGCATGCACCGGATAGATAGCAGACACTTGTTCATGTCAATGGCCCAAAACTTACCCATCACATGTCCTGGAAATTTGGATACAGCTTCCTAGGCACTTGTGTGTGAACCCACCATGAGTCAGGCATATGTACAGACTAAGTGGGTACCGTGTTATTGACATAGAAAGCCAAAGGTGAACCACAATTGTAATACCATGCCACAGTTGTGGTCATATGACTGAGCCACAACTCTCCTTTGGCAGTGGTGGACCAGCTGACCAAGCAGCACGTGGCCACATATTTCCATTGATCAATTGCACAGAGGTGTCTGGTTCATGTGTGTGATCAAATGTTGATCCTGTATATTTTATGGGGTCTATGTTGTCACAGGTACGTCCAGGTGTAGTCATGAGTCAGTGGCGGCTATCCCTGTATCTACTAAGTATCCTTCTGAGATCAATGGAAATAAAGCCAATGAGGATATAAGAACCTACATGGGGATGGTCCCACCCTGTCACTGCAAACGTGTTATAAGTCTGTCAACAGGACAACCTTGGTGTGCTGAGTGAGATCATATCTCAGGAGTCTTGTACCGGCAGGTGTCATTACACCATTAGTACACAGGTTGGCCTGTAAAGTTCCCACTGCATCTGGGAACATCATATTCTCTGTGTTGATTAATCTTGCAGCTATACACCATGTACAGCCCATCAATATGTTGTGAGCAATGTGATTCAGCGTGTGAACTGTCAGGGTCCTAACATGTGTGGAATTTTCATGCACATTATCTGACATTGATTGTTCTGCTGGAGGCACCATACCAAATCCCTGCATACGGCCATGGTACACTGTCACACTTTGTCGCTCATGCATACATGAGACCCAGACAAGGGATAGGCCATGATTTGGGTATTTGGAGACAAGTTCCCAATTATGGTACGATAAATAAACAGATTATGCTAAGTAACTAATTTGAGTATGCATTGAAGAACCACCTGACAAAATACCCCCGGAGGAATATGAGGGTGGGGAAAGCAAGTATGATACATATGTAGCCACAAGGAACCTCTAGGGTAACGCACAGACAGGTGCCAGTCAGGCTGACAGGATGCAGGGTCAATCAGGATCCAGCAATTTCACAAGGTACATACTCAGTGGTCTGACAAAGACTGGTTGGAGGAAGAACAAGACAGTTGACATGGAAAAAGCTGATTTTTTTGCCAATGCATAACAGTGTAATTGATCAAATGTCAGCTTCAATGCTGTTCCAAGCATCTGCAAGGTCAGTGCATGTTCAAACGGCTGGTCTGCATGGAGGTGCTCACAGGTGTGTGCTGCGTCATTCTCTCACAAGTCTTGTAGGTGAGATTCTAGTTCAAATGGCCAACAGTACCTTTCACATGGGAAGCAATCTACAGGTGATAACAGGGCGTAGAGACTACAAGCCAGTGCATTATTTAACCTGACGTACATGCAGACAGATGTACACTGACTATGGCATACCATACTAAAGGGTGAAGAACACTGGCTTAAAATTGTTGCTGTGTGTGTGTGTAGGGGAGGGAATATCTGGGTACACATGTTACCATTCCAGGGACCTCTTAAGATGGGTGGGGTGAGACCGGGAACATGGGTGTGTCAGGACTTAGGACATGGGCTGACATGTACGTGGAATGTCATGTGCGCAATGCTTGTCATAGGTGTGACACTTGTGCTATCTAGGTTCTGCTTATATGGAATTCTAGTCACACATGGTCCTTGCAAAGATAGGTGATGTAACAGTTACTGCTGTCAAGGGTGTGGCCATGCATTAATGTTACTGTTGCAATTGCACATCCACTGCCTCATGTATGATGCTTTTTGTTCCATTATTGACTGATGGTGTCTTAGTTGTGTGCCATATGCTGCATAGAATCATGTTGCCAACATGTATGTGTGAAATAGGTGTGGTCCTCTGCTATTGCCCTTCAAATGTGAAATGTACATGATATATATCATTTACAGTGACTGTTGATTAATACGCATCACAATAGCTTTGGAAATTTCTGTGTCCTGATCGGTATATCAGTAATGCTCCATGAGGCTACACTCTAATTCTGATAGTTAGGGATAAAGGTGAGCAACAATGATTACCCAGACCATGATATGGTGATTATAATAGGTGTTTATTTACATATGTGGAAACAGTGGTGATGGTGAGTTGCTTCAAAAGAAATTGTTGACAATATGTTGTCACCTACACAATCCTGCAGCTGTGTTGGGTTGGTCCCCCTGAGGTTGATGGCCAGCATCCTCCTCTTCCTCCTCTTCAGGCATTTGTGTCTCTGGTTCTAATAGGGGAATGTTCCTTTGTACTCAAATGTTGCGCAGGATGGCACAGGTTAAAATGTTCTTGCAGACCATTTCTGGTGAATATAGGAGGCTGCCTCCAGTGATGTCGAGGCACCTGAATCTCGACTTCAGGATGCCAAAGGTCCTCTCGACTATGGTACGTGTCCCCCTATATGCCTCAGTGTAGGCATGCTCTGCTGCAGTGCTTGGGTTGCCAAATGGGTCATAATCCATGGCTGGATCCCATACCCCTGATCAGCTGAAAGAGAAAATGATTGAGATCATGTTGATGTTGCTTGCCCCATTCATATAACCTTGCATGGCAGTAGTTTTCTTGTGTTGTCTGTGACTCATTTGTGTTTGTGTTATGGTGTCGTTTCCTAGGCTTCTAGGATGTACCATCAGCATTGAGTTGTTTCCTTGGCTGAACGAGTGTTTGGCTGCTGACCGGTTGTCAGCAGTATATTTTGTGAGTTGCATTACAGTGTGTACTCCCTTGCATTGTGACTTGTGATACAGGTGTCCCTGTGTCTCAACTGGGGGTGAGATGATAGTTCCATAGACAGAAACAATCCGACAGTGGTGGTAACACGTTTGCAGCTATGTACCCTGGACATCGCATACTTTTGACATATGCAATAGATAAATTTAACCATCAGTGAGACGCTTACATTTTGCAAGGTGACAATTAGCCAAACCTCTCCATATGTTGTGATCATTGACGTCTTAACATTTGACTATGCCCTACTTTCACATGTGTGAAAAGTTAACTGCAGATCTATTTCTCTGCCCTTGGCAAGTCGACTCAGGTTGTAACGTCTACCTAGACTACTGCACATGGTCTAGTTCAGCTGGCGAACTTGTTTGTGAGGTTGTTGTTTTGAGTTTCAGAAGGTCTGTATGGCAGTACATCTGTTGTGTGTGTGTAAATTTGTCACAATGCGTATGTGTAGGGATGTGCACCTTCCGTATAGTACCATCAAGATGTGTTCTTCGCACAGTCCACTTGCCTCTTGGTAGTGGGCAATGTGAGAGCAGGAGTGATGTGAGATATTGGAATGGCCTCAATGGTTGCATGTGACCTTTATTGTAGTCATCATCATGCTATGTGAGTCACGGTTCTTGACCTGCAGCAAATTATATTCCACACCCCTTACACAGTACGTATTCGCTGGAAGGGTGTTTGATTGGGTGTTATTGATGTGTTATTGGAGTTTTATCTTCGCCAATGTAATGCCAGTTGGTACCATGTGTTTGTCATTGTGTTGTTTTACATTTTCCCCTTGTGTCTGTGGAGTGTCATCAGTTTTTATTTGGAACGGTCATTTGTCCCTAGGTGTGTCTCCCATTGGCTGAGGATATGAAACATGCCTAGCGGTGTCAGAACCTCAGTGTGTTCCTGTCCACATGTCGCTGTCGTGGCGTATGTGTTGTTTGTCCTAGAGGGTTGCTGTGCAGTGTGTATATAAGTCGGTTTCTGTACTTACCAACTAGTAGTCCATTTCCATATCGTCCATCCTGGAAGTGTTGATTGATGGTACAATGACGGAAGATGAATGAATCATGGACACTCCCAGGATACTTTGCCACGATGTTGGTGATCAATCCCTGGTGATGGACAATGGCCTGCACATTGATGGAGTGTGTGTGCTTCCTGTTGCGGTACAGATGTTCAGTTGTAGCAGGTGGCACACGGCGTACATGTGTGCAGTCAATGGCACCAAGGACATGTGGAAATCCATTAATGAGGTAAAACCCCTGTTTGGTCTCCTGCTGCTTCTGCTGTGTGTTGAGGAAGCAGATGTTGCGGGGTGTGAGTGTGATAATGGCATCCAGTACCTTGGGCAGGAAGGCGGAGAATGATGGCTGTGAGATCCCAGCAACCAGGGCACCAGTGGTTTGAAAGGAGCCACCTGCCAACATGTGTAGTACGGCTAGCAGCTTGGTTTCAGGTGGGATGGTGCGGGGTGTCTGCAAGCTGGGTGCCAACTGTGGCTCAAAGTTGCGCAGAAGCTGCTGAATGGCTTGCCAGTTCAGCCTGTACCTCTGGATGATGTCATGTTCCCTGAGGCCATGAAGGGTTGTCCTGGTGCGGAATATCCTCTCCTGCTTTCTGCGTTGCCTTTGGGGTCCCTGCTGGTGTAGTGGAAGCTGCTGTTGCTGGTCCTGTGCTCTGCGTCTGCGTGCACGCTGGATGAGAAGCACCTCCATTGCTTCCTTTTGGAGCTCTGCTGTTGCTTCTGTGTGTTTTCATTAAATACAGGTGTGTTTGCGCCATTTTAATGCCTGCCCTGACCCAGGCGTTATTTTTTAATGCAAATCGGGCTGTGTGTCATTTTCCGGCTCCGCCTCCCGGCCGTGCGTAATTTTTACGCGGGAGCATAAATAAGGCACACGGGTGTTTGTGTCATTTTTTAGATGGGAATGCCTACCTTGCATATGATTAACTCCAGGTGGTTTCCCGCATCCCGAAAATGACGCACACGGCGGGATTTTAACATATGCGGGCTCGTGCGTCAAAGTTTAAATATGGTGCACGGTTTGCACCGAACGGTCACATGATCTTTCACTTCCTTATTTAAACTCGCCAGGAAGTCAGCAATGTTTGATTCTGACTTGCATGTGTTGAGCGGATGTGGATGGAGACAGACGCTGGCGGTCCCATTTTTAGAAGGTATGAGTACACTGCATTGAAGGGAGCGTTTTTTTAGAGTTTATGTTGTAAGACAGTGAAGCAATTTTAATATTTTAATCTTTGTGGATTTGCTTACTTGGGCTTGTAGGTTGAAGTCCACTTGTGTGTTTCTACAGAGTCTATTTTTGCAACCTGTTGTAAGTAGCAGAATATAACTATTCTGGTTGGGAGCCTTACACAGTGAAGTTATGGTGCACGTTTGCTATGTTTTTAAAGTATTTTTTTTAACTTTCCTTGTCATATAGGTGGTGGCTCATACTAGTATCCACACCTGTGTTTGTGGTGTTTTCTTGGGTTCAACAGGAGGTACACATGGTGTGATTTTATAGATTGCACTACTGTTTTATAATTAATTTCCCTTATTTGTAGGTATTATTTAATAACACTTAGTCCTGATGGTGGTCTGATAAACCTCTGACTGCCACCACAGGCCGAAACATTGACATTACCTTCTCATTTGACAAGCTGAATTGAAAGTGCATTTTATTGCTTAAACTGGGACTGAAAACTAGGCAATTATTGTGCAGGACTGTGTCATGAGGAGGGTTATAACCCCTTTCTGGATCTTCTGTTGGGATTCAATCTTGTGATCTACTGGGGTTATATAAAGTGTTGTTGTTTATGTGATGGACATTCGTTGGATTTGTTGTACATTTTTTGGTACTTCCTGAATCCTATTGAGTAATATATTGGATCTTAACAGTACAAAGTTGTCTTATTAATTACTTGAAGATTGGATCACATACACATAGTATATCTAAACAATTCCTCTAGGAGCATTTTTAAGTGAGACATTGTCTGTACCCAGTTCCTAGGGGAATACTGGGTTGCCCTTAAGTGTGTTCATTCACTTTCTAGAAGTGGCATTTCAATAATGGTAATAAAAAATCCACCTACACCAGTAAGCAGCATTTCTCACTACCATTACTACCATACAAACATGCCTACGCTGCCCCTCATAAATCAGACTACACCCCCTAGACATAAGACCCAATGCAATCCTATTAGAAGGCAGCACTCACAGCAGTGAGAAACCAATTAGGCTGTTTGTCACTACCAAGACAGGCCACACAACCAGGCACATGTCCTGCCTTCTACATATATAGCACCCTGCCCATAGGGCTAGCTAGGGCCTACCTTAGGGGTTACTTACATGTAGGAAAAGGGGAGTTCTGGGCCTGGCAAGTAAATTTAGATGGCAGGTGCCTGTGGCAGAAAACTGTGCATGCAGGTCCTGCGCTAGCAGGCCTGAGACAGGTATGAAAGACTACATCTGTGGGTGGCTCAAGCTGCGCTGCAGACTCACTAGTAGCATTTAACTTACAGGTCCTGGGTATAGGTATACCACTGAACAATGGACTTAAAGGTAAATTAAACGTGCCCATTGTAGGAGGCTGGCCTGGCTTACAGTGGGTACCTGGTGGTACTTGCATCTTGTGCCAGGTCCAGTTATCCCTTATTAGTAAAATAGAGGTGTTCTAGCAGCTTATGCTGATAGAGGTATCTATAGCAGAGCATCTTAGGCTGAACTAGGAGACATGCAAAGCTCCTACTATACCACTTATATCATATAGCACTATATCACAAGAAAACACAATACTCAGAGTTACTAATAATAAAGGTACTTTATTTTAGTGACAATATGCCAAACGTATCCCAGAGGATATGCTCCCTTAGGAGGTAAGTAATATATACAAATTATATGCACACAAACCAAAATCAGGTAAGTAACAGTTAGAAAAGTAGTGCAAACAATGTAGAATCACAATAGAATGCAATAGGTAGAAATAGGCCTAGGGGCAACACAAACCATATACTCCAAAAGTGGAATGCGAACCACAAATGGACCCCAGGCCTAGTGTAGGTTGTAGAGGGTCGCTGGGTGTGTAAGAAAACACTAAGGGTGCCCAAGATACCCCACCCCAAGACCCTGACAAGTAGGAGTAAAGTTACCCTACTACCCCAGAAAGACAGTAAAATCCTTGCAAGAGTGCACAGAAGCCTTAGCAGCTGCAGATCACGCGGTACACAGGATGTCGGTCTGGAGTGGGGAGGCAAGGACTTACCTCCACCAAACTTGGACTGAAGACCCACTGGACTGTGAGAGTTACTTGGATGCAGCTCCTGTGTTCCAGGGACCATGCTCGTCGAGATGAGAGGGGACCCAGAGGACTGGTGATGCAGAAGTTTGGTGCCTGCGGTCGACCCACAGGAGATTTCTTCTTGGCTTCCAGTGCAGGGTGAAGGCAGACATCGCTCAGAGCATGCACCACCAGGAAACAGTTGAGAAAGCCGGCAGGATGAGGCACTACAATGTTGCTGGTAGTCTTCTTGCTACTTTGTTGCTGTTTTGCAGGCGTCCTGGAGCAGTCAGCGGTCGATCCTTGGCAGAAGTTGAAGAGGGAAGTGCAGAGGAACTCTGGTGAGCTCTTGCATTCGTTATCTGAGGAGAAACCCACAGGAGAGACCTTAAATAGCCCTCAGAGGAGGATTGGCTACTGAGAGAGGTAAGCACCTATCAGGAGTGGTCTCTGACGTCACCTGCTGGCACTGGCCACTCAGAGCTGTCTATTGTGCCCTCACACCTCTGCATCCAAGATGGCAGAGGTCTGGGACACACTGGAGGAGCTCTGGGCACCTTCCCTCGGAGGTGCTGGTCAGGGGAGTGGTCACTCCCCTTTCCTTTGTCCAGTTTCACACCAGAGCAGGGCTGGGGGATCCCTGAACCGGTGTAGACTGGCTTATGCAGAGAGGGCACCATCTGTGCCCTTCAAAGCATTTCCAGAGGCTGGGGGAGGCTACTCCTCCCCAGCCCTTCACTCCTATTTCCAAAGGGAGAGGGTGTAACACCCTCTCTCAGAGGAAATTCTTTGTTCTGCCTTCCTGGGACTGGGCTGCCCAGACCCCAGGAGGGCAGAAACCTGACTGAGGGTTGGCAGCAGCTGCCAGGAAAACCCCAGAGAGCTAGTTTGGCAGTACCCGGGTTCTATGCTAGAGCCCTGGGGATGCATGGAATTGTCACCCCAATACCAGAATGGTATTGAGGTGACAATTCCATGATCCTAGACATGTTACATGGTCATGATCGGAGTTACCATTGTGACACTACATATAGGTATTGACCTATATGTAGTGCACGCATGTAATGGTGTCCCCACACTCACAAAGTTCTGGGAAATTGCCCTGAATGATGTGGGGGCCCCTTGGCTAGTGCCAGGGTGCCCTCACACTAAGTAACTTTGCACCTAACCTTCACCAGGTGAGGGTTGGATATATAGGTGACTTATAAGTTACTGAAGTGCAGTGAAAATGGCTGTGAAATAATGTGGACGTTATTTCACGCAGGCTGCAGTTGCTGGCCTGTGTAAGAATTGCCTGAGCTCCCTATGGGTGACAAAAGAAATGCTGCAGCCTATAGGGATCTCCTGGAAACCCAATACCCTGGGTACCTAGGTACCATATACTAGGGAATTATAAGGGTGTTCCAGTTTGCCAATCAGAATTGGTAAAATTAGTCACTAGCCTGCAGTGACAATTTTAAAAGCAGAGAGAGCATAAACACTGAGGTTCTGGTTAGCAGAGCCTCAGTGATACAGTTAGACACCACACAGGGAACACATATAGGCCACATACTTATGAGCACTGGGGTCCTGGCCAGCAGGATCCCAGTGACACATATGAAACACACTGACAACATAGGGTTTTCACTATGAGCACTGGGCCCTGGCTAGCAGGATCCCAGTGAGACAGTAAAAACACTCTGAAATATACTCACAAACAGGCCAAAAGTGGGGGTAACCAGGCTAGAAAGAGGCTACTTTCCTACACCAATCAAGTATAAGCCAATCATACCAAGTTTACAAGGGAGAGCACATGTACTTTAGCACTGATTAGCAGTGATAAAGGGACCAGAGTCATAATGTCAGCCAAAAAGGGACAGAAAAATTAGGAGGGGAAGGGAAAACGTTTGGGGAATGACCCTGTAGAAAGGGCCAGGTCCAACTCTATGCTAATGCTACACCAGGCCACTCCACACCACTATATTCTACAACATACCGCTACACTCTATGAGACTTTAAACCACTTTATGTACTCTACTCCACTATAGGATACCTTACCCCCTGTTCAACATTCCAACCTATACCACTCCACTCTACCACATTCTCCTCCACTCTTTGCAATTTCACCCTACAAAGCTCTTCTACACCCTATGCCCTCTATGGCACTGTACTCCCCTCTAAGTCCATACACTCCACTTTATAACTCTACTACACTCTAAGCCTCTACACTCTACTGAACTACATTCTGTTCCACTCCACAAGACTTCCCAACACTTTACGACATGTCACTCCAATGTACTCTACAAGGTGTCATTTCAATTAATTACACTTTAGTTGACTGCACACTACACCATTCACTGTAATGCAATCCACTCCACTCTAATGCACTCAACTTCACTCTACTTTATGAAACACCACTCTACTCTGTGACACTTTACTTCCCTATACACTATGCCACTTGACTCTACTGCACTCCATGGCACTCTTCTCTAAGACATGCCACTCAACTCTATAACACTTTAATTGATTCCATGCCATGCTACACCACTCCCCTCTACTACTTCCTCTCTACTCAACTGTACAACACTACCCAACTCCACTTCACACCACTCCACAACACGCAACTTTACTTAATGATACACATTATTTCACTCAATGACACTTCACACCACACTATGATAAGCTGCTCCACTTCACACCATTGCACTCTACATCATTCCAGTTTATGCCACTCCACTGTACACCATTGCACTCTACGCTACTCCACTGTACAGTTATCCACTGTACGGAATGATCATCTACGATGTGACACTCCACAACACTGTACTGCACTCCATTCTATGCCACTCCACTGTAACACACAGTACAACACGTCACTCTATAGAATGACACTCCACTCTACTGCACAACACACCACCCCACTCTATGTCATTGCACTCTACTGTACTACATACTAATCCACTCTACATCACTCCACTCTACTCCACTCTACTCCACTCCACTCAACCCTAGTCCATTCTGAACCCCTCCACTCAATGCCGCAACCATAAATGCCACTCTACTCTATGCCACTCTACTCTATGCCACAACACTCTACAGCATGACACTGGATGCCACAACACTCTATGCCATTCTAATCTGTGCAACTCCATTTTATGCCACTCCCCACTCCATGATATTTGAGTCTATGCCTCTCCACTCTACTTCACTCCACTCTATGCCACTACACTACATGCACTCTATTGTATGTCATTTCCTTCTATGCCAGTTGACTCTACGCTATTCAACTCAATGTGATTCCTTTCTATGCCTCTCACCTCTATGCCACTTCACTCTACTCCATTCAATGACACCACACTTATGGCACTACTGTCGTAGTTTGGACTCTTGCTCTGAGCAAGACTGCTGGTTTAAGGATGACAGTACTTATGTTTGTAGGTGACTATGTCTGTCCTACAACAAGTCGCAACTGTCGTCCCAACCTTACCGGCTCACTAGCAGCACCTCACCAAAACCCAAATAGTAAAAGGTGATTTGTGGCAGCCTTTGCCCATGAACTCGAGACATCTCAGGGAGTGTCGTGGTTAAACGGCGATTACCCCTTTCTCACAGATATATCATGTCTCAACCAAACACAGGCAATAATGAAAGATGCAGTCAAGTTTCAATAGTTTTTATTTAATACAACTGCATTCTGCGATGCGTTACATGAGCTGCAATGATTAGGACATCAGATAATGCAAGAGACAAAATTGTAAAGACAAGAGTCATTATTAGAAAGACCCCCACCATCTTGCAATCTTATGAAGAAGACATAAAGAGTGTGATATGCCCTAATACCCTATCGTGATGGGCCTAACCTCCTACCTGAAGCTGGGTATGTTAAACCTAATCTGTCAATGCCATGTCCATGAGAGGAGCCCCCAACCCTCGTTACCTTGGAATGAGGTCTCTATCTCAGACTCCGCAGGGAAACAAAGACTGGGTCTGCGTCAAGACGACGTGCAGCATTGATATCAGCGATGGTGGTGATGCCCTCCGGTCGGAATCCCTCTGATTATCTGTCTAAAGTGTGATGTATTTATACAGATCTACTTGGACCCCTGATGTAGGTATGCTCCCAAACAATAGATAACAGGCATGCTTGGGGCAGAAATTAATATAAACAATTCCCTTGAAAGCATGAAGAGGGAATGTCCCTAGCTGAGATCACCTACAGTTTGTTTGTTTTTGTCACTTGATCTTGATGCCTTAGTGCGGTGGCACTGATAGTGTAACTCATAACAAATGGCCTAACCATAAACAAGGCAGCCATCTTAGAAGAATTAAATAATTAAAAGGACTAAGACAGAGCAAGCTAAGTAGGTTGAAAGTCACTCGGTGACAGGAGCACGAGTCTGCAAGCCAAAGGCTAAGCTAACTCCTGTAATCCTATTAAAACAAACTAGGATTCACTACACTACACTGTACAACACTCTTCTCCACTGTATGACACTCTACTTAACGTCATTCCAGGACACTAGACTCTACTATTTGAAAAACATTTTCATTAAAAAACACATTGAAATTCAATGAAAAAAACTAAGATTGAAGCTTAGTTGTATTTAGAGAAACTTTATTTATTCTTTCTATAGAGACCAAACTTACACTACACATAGATTAGAAATGGTAAAGTTAGCTTTATACTGTAAACGTCTAATTTATGCACCACCTTCAAATTACTTCAACTTTATTTATTCTTTCTATGCAATCCAAATTTAAACTACACAAATATTAGAAATTCTTAGGTCATAGTATTACCTTGAATGTCTAATTTACAAACCACCTTCAAATTATTATAACTCACACATCTCCAAACACAGTCATTTCGCTAGCCACACTACATTTACTATAACTTGTGCTTTTACAATGCAGTGTTAATACCCTTTCACATTACATCACAAATATATGCACTATATATATCAACTCAATCAATCAATCAATCAAGGATTTGTAAAGCGCAGCTAATCACCAAGAGGGTCCCAAGGCGCTGAATGTAGGTGTGCTGCTCAGTCAAAGAGCCAGGCCTTGAGATCGTTCCTGAACTGCTTCAGTGATGTGGTCTGCCTGAGCTGGAGAGGAAGTGTGTTCTATGTCTGGGCTGCTGGGTAGGAGAAGGATCTTCCTCCAGCTGTACTTTTCCAGATCTTGGGGACAGCTGCAAAGGCTAGCTGGGAGGAACGGAGATGTCTGTTGGGTACGTAGAAGGTGAGGAATGGTTGAGGTATGCTGGTTGTATGTTGTGCAGTGCCTTGAAGGTGTGGATTACAAGTTTGTACGTGATGTGCTTGTTGACTGGGAGCCAGTGTAGGTCTCTGAGGTGGGAGGAGATTCGGCTGAGTCGGGGGATGCCCAGGATGAGTCTGGCTGCTGCATTCTGGACTCGCTGTAGTCTTGATTGATGTTTCTTGGTAATGCCGGCATAGCGTGCATTGCCGTAGTCCAGTTTGCTGGTGATGAGTGCGTGGGTGATTGTCTTCCTCGTGTTGGGGGTAATCCATTTGAAAATCTTCTGCAGGAGACCGAGGGTATGGAAGCTTGATGAGGAGATGGCGTTAACGTGGGGGATCATCATTAGAGTGGAGTCCAGGATGATGCCCAGGTTGCGCGCATGGTTAGAGGGGGTGGGGCATTACCCAGAGTGGTGGGCCGCCAGGAGTCATTCTGGGCAGAAGGGGTGGAGACGATCACGAGGATCTCTGTCTTGTCCGAGGTGAGCTTGAGGCAGCTGGCCTCCATCCAGGCGGCGACTGCTCTCATCCTTTGTGGAAATTCCTCTTGGCTAGTGCAGAGTCCTCAGACAGAGAAAGGATCAATTGGTGTCATCGGCATAAGAGACTATGTTTAGCTCATGTTGTTTGGTGATCTTAGCAAGCGGGCCATGTAGACGTTAAAAAGCGTCTGGCTGAGTGAGGATCCTCGGGGCACTCCTCAGCAAGTGTCTTTAGGTTCTGATGTGAACAATGGTAGTCTGACCCTCTGTGTTCTTCCGGTGAGGAAGAACCTCATCCAGTTCAGGGCTTTGTCTCGGATGCCGGTGTTATGCAGTCTGTCGCAGGGGGAGGAGTGGAAGATGGTGTCAAATGCAGAGGAGAGGTCGAGGAGGATGAGTGCGGCAGTGCATCTGTTGTCCAGTTTGATGCGTATGTCATCAGTGGCTGCTAAGAGTGTGGTTTCAGTGCAGTTGTTGCTTCTGAAACCGGAATGGGAACGATTTAGGATTCAGTGTGTCTCGAGGAACTTGGTGAGTTGCTGGTTGACTGCTTTCTCCGTTACCTTGGCTGGGAAAGAGAGCAGAGAGATGGGCCTGTAGTTCTTCAGCTCCCTAGGGTCGGTGGTGGGTTTCTTGAGTAGCAGGCTGATTTCGGCATGTTTCCAGTCTGAGGGCAATGCGCCAGTCTTGAAAGATAGGTTAATGGTTTGGCAGAGCTCCGGTGCTATGGAGGCACTGGCCAAGTTGAGGATGTGATGAGGGCATGGAGCCGAGGGTGCTCCGCAGTGGATGGAGTTCATTTGTCTTTGAGTGTCCTCTATGGTGATGGGGGTCCAGTATCTGGTAAGGTGCAAGGTCTGTGGTGGTGAGAGGTGCCAGTAGGCTTTGGTTCCTGAAGCCTTCGTAGATGTCCTGGATCTTACGGTGAAAGAAGGTGGCAAGGTCTTTGCAGAGGTCTTGGGAGGGAGGGATGAATGAGGTGGCTGCCTCAAGGCATATATGTATGTATTTATAGGAGGTATAACTATATATATATATATATTTATATATATATATATAATAATCTTCAACAGATGGAACAATAGCCATCTGACGGCTGCACCAATCCCATTAGTTGAGTCTCGACCATTCGAAAAAAGTTGTATGCAACAATGCCGGATTCAATTCATCAAATTTATTTCTTGTAAGGGTTTCACAGAGTCCTGATAAGAAATGTCAACACGTTTCAGCGGAGCGCCTTCTACTGGACAAATCCGGCCAACAAGCCGGCACCATATATATACACAAGTTACAATCCATCATTTATTTCCATAACATTCTAGTGTGATCTACTACAGCGGCCATCTTAAAACATGCAAAAACCTAAAGTTTTTCTTCTGCAAATTTTGCATATATTGCTTTCAAAGGTTTAAACATAGACATATCATGTATGCCCCATATATTTCCTAAGTACATATTATATATCATTAAATAGATCTAATAAAATCATTGCTTAAATATTGTAGGCATAGAGTTATATGTTAATGCATAATTTAAACCAATGTCGTCAATCCTTTTCAATCAACATCCGTTACTCTAATTACTCTCATATTATAAAATACGTTTTCCAATATGGGTTTTTGTATATGAGTATAAATATAAATATTATACATTTTGCAAATATTTTAAATATTACAGAATACTATACAATGTTATAAATAGGTAATTATATGTGGTTAGTTAATACATATGAACCAGTCAGCAAAATAATTATTGTTCTAAAATTCAATACAAAGATAATAATAATAATATTCAGTACAATTCTAATTTACAATAAATAAGATCTTATTCATTATTAAATGCAAAATTTGTAACCAATTCTATGGTATCAAATATATCTCATATACATAGCAAATTACAGTACCAAACTAGATCCCATTGGAATTTTTGATCTTTTTCTGTAATTTATCACTTCAATGTCAAACTGTGCTTTAACTCCTGTGCGTGATCACTAAGTTCATTAGACCAAGAGTATGCCTTACTATATCATGATATATTACATGGAAATCCAGGAAGCAATACATAAGTTTTATAAGTTGGATCTTCTCTATTAATTTAGACCTATATTGTAGGTTACCTAATTTATGCATGTATTCAAAATAGAATTGGAGAGAGGCCACAGACTAAAGTGCAAAGTGCTGCTAGGACGAAAATATTTCTATGTTAAATAGAGTGTCTATAACTGGTGCAAAAAAGTGATAAAAAATGAATGATAAAAGGATTTTTTGTGATAAAAAATCGTATATAATGTTCACTCTTCTGTATATATTAAATTCTAAGGTAAAGAACAGTTCTAAAGAGATATATAGAATAAATGATTTTTTCTGAAAAAAAAACATTGAATATCAATTGGAGACAAATGTGTATCCCTAAAAGTTCTGTAAAATCACTTATGGCAATTAGGACATTAAAGTCACCCCTTATACATGGCAATTATAAGTATGTTGTTGTATCCACAGTTTTATATGAACACGATTTCACAACACTCTAGATCTCTCTACTGATATTAAATAAATACAGTGAACAATCAGTATTTTATCTAAGATGGACATGTAGTTCAGCATCAAGATTATGTCCCCAAGGAGATTCGGAACCTAGTAATAGGATTATCTTCGATTCCATTTGTCTAAGCTCCAATGTTCTATCACCGGCTCTGGGATTGTTTTTGATGGATTTAATGCCATTTAATGATAATGTGCTGGAATCCCCTTTGTGTATATCCCAAAAGTGTTTGGCCAGGGGATATGTTCTGTCTTGATTTTTAATGCCTCTAAAATGTTGTAAAAATCTAACTTTTAACTTGTGGATTGTGCTGCCGTTATATTTTTTGTGGCATCCACATTCGACAACGCCTTGACCTTAGCGCCTTGAGACCCTCACAGCTGAGTAGCGTGCTTTATAAATGTTTTTTGATTTGATATGATTTGATTTGACAACATAAACCACAAATTCAGTGTTGCACGTAATGCGATCTTTGATGTCACAGTGGCGACCATCAAACGTTTGTTATCTTTGCATATTTTGTGCATACTTACAAGCCTTGCAATGGCCACATTTCCAGAATCCCAAACTTTTTTTGCTCAACCAGGATGTATTTTCTTTAGTAGAGAAAAAACTTCTAGTTGAATGGTACCCTAATGAGCGAGCCTTACGGAAAGTTATGGACGGGTTTGGACCAATATTGTCTCTAATACTGGGATCATTCTGTAAAATGTGCCAATTTTTCTGAAGTTTGGTTTTCTATGAATCATGTTGTTGATTATATTGCAAAAATATTCTAGGAAATTATTGTTTCATCTCACTGTTAGTGGATATGTTGTTGAAGAGTAACTCATCTCTGCTTTTGTTTTTGACTCTATTCTGTGCATCTACCAAAATGTTAAGAGGATAACCTCTATTTAAAAATCTTTCCATCATAGTCCTGACTTCCAATTTATATCTGCTCTCATCTGAACATATTCTACGAGCCCGTAGAAACTGGCTATATGGTATACTCCATTTTAATGCCGTGGGATGGCCACTATTAGCATGTAGTATGGAGTTGCATGCCGTGGGTTTGCGATATATGGTGGTCTCCAGATGATTATTCCTTACTTCTAGTAAGACATCTAAGAATTCAATAGTCTCTCTACTAGAAGTGACTTCCAAATGAATGTTGAATTGATTATTGTTTAGTATGTTTATGTATTCCAACAATAATTGATCGGTGCCATCCCAAATGATAAACAGATCATCAATATAACGCACCCACAGCACAACCCTATCCATATAGATAGTGTTATCTTCAGACCAAGCCACCTCCTTTTCCCACCAGCCCATGTATAGATTGGCGTACGTGGGAGCAAAAGACGCCCCCATAGCCGTCCCTTGTTTTTGTAAAAAAAACAATCATTATCAAAAAGAAACAAGTTATGGGTTAAACAGAATTGTAGCATGGATAAAAGCATATTGGTGTGCTCTAGAAATTCAATGGGTCGTGTTTGTAAAAAATATCTGCATGCTTGTAACCCATATTGATGTTTGATGGAGATGTATAAGGAGACCACATCCATGGTAACCATTATATAATCTTTGTGCCATGGAATGTGATGTATTTTAGCCAGAAAATCATTGGTGTCACGTAGATATGATGGTAGTTCAGAAACGAAGGTGCACAGAAACAAGTCTAGATATCGCAAGGTATTCTCAGGCAGAGACTGATTCACGCTGACTATAGGTCTGCCTGGGGGATGTGATTTGTTCTTATGGATTTTAGGCAGAAAATAAATGCATGGAATTTTGGGGTGGTCAATCTTTAAATATATGAACTCATCATAGTCCATAAGTTGTTTAGTGTGCCACTCATTAAGCATCCCATGATATGTCACTTGATATTGAGTAATAGGGTTAATCCGCAACTTGTCATAGTGATCTGTATTCATCAATTGTCGGTAAGCTTCTTTGGTATAGTCACATGTGTCCATAATAACGATGTTACCGCCCTTATCAGAGGGCTTCATGATAATGGACGTGTTGGATCTCAGTATATTTAGATCTTTCCAATCTTGTTGAGTAAAGTTAGATCTATTTGTTGTTTTCGATGGACCTTCAGTACGGAATTTATCAATGTCACTGATAACTAGCTGATGGAATGTATCAATCAGGTTTCCACTGGTAGTGGAGGATTAAATCTGCTCGACACTTTCAAATAACTATTATCATGAAGATTAGTAACAAATCCCATCTCATTAAGTGTGGAGGTGTCGGTGTTGGCATCATTATTTGTCAAGCATCCAAGTTCATTACTCTCATTGGCTAGATCATTAATGGCCATCAATTGTGAACTATCAGCAATATTGAATCCTGAGACTGGAGCCCTTCTGTTCACATTGTCTACAAATAGATTTTTATCCTTGTTAGAGAAATGTTTAATTAGACGTAATTTGCAAACAAACTTGTAGAGCTCATTTTGTGTGCCAACGTAGTCCCATTGGACATTCGGACAGAAGCTTAATCCTAGATCAAGTATGCGTATTTGATTGTCTGTAAACGTGCTGTGGGAGATGTTTACGACAGTACTCGAGTGAATATGGTTACTGGCGGATTGGGGGTTCGATTCCATTTCTATTGTTGATTGCTTCTTCTTCTTACCCCGCCTCGTCTTCCGCTTCCTCGGCCACTTTTGCGATTTTGACCAGGGGGTGGGGTGACCATTTGCATAAGACGCATTTCCCCCTGAAAATCCAATTTGTTTTGTGGTGCCTCATCTGCAGAGGAACCTATCTCAGAGCTGTCATCAGCAGATATATGGTGTTTGGCAACCTCTGCTCCACTCTTGGACACATCTTTTGTTCTTGCAATGTCATATTTCCGAGCAAAGGTGTGAATTCTTCCATGCTCATAATCCAATTTGTCTTTGTTCAACTTGTGTGCTTTACATAGTTTGATTTCTTCTTCCTTATTTTTAATCCGTTCTTCCATTTTGGCTAATTGATTAGAGACTTCTTGTAGATTGACTATCTTTTCTAAGTCTTTGGTTAATTGTTCAATTTTAGTTATTTGTTCATCCATCCGTCTTTTAGCTTGGGTAAGTAGAGTTCCCATGAGTTTGGTCGAGCAGTCTGCTGTTTGCATTCTCCATTCTTCCAGCAAATCCGGATCCATGTCACCTAAAGTGGGTAGTATTAAAATACGAAGGCCCCTTGGCACTCTACCGCTTTCAATGTATTTAGTTAATGATGTCCTCTCCCACCACATTTTGAGTTCCGAGATACGTGCTTTCTCTAGTTGGTTAATAAGGCTGGAGGTAGTGTGCATCTGAACCCCCGGGGGTCCATTACTGGTCTTAGAATTATCAAACAATTCAGCTGCTGCTTGTTCCCACAACCTTCTCCGTTCGGCCATGATTCCAATAAACCGGATCTGCCCAGGGTGCACAATCACTTTGATAATGTTCAGTTTATAGCCATTAAATGGAGAGCGAAACACGAAGAGTGAACACATCTAAGATGCAGGACGCTGTGTAAGTAACCACCCTTCTCAAGCAGGTCCTGAGACGGAAGTTGTCCTCTTGGGCAGTGCCGGCAATAGCATTGGGTCTAGGCATAGGTCACTAGGATAATGCTGATCTGCTTCACACTACAGTTCATCAACAGCACCAGATCCATTAGCTTCTTTCTCAATACCATCCTCAGCTTCAAGATGCATATTGCACCTAATACCAATATCACATCCCATCTGCTGTCTCCACACACAAAGCCAAGCTCTTCCACTCAGAAGTCAACCCTTTTGACACCCCTGAAAAGTGTTCCTCATGCAGCTGCTTGCCAAACATTTACAACCAACTGGTCTAAGCTTATTTTTTATTCGCCATTGGCTGAAATGTCCCTTATGGATTGTCCACAATTTAATCTTACCTCTTTTGTTTGGGTTTGCATTTTTTGATGGGCCCTTCCTCTCCCGTAGAGCACTACACTGTCCTATAAATGAGGCATAGTCAAAGAATACCTCCACACATAGTGGGCATTGACTACTGAGGTATGGGTGTAATTCTGTGTAGCATGACCATGTACAATGATCTACAAATTCTGCTAGATTATGCGGAATGACTTAAGAGGAGTAATTATGCCTTTAATGGCCCCTTGATCCCAAAAGTGTTGCAAGAATACATTTTAGATCAAGAAATAGCACTAAATGAAACAGAAGGTGAACAGCAGTGCGACCAGTGACTCACACTTGCTAAGTGTGCACGTGGAGTACATGTTTTCTGGTTACTCCCTTGATGGACATCTAGCACTCCCCTCTGAGCTTCTCCTGAGTCAACAGTGACATTGAGGTCTAGAGGGACTGCAGCTAGTATGAGACCTGAATAAGGTCAGATACATGATACAGTCATTCATGTCAACTTCCACTGCTGCATCCGTTAACACAGCATCATTTTGCATCCCACTCTGACAGTTTAACACATCCCATGTCAGGCTCACTGCAGCCCATGACACCCCATGTCAGACTCATCCTAGGGTACTTTAACCCACGCCAACCTCACCCTAGCTTCCTCACCCCATCTTGTGTGAGCCCCACTATTTCCCATTGCATTCCACTTCAGATCCACCTCAGGCTACTCCAACTCTATGTCAAACTCAACCTACCATCACCTACCTTCATCCCATCCCATGTCACTCTCATGCCCTCCATGCCGTCTGACACCAGATGCATCCCAAGCTACTCCAATCCCATTTCAGGCTCATCCCCGCCTCAACTCATTCCATTCAAATCCCATGTAAACCTAACCTCATTCTACTCTGATCTTTCCTCCGACTCACTTAGTCTAATTCCATGTCACCCTACTTTAATACAATGTCACCCTACTCTAACCCCACGTAGCCCTACTCTAATCCCACATCAGCCTTACCCACCCTAGTTCCAATTCACTCTTTTCAAATCCCACATCAACCTAACCCACTCTAATCCCACGTCACCCTCACCCTCTCTAGTCCCAAATCACTTTACTTTAATCCTAGACCACTCTCCCTAATCCACATCACCATCACTTCAAAATTACATCAGCCAGTTCACATGTAGGTTCACATGCTGCAGCTGCATTTGCTGGACTGTTGACTTAAGCTTCAGGAATTGGTTTACAAAAAGTCATGAACAAGCATAAAGAAGAAGGTAACGCACCTGTTATGGATTTCATACACATCCAATAGCACAATGAATAGCAGCATTTCTTGTCAGTAGCACAATTTGAGTCATTGGCACACATGTCTTGTTAAAGCTCTGGGACGCATACAATCAAAATAGTATGGGGTGGGCAGTAGCCTGCATGAACTGTATCTAGAGAAAAGAGAAAGAAGATACAATGTGAGTCCTGTGTGCCTCATCCAAATCCAAATGAAACAAATACCAGACTCAGAATTCACTAGCTTCACTGTCACTCTTCCCTCCCAATCTTTTCCCACCAGTTCGGTCTCCCCCGCCCTGCTTCTCTGCTCCTTTCCCCATACCTCTTTAGTCACTATCTCGCTTCTCTTTGCCTCATCTCTCCACCTCTTCTCTTTGTCTACCTTCTCTTTCCTGTTTCTTGTTCCCCTCTCTTTTCTTCACTGTGTCGCTTTGACTCTCCACTTTCTGCCTGTCTTGTCCTTGCTTCTCTATTGCACTACTCACACTACCCCTTTTGCCTCAGCTGTTTTTTCTCTTTCACCCTTACAGCAGATCCAGGTATCCCTTGTTGGTGTAGAGTAGTCAGTGTCTAGAAGCCAGGCTCTCTAGGGGAAGCTGTGGATGTACAGCCAACGGCTATCTAGGAGACAGGCAAAGATCATGCAGTACCACTGTAGTCACACTTAGTATTTACACACATAAAAGAAAATACTCAGTGTTACAAAAATAAAGGTACTTTATTTTGGTGACACAAATACCAAAAATACCATAGAGGCTATACTGCCTTAGGCAGTAAGAAATACACAAATTACATCACAAGTATGCAGAAATAGGCATAAAACAGTTAGAAAACAGTGCAATTAGTGAAAATCAAAATGGAGAGAAATAGCCCTAGGGGGATCACAAACCATATAAAAAAAACAGGAATTTTCAATGCAACGGGTCTCGCATTTGTTCGAGTAAGAGCTGTTAGCGTTGTACAGAAAAAAACAATAAATCAATAAAGTAGTCCGGACACCATGTGGAAAACATCGAGGCTCATATGTTTTTAGTAGTTTACCGGTTCTGTGTAGGAGGGCTATACACCGGAAAAGGCATGACATATGCATGCCTTTCACAAATGAAAGCAAGCGGATTTTAAAAGGCAAGCCCACAAACCAATGAAAGTGACTGACGTGACATGGGCGTGGTTAGAAGCCCAAAGAGAGATTACAGCATGGGACAAAGCGCTTTGCGCTCTACCCTAAAAAACTTGACTGTACTAGTAACTGTGGTTCACAGCAGTCTCCATGGCTTCTCTGTCCACCCTCCTCTGATCCATGGTGCAGTGCAAACATCTCTGCTCCCTTTCTTAAATATAAAGTGCACAGCTGTCAGCACTGTGATATTAGGGATTGCACCTGTATGGTTGTGTGGTGATTTGTGTGCTGTCAGCACTGTGATATTAGGAATTGCACCTGTATGGTTGTGTGGTGATTTGTGTTTATTCATTCTTTTTACACCAGTTACGCTATCCTTTTCATATGCTTTTGCTTTGTGACCATCCAACAACTTTACATTTGGGTTTCCCTGACTTCTTTTTCTTCAACATGCGTGTCATCTGTTTTGGAAACAGCTGTTGTTGTTCGCCCTGGCTCCCATTCCCCCCGTCTCTTAGGTCCCAATCAACTCCCAGGTATCCCCCCCCCACCAACGAAACCACATTGCTTCTGTTGGGACACTTTTCTAGTATACGGGTGCTTAGATTATGCTACTAATATAATATAATGTGCTTTTCTATATACTGTTTGTTTTGCGGGTTATATTCTTTTTTTTTGCTGTGGTATTAATTCCTGGTTTGTTTTTATCTATTCTTTAACTCCATGTTCATGTCTTTAACAATGACAGCAATAAATGCCTACAGACAAGTTATTTGTTGTTATTAGCGTGTGCATTTGGTGTGACAAAATATAACCGAGGAAGAAAGAAAGAGGCAGAGAGAGGGAAAGAGAGTGCAAGACAAAACGACAGGGTGAGAGAGAGAGATAAGGTAGGAGAGAGAGACAGACAGAGAGAGAAACAAGAGAAGTGCGAAAGGAGGAGAGAGAGACAGAGAGAGAGAGGTGAAGAGCGAGTGGGGTGACAAAGAGGAGAACAGAGGGAAAGGGTTGGGGGGAGAGAGGGAAAGGCCTGAGAGAGAGGAGACATACAGAGGGTGAGAGAGAGGGGGGGAGAACGAGAGAGAAATGGCTGAGAGAGAGATGAGAGACATACAGAGATTGAATGAGAGAGAGGGGGAGAGACGGAGAGAGAGGGGAGATGGAGAAAGAGAAATGGCTTGGAGAGAGATGAGAGACATACCGAGAGTGAGTGAGAGAGTGAGAGATGGAGAGAGAGAGAGAGAGAAAGAGGAGATGGAGAAAGAGAACAGGCAGAGAGAGAGAAACAAAGAGAGCGTGAGAGAGACAGAGTGTGACCTACATACACACACGTTGCTACTAAAAATGGTGTCAGTGGCTTCTAAATGTCTGCACATGAATGTGTGAAATAAGAATAGCATTTCCAATTTGAAAAGCGTTTGTGGTTGCTGCGGAGGCAATCTTCTATTGTTCTTGTTATGGAATAAAAAAAAAACTCCAAGCATGGTCACCACGTAGTAGTGAGTAAATGAGACCGGCCGAGGGTGCACGTGTGATTTGACTGCTGGAGTATTTGCGGACAAAAGTTTGAATTCTATAAAATGAATGTTTTTGGCTTTTATAGACGCTGTTTTGAAATGTTTAAAAAATGTTTGGGCGCACACCGCACACATATCTTCACATATAAAGGCTCATAAGCAGTCCAGAGCGCAGGGGCGCTTGTGTACATCAGGGAACATATTCTTGTCGCTGCTGGTGGGGGCGTAGAGGTGCCAGGTAGCTGAGGGGTGTGAATTCGATGTCAGGCAGAGACTTAACTCCACGGCGGTCTGACTCCAGCCACAAGGGCTTGCTGCCGCTCTCCTGGGAGCCAATGACGATCATTGAGGGAGGGCAGGCATTAAAGCCAGAGATGATCTGTATGTGTAAAAAAAAAAAGAAACGCTGCTACAGTTCACACTAATAAAAGTATTGGCAAAAGTGCAATTAACTGAGTAACAAGGTCGATAGTATGCGAAGCGCTGGACTTCTGCCCAGCGAGATCGCGCTGAGAAAACAGAGAAAAAGTAGTCCACAAACCCAGCGAGCATTGCATGTTTTCTGTCGCTGAGCTCGAGGAGGGCTAACCACTGGAAAAGGTATGACGTATGCGTGCCTTCCACTAATCAAAAGAAGCGGATTCTAACAGGCAAGCCAACTTGCCAATTAAAGACACTGACGTGACGTCGACAGGGCTCCAAGCCCTTTTCTAATCCCTAAAGCGTCTCGCTAGCGATACGCATGCGCGAGCGCATGCGACGCAGGCTCGATCCTAAAAATGGAATGCGAGAGTCAGTCCCCCACCTGAAGTTTGGTGACTGCTGGAGCAGGGGGAAGATTCCGTTGACCCACAGGAGATTTCTTCGTGGCTTCCAGTGCAGGATGAAGACAGGCAGCCCCCAAAGCATGCACCACCAGGAAACAGTCGAGAAAGCCAGCAGGATAAGGCACTACAATGTCGCTGGTAGTCTTCTTGCTACTTTGTTGCGGTTTTGCAGGCGTCCTGTAGCAGTCAGTGGTCGATCCTTGGCAGAAGTTGAAGAGAGAAGTGCAGAGGAACTCTGGTGAGCTCTTGCATTCGTTATCTGAAGAGAAACCCACAGAAGAAACCCTAAATAGCCCTCAGAGGAGGATTGGCTTCCTAACCAGTTAAGAGCCTATCAAGAGGGGTCTCTGACATCACCTGCTGGCACTGGCCACTCAGAGGTCTCCATTGTGCCCTCACACCTCTGCATTCAAGATGGCAGAGGTCTGGGACACACTGGAGGAGCTCTGGGCACCACCCCTGGGGTGGTGATGGGCAGGGGAGTGGTTACATCAGCTTTATGAGTTCCCTATCTAGGGACTGGTCCTCAGGGTTAGAATTATGTGAAGCCTCTGAAACAGAGGTAACATGAGAGTTTGCAGAGACAGATCTATCTCTAACAGGGGCCACTCTAGTGACCTGGCCTCGAGGGGTGAAGGGAGCCCTACTTGTGTGTGAACCCTTCCCACTACCAGTTATACTAGGGGGCTTGTTGAAAGGCAGGTCTGCGGAAGGACCCTCCCAAGGATTGTCATCAGTCAGGCCTATCCCACAGGCAATGTGTACAGCATTTGCACAAAACACACAACACATGTGATGCAATATGCACACCTCAAAGTAAACACAACACTGAGTTATGTAAAAATAAACTGTATTGCACAAAACATAATTAGACCAAACAATACATGTCAGAAATACCCTGCTACCTTAGCAGTTGTCCGAACGTTACACAAGTTACTAATACTGTGCAAGAATAAGCAGTAGTCACATTAGAACACATAAGTACTCAGGATTCTGCAACGTAAGCAGTAGTCAGGAATCACAGTAAAGAAATAAATGTGCCACATCATAAATATCCATAAAAGAAACCTCAGAGAGTATATGACAAGTCATAAAGCACATATCAGCATGTCATGCCCATAAAAGGAACATCAGCACATATATGTAACATCATAAAGGTTGGCAGGTAACATACAAACCAATAATGTCCACACCAGGACCATCAGAAATATGTACTTCCTTTATAGAGTCCCTGTTGTATGATGAAAGGGCACTCCTAGTGCCACGAAGATCAATATGGGGGCTCCCGGTGCCCCCTTGCCTGAAACGGGGGCCTCGGGTTGATCCTGGGGAGAAAGGGGTGGCTTGCACCTTCTCTGGTCTTTATAACAGACCCTCCTGGGACCTGCGATCTCTGTGGGCCCCCGGGCTGTACCTGGCCCTCCAGAAGGGGGGGTAAAGTCCAGAAGAACACCAAGTGGGGCCACAGATGGGGGGCCCCACCCGACTCTCTCAGGGGCCCCCAAGGCAGACCTCAGGGTCCTCCAGCGAGGCTTCCTCCCCGCCCGAGATCTCTGGTGAGCACTAGGGGCTTCGTTGGGGCAGGGGGGAGCCTCTGATGAGGCTTCATTCCCCACTCTGCCCATCCACAGATCAAAAGGGGCTCCGGTGGGGCGGGGAGCCTCTGATGAGGCTTCTTTCCCTGCCCGGCTTAAAAAATGGAGATCGTGGCCCACCCGGGCCGCAGCGGTGTGCAGGCACCAAAGTAGGTGCCTGCTTGTACCCCGGGAGTGCCTCTCCGAGCGTGCTTCACCTGGGGGGCACGATAGGAGTGCGCTCGCTCGTTTCCATCGTTCAATGGTGCCCTGAGGGTCCCAGGGACAGCGCATTTCAGACGCACACGGCAATCTCACAATGCCCTTGTTGCGGCGGTGATTGTGGCATAGCGACGTGCAATTTGAAGCGCGGGGACCCGCAAATGAGTCCCGGGATGCGGCGGTGAATCTTCCAGCATGGCAATGTGCTTAGTAGCACAGGGGGCACAAAGAAGAAGCGTTCTCCGGGCGCCTTATGAGGAGATGCAGCACTCCCCGTGCTGTGGATGATTACAGGGATCAGGAGCGACCCCACCTTGCACCTGGAGACAGACGAAGGTGGGAATCACAGGCCTAGCAGGCCCCAACAACAGGCTAGCACAATGGATGAAGATGATGGAAGTTCCATTTTATTCAGCTTTGTTTTATTTTTCTAGCAGGTCACAGGTCAGCACAGCAGCAGCAGTCCAAGGTGGGTCCTGGTGAGTCCTATTCAGCAGCGCCCTGTGTCCAGTTCCAAGTAAGTGTCTTCATGTCTTCATGTCTAAATTGTGGGGAACAATCCCCTGTACTTATACTCAATTTTACAGTGTGTTTACAAAGAAGTGAAGAGGAGATTTCCAACCAGTTACAACTGGTTCTGGGAGTGCCCCCTCTCTCCTCCAGCACAGGCTCCAAACATCAGTTGGAGGAAAACAACCCTATTGTGTGAGGCCAGGGCACAGCCTTTACAAATGCAGGTGAGCCCCGCCTCTCCCATCTCCCAGTCCAGGGAGACTATTGAGTATGCAGATGCACTTCTGTGAAACCTCCACCCTCCCTATGTACAGGCTGTCTGAAAAGTATGCACAAAGCCCAACTGTCACTCTGCCCAGACGTGGATTGGAGGCAAGCTGCAAAACACCAGAGTCAGAAGCACAAAGAAATGCTCACTTTCCACAAGTGGCATTTTTGTAATGATAATATAAAATCCACCTACAACAGTAAGCAGCATTTCTCACTACCATTACAACCATACCAAACATTCCTATGCTACCCCTCATAAATCAGACAAAACCCCCTACACATAAGGCAGGGCATTTCCAATGCAATCCTATGAGAAGGCAGCACTCACAGCAGTGAGAAACCAAATAAGCTGTCTGTCACTACCAAGACAGGCCACATTACCAGGCACATGTCCTGCCCTCTACATACATAACATCCTGCTCAGAGGGCTAGCTAGGGCCTACCTTAGGGGTGACTTACATGTAATAAAAGGGGAGTACTGGGCCTGGCAAGTAAATTTAGATGCCATGTCCCTGTGGCAGAAAACTGCGCACACAGGCCGTGTGCTAGCAGGCTTGATACAGGTTTGAAAGGCTACATCTGTGGGTGGCGCAAGCAGAGCTGCAGGTCCACTAGTAGATTTAATTTACAGGCCTTGGGCATAGAGATACCACTTTACAAGGGACTTGTATGTAAATTAAATATGCCAATTAAGTATAAGACAATCATACCAAGTTTCAAGGGAGAGCACATGCACTTTAGCACTGATTAGTAGTGAAAAAGTGCTCGGAGTCATAATATCAGCCAACAAGGGTCACAAAAATAAGGAAGAAAAAGGCAAAAAGTTTGGGGAATGACCCTGTAAAAGGGCCAGGTCCAACACCTGTTGTCTAGAAAGACACCATCCCCATATAGGCCAGGAATCCGGTAGTCTAAACAAGCATCTGTAGTGAAGGCAGTCAGCAATCATCATGCAGTTGTGGTCGTCTGGCCGGAATCTCCCTTTAACGTACATGGGACAGAGAAGTGTTTTTATAATAAAACAACTGATGTTCTGAGAAAATGTCCCAATGTAAGGATGTGTATGTTTCTGTGAATGTTGGAGACACAGTGTACCACTTTGCCGGCAACTCTATCTGGCTGAAGCCTTGAGGAAAGCACTAAGTGAAAAGAATGTCCTGCTAGAAACGCAATGCTTTCCTAGGCGAAGGAGCAACTAGATAAAGAAAAGAAAACAGCACTGCAAATGTGAACTATGCTAGAAAAATAGAACAAAGCTGAATAACATTTAACTGGGCTAAAGTACACAACAGCAGGCCTGGTTGCTAAAATAACATGTCTGAAATCATGGGCAAAATTGCTATACAACAATCCCATCACACTCTGAGTTTATCTAAGGCTTGCTATATCTCATAACATTGCAATCCCACCTACAGCACCCCCATCCCATTACACTCTGTTCCATCCAAGGCTCACATAATCAAATCACTCTCTGATACTACCCAATGTTTTCTCTATCCCATCATACTCTGGACCACCCAAGGCTCACCTAATCCCATCACACTCCCATTTCACCCAAGTCTCACCGCATCCTATCACACTCCAATCCTACCCAAGGCTAACCCTATCCCATCACACTCCAATTCCACCAAAGAAGTACCTTATCACACTCTGATTCCATGTAAGACCTACTCTTCCTACGACAATTCCACCCAAGGATCACCATTGTCTCACTCTTGTTCCATCCACATCTCATCCCTTCTACTCCACTCCCACCCGAGCCTCACCCTGACAGATTCCACAGCATCCTCACATCATGCTCACTTCATGCCTCTGTAGAAAAAGCATGACGGCTCCACAGTCCACAGCAACCCCACCCCACCTGTATTTCTTGCAATATTGTTAAACTATTTAAACTAAAGTAAAAACATTAATAGATAAATGATTGAATATTGGTTACACCTTTTACAGGCACACACATGTTCTGCTGCAGAATTGTCTGCAGCACTTTGCATCTTCAGGACAGCTAGAGGTGTCTTCGCACTTGTCTTTTCTTATATTTGGAGTACACTGAATACCATTGTGAAAAGGAGGTGGTGATAGACAGAGCCCAGTATGAACTGAAACCAAAGAAAAGAGGGAAAGATTGCAATTCTGTTCAATCAAACTGCCATTAATCAAATAAGCAGCACACAAAGCACAATAGTTTATTTTCTTGCTTCTCCCATGGTCTATTGTCTCTTTTCTTTCTTCTGCCTCCAGTTTTAACCTGCAGCTGTTTTTCTTCTACCTCTCTACCTGCTATGCATCTTTGTCATATCTCTCTCCTGCTGGCTTTCTTCTAAATGCCTCTTACTTCTATCCCCCTTCCCTATCCTTTGTCATGCCCCTCTACCATCTCTTGACTTCCTCTCTGCTATTTCAGTTTCCTTCCTGTATTTTTCACTTTGTAACTTGTTCACTGCCTTTCCTCTTTTTTCTGTTGCTATGTTGTCTTGTTGCTACTCATTCTTGTTGGACCTGGCCCTCTCCACATTGTCACCCCAAAGTGTCTGCCTTTTTCCCTCCACATTTTGTGTTTTGAGTTAGTTTTTATTGACTTTAGGACTCTGTGCACTTCACCTCTGCTAACCAGTGCTAAAATGCTTGTGCTCTCTCCCTAAATCATGGTCAAATTGGCTTATACCCCATTGGCATATTTAATTTGCCGGTAATTCCCTTATAGAGTGGTATACTATATTTTCTAGGGCCTGTAAATTAAATGCTACCAATGGCCCTGCGATGATTATTGTCCCACCCACTTAAGTAGTCCTTTAAAACATGTTCCAGACCTGCTGTTGGAGCCTGAATGCTGTATGAAATTGCCAATTTGACTTGGCATTTAAACCCCTATGCCAAGTCATAAACTCCCTTTTATTACATATGTGACAATCCTTAGGATGATCCAAGGTAGCCCAGAGGGCATGGTGCTGTGTACGGCAAAGGCTGGGCATATACTTTTAAGGTTTGCATGTTCTGATAGTGTAAAACTCTAAAATTAGTATTTCACTACTGTAAGGCCTACTCCTCTCATAGGTGAACATTTGGAATTCCTTAATACACTTTAAGCTGTAATTTCTGATTAGAAAGGAGAAGCACAATCATGTTTCATATATTTGGAATGGTAAATTAAATTCTACCAGTGGCCCTGCAGCACTAATTCTGCCACCCACTGAAGTAGCCCTTTAAAACATGTCCCAGACCTGCCATTGGAGTGCTGTGTTAAACTGCCAATTTGACTTGGCATTTAAACTCACTTTTATTAAATATGAGCCACCCCTAATGTAGGCCCTAGGTACACCACAGGGCATGGCGCTGTGTATATAAAAGGCTGGACATGTACTTTTAAATTTGTTTTTCACTACTGTGAGGCCTACGCCTCTCATAGATAAACTTTGGGAATTCCTTAATAGACTTTTAAGCTGTAGATCATGATGAGGAAGGAGAAGCGCAATCATGTTTAATATCTTTGGAATGGTAATAATAAATTCTCTTTATTGGTGAAGTTGGATTTAACGTCTGATAGGATACCATTGACGGCTCATCATTACATTTAAAAAGTTGCAATTTTTAAATGGGAGAAGGTAGGTATGTCATGTTTGGTATCTATGAAATTGTAAAGTTAATCCCTCTTTAATGGTAAAGTAATGATAAAGTTGGATTTTATTTTATAGTTTTGAAAACCCTGTTTTTAGAAAAGTTATTTTTCTGCCTTTCGCCCTTTGTGCCTGCCACAAGACTTGGGGCCTCATTCTCACCCTGGCGGTAATTACCGCCAGGGCGGAGGTCGGCGGTAGCACCGCCAACAGGCTGGCGGTGCTCCGCCGGGAATTGTGACCGCGGCGGTACAGCCGCGGCCAGAAGCGGAAAGCCGGCGGGCTACCGCCGACTTTCCGCTGTCCGTCTGAATCCTCCATGGCGGCGGGGCGAGCTCCGCCGCCATGGGGATTCAGACACCCCCTACCGCCATCCTGTTCATGGCGGCTCTCCCGCCATGAACAGGATGGCGGTAGGGGGTGCCGCGGGGCAATGGCATGGGCACAGCAGGGGCACGGCAGGGGCCCCCATAAGAGGGCCCCAAAAAGTATTTCAGTGTCTGCCCAGCAGACACTGAAATACGCGATGGGTGCAACTGCACCCGTCGCACCTTCCCACTCCGCCGGCTCAATTCTGAGCCGGCATCCTAGTGGGAAGGTTGATTTGCCCTGGGCTGGCGGGCGGCCTTTTGGCGGCCGCCCGCCAGCCCAGGGCAAATGTCAGAATCACCGCCGCGGTCTTTCGACTGCGGTGCGGTGTTCTGACGGCGGTACCTTGGCGGACGGCCTCCGCCGTCCGCCAAGGTCAGAATGACCCCCTTGGTGTAGCTGACAGTTAGACATTGTGAATTCCTCCCAGATAGTCACACAATGCAGAGATTATGGGACCATCTGCTGGCAGGATAGGGGTAGAGCTGAGCATAGTCTGCTTGCAACGTAATAGCCTGTGCTATGCTTTCACACAAAGGGCATAATTACCCCATTTTCTAACTACAGCCAGCTCGGAGCAAGGGCAGGAGAGACAGAAATTTCCATGTCCTTTAAAAAGCCTCCCTAGAAGCTATTCCCACCTTCCAAAGGAATGGAACTAGGGAATACAAATATGACCTTCAGGCCTCCTGTTCAAAGCCACATAAACTCAAAATGGTTCCTTCAATGTGAACCCACACCTGGACCCAGCTTGAATGAGGCCTGACCCTCCAAATAGTGCCCATCCAGTCCTGGACCCTTTAAAGAGTTGGTGAAGGTGCCTTGATAGACAAAATCCAACAGTGGGGACTTGCTCGCCTATACACCCGAGGACCATCAGTGGTCATATTAGATGTGCATTTTCTCCCGCTACATTCTTCTCTGCAGCATCACATCCTTTTTAGTGGTGCTTCGCCAAAGAGGTAACCGGCCTTGTGTGGAACTGTCTTCAGCTAGAGTGCTCTGCATCATCCCGCTGGAGATTTTTTACTTCTATTTTGGAGACTATGGGCCTGATGTAGAGTTTTGCCAAGCCGTTACTCCATCACAACGGTGATGGATATCTCATCTGCCAAAATATAAATCCCATAGGAGATAATAGGATCTAGATTTCGGCAGATGAGTTATCTGTCACTGTTGTGATTGACTAACCCCTCCACCTAACCCTAAATCAAGTCCTAATTCTGAACATAGAAATATTCACTGCAGCTTCAACCCAAGGTTATCCAATGGCAACTCCCCCTTCTTGGACACCTCCTTCAGCCTTGCTAAGCTGACCGTTACCTCCTCAGATGCTTTTTCTCATCATTTCTTCTAAGTCCGAAGGTAAACACAGACAGGGCCCAATCCACTTTTTCTAACCATGCTCCATCGCAGTATGCTATATTTGTTTACTTTAACCCAGTTTCGCCCAACTAGATGTCCACGGTTGGCACTTTGATCTTTTAGGTGGTAGTCTTTACTAAAAACTTTGAAAATATATAACTTCTATTTATTGGATTTTTGTCATTTTGGTGTCAATAAGTTAATATAATAAATGTTTCCTAAATTGGTTTAGTATGTTTCTTGTGTTGTATTTTCACTTTACTACTGTTTGTGTGCTGCCTAAATAGTTTCCATATTACCTCTAATGTAAGCTCACTGCTTTCTGTACCAGGGTTTTGCACAGGTTAATTTGTGATTTTTTGTGATTCACTCTGTAAGAGATTGTGGCTGTTGCCTGACCTGGGCTCATATCCCTTTCAACCATCAAAGCAATCTGTCACCATTCCCTCTTCTTTCTATTCCTCTTCTATTAACTTCTCTTCTCTATGCAGATCTCGCTGGATTACTTCTAGGTCTCCTTTTCTCACTCTCACTTTTCGTCTTTTTGTTTTGCCTCTGCATTCCCTTTTCTCCTTTGCTCTTTTTTTCTGCCTTTCTTTTCTATTTGTCTTCTCCACTCTGTTGTCTGTCGCTTTTCTCTATCTATCCCTGCCACTTTTGTATTCTCTGTTACCCCTTTTGCTTTTATTTTCTCCACTTTCCCCTACTGACTTAGGTTTCACTGCCTCTGGTCCCATTTCTTCTTATTTTTATTTTCTACTGTCTATATATCTCTTCTTCCTTTTTCTTGCCTCTATCTCTGCCTTGTCAGCCAAGCACAAGGCAACACATTGTGCTGGATGCCTGCAGGCTTTGCTTTTTTAGAAGCCCCTTTTTTGGCATTCCTAGTTTTGTTTTCTACTATTTATGTATCTCTTCTTTTCTTTTCCTCACTTCTATCTCTGCCTTGTGAGCCATTCACAAGGCAACACATTGTGCTAGTTCCCTGCAAGCTTTGCTTTTTTAAAAACCCCTTTTTATGGCACATGAGTGCCTCCATAGTATGAGGGATTAAAAACACAGAGCACGCCGCCTCACGTAAATCCATACAAGTGCAGTGCTGGGAAAATGTTTTCTTCTTCAAGCAACCCAAAGCACTATCAAGTGATATTATGGTTCAGGTCCATGTTGATTCACATGTGACTAAAACTCAGGGATCCCATTCTCACCAAAGAGAAATATCTGCAATGGCTTCACATTTTTGAGAGGAGGATTGAGGTTATAATTTTTTTAGTCAATCTTATTGGATTAGATCAGGGGTTTAATACCACTGTTCAGCACTTTCCAGTGCTCATTCTTATCAGAGACCCAAAACAGCTCCATCGTTGGATTTATCCTAACTGTAAACCCATCATAGTGTCTGAGTTATTGGGTGGTTGAATAGTCTACCTTTCAGGTTTGCCATATACCTTGCTATGGTGTCCTCAATCTCATGCATACCCGTCTGTAAATCCTTACAACTTGTTATCTTACCAAAGTGTTCTATATCCCCATGTACACGATGAAATATACCTTACCATTGTCCTCAATCCCCGGTGTATCCTCTGTGAATCTTTACAATATACCTTACCAATGCCCTTATCTCATCAGTAATCTCTGTGAATCTTTACACTATAACTTACACTATAGTGCGACTTCTGTGAATCCTTAAAATATAAATTTTTCATGTTTATAAAAAATTGTGTAACCTCTGTGAATATATTTTACCAGTTTCAGAAATCCCATCTATAACCACTGTGAGCCTATACACTATACATAACCACTATCCTCAATCCCAGATGTATCCTCTGGGAGACATTAGAATATATGTTACGAGTGTCTTTATTTCAAGGTGTATTCGCTTTGAATCTTTAGATGTACCTTACCAGTTTCTTCAATTTAATGTGTAACCTCTGTGAATCTTTACATTTGACCTTACCTGTGTCCCCAATCCCAGGTGTATCCTCAGTGGAACTTAATAATACACTTTATCAGTGTACTCATTTCCAGTGTACATATGTGACCTTTGCAAGTTATTTTACCCTGGTGCCCTCAATCCTAAGCATGTCCTCAATGAATCCTGAAAATATACCTTACCACTCACCTTATCCCATATGTAACCACTGAGAATCTCTGCAATATACCTTACCAGTATCTCCGTCCAATATGTAACCTCTGTGAATCTTTAAATATATTCTACCAGTGTCCTCAATCCTAGGTGTATTCTTTGGGAATGTTTATAATATACTTTACCATTATCCTCAATCCAAGGTGTATCCTCTGTGAATCTTTACAAAATACCTTACCGGTGTCCTCAATCACAGGTGTAAGCTCTGTGAATCTTTACAATGTGCCTTAATAGAGCCATCACCCAATGTGTAACCCCTGTGAAACTTTGAACATACCTTACCAATGTCATCATTCCCATGTGTAGCCCCCCACTAATCTTTAAAATATACAGTATAACATACCTTATTATAGTGTCAACAATCCCAATGTATCCTCTGTGACTCTATACAATATACTTACTCTAGTCTTCAATCCCATGTGTATCCTCTGTGATCTTTTACAATTTATTGCACCATAGTGTCATCAAACCATCAGTAACTTCTGCAAGTCTTTACAATATACCTTACAAGTGTTGTCAATTCCAGGTGTAACATCTGTGAATGTTTTCAATATACCTTACCAGTGTCTGTATCTCATGTGTAATCTCTGTGCATCTTTACAATATATTTTACCAGTGCCTTCAGTCTCAGGTGTATACTCTGTGAATCTTTACAATGTAGCCTACAGTGCCATCATCCCATGTGTAACCTCTGTGAATATTTAAATATACTTTACTAGTGTCATCATTCCCATTTGTAACTTCACCGAATCGTTAAAATATACGTTACCCGTGCCCTCAATCCCAGGTGTATCCTGTGTGAATCTTTATAATATACCATACCAGTGTTCTCAATTCGATGTGTGACCTCTGTGAATCTTTATCCCATGTGTAACCTCTGTGAATACTTATACTGTACCTTACCAGTGTCCTTATCCCATGTGTAACCTCAGTGAATGTTTAAATATAGCTTATCAGTGTCCTCATCTGATGTGTTAAATCTATGAATCTTTACACAATACCTTACCAGTGTCCTCAATCCCAGGTGTATCTTCTCTGAACCTTTACACTATACCTCACTGTAATCTTCTTAACCCCATGTGTACCTTTTGTGAAACTTTAGACTATGCTTTAAAAGTGTCCTTAAACCCATGTGTAACCTCTAAATCTTTACAGCATACCTGCCAGTGTCCTCAATCTCATGTGTTACCTCTGTGAATCTTTACAATCTACCTTAGCATAGTGCCCTCAGTCCCATTTATACCATGTGTGATCCTTTAGAATTTATATTACCATAGTATCCTCAATCCCATATATAACCTCTGTGATTCTTTACAATGTAACTTACCAGTGTCCTCACTCCCCCACATGCTCTGTGAATCTTACATATGCTTTGTGAATCATTACAACAGTCCTTATCATAATGTTCTGGGTCCCATGCATATCTTTCATGAATCGTGACAACATACATTATTGTAGTGTCATCAATCCCAGTGTATCCTCTGTGAATCTTTACATCATACCATAATGTAGAGTCCCATGTGTATTATCTGTAATCTTTTACAATATATCGCACCATAGTATCATCATTCCATGTATAATCTCGATGAGCCTTTACAAGGTATCTTACCAGTGGGCGCAATCCCCACAGATTCTGTTAATGTTTACATATAACCCCTAATACTCTACTTGCCTCCTTCATTTCTAACATTTAACCCCTTCGTTGCCAGGACTTTTCCCCTCCTGTGCTGAGCCTTTTTTTTAGTTATTTGGGGCAGTTTGCGCTTAGGCCCTCATAATGTTTTGTTCACATATGCTACCCTCACCAAATTTGCATCCCTTTTTCCAACATCCTAGGGATTCTAGAGGTGCCCAGAGCTTGTGGGTTCCCCTGCAGGAGACCAAGAAATTAGCCAAAATACAGTGAAAAGTTTTTTTTTTTTTTTTTTTTTTTTTAAATGGGGAAAAAGGGCTGCAGAAGGTTTGCGGCTTTTTCATTGAAAATGGCTACAACAAAGGGTTTGTGGAGCTAGAATCATCTTCCCAGCTTTCAGGAACAGGCAGACTTTAATCAGAAAACCACATTTTTCAACACAATTTTGGTATTTTACTGGGAAATACCTAATTTTTACTATTTTTGTGCTTTCACTTTCCTTCCAGTTAGTGACAGAAATGGGTGTGAAACTAGTGCTGGATCCCGGACAGCTAAACAATTCTAAATTCAGCAAGGGGTCATTTGTGTAGATCCTTCAAGGTTTTTCTACAGAAAGTAACAGCTAAAATAAAAAATATATTGAAATTGAGGTGAAAAAAACAGCCATTTCGCTCCAAGTTTTACTCTGTAACTTTTTCCAGCTATGGCAGATTTTTTTAAACAAATTATGGCCCTCATTATGGCATTGGCAGTAAATCCCACTTACCGCCATGCTGACGGCCGCAAACCTACCGGCGGCGGATATCCGGTCACCATATTATGACACACACACACCAATCTGACAGAATTCAGCCACAGACACTAATCAGCCAGCCCAAAGGTCAGTGATAAACTGGCGGTCTCAAAACCCACACCGTTACGCCAACAGAACATCGCCCTCACATTATGACCCACGAATCACCACAGCGGACATTCAACCGTGGTAAACCTTTGGCTGTACATACCGCCGCGCTAAAAATTGGCACACAAACAAAACAACACCACATTGGACAATTCAACCAACACCTGACACCCATACACAAACCACACCCACACCACTACAAAACACACACCCACATTACCCACAACCCTTTACCATTACAAACCAGTGCCAACAGAGAGACACCAAGACCACTGACACAACTAGTGCAACACACTATTCACACCTATACACCCCTCACACACCCCATATCACACACCCCAACACAATACCCTACACACCCTCACCTACACACCTCACACAATACCCATGGCACCACAAATACACCCTGGTTTCACAGAGGAGGAGTTAAGGGTCATGGTGGAGAAAATTATCATGGAAGAGCCACAGTTAGTTGGAGCACAGGTGCAGCAGATATCGATAGCATAGAAGATGGAGCTATGGCGGAGAATCGTGGACAGGGTCAACGCCGTGGGATAGCACCAAAGAACTAGGGATGATATCAGGAAGAGGTGGAATGGTCTACAGGGGAAGCTACGTTCCATTGCAGCAAGACACCAACTAGGTGTACAGAGGACTGGCGGTGTAGCCCCACCTCCTCCCCCACAACTAACAGCATGGGAGGAGCAAGTCTTGGTAATCCTGCATCCTGAGAGCCTGGCCGGAGTAGGAGGAGGACCTGACTCTGGTACGTCAACTCTCTACTACTACTACCCCCCTACCTGTATGCCATCACTTACCCCCACCCTCACTCCCATCACTCCACCACTTCCCGCACACCCCACCATCAGATCTCACTCATCCCAATGCCAAGCCCTGCATGCTCTAACAATGCATGGACACCAGTCACAGCCCTGCATGGACACCACTCACAGCCCTGCATGGACACCCATCACTAAAGCATGCACACTAGAGAGAATCAGTTATCCCAGCTTACACCAACTTACACAAGTGAAAACTGCCAGGGCAAATCCAACCAAAGAGGGAAAGCCACAGATGCACAATATGTCAGACACAGAAACAATAACACATCATTTACATCCGCACATGTACCACAGCCAATGTCAGCGGAGAGGAGGTACAAGCACTATCCAGTCCACCAAATGAAGAGGCCCACAGTGATGACAGCAACTCTGGTCTTCAGGAACTGGATGACCTGCCTGGCCCATCAGGGACCTCTGGACAGCCGGTTACCCAGGCCCAGTCACACACCACCACAGAGCCTCTCCCATCAGGAAACACCACCACAGCACCCACCCAGCGTACCTACACCTCTGTCTCCATGACACGTCAATCAGCAGTATGTCCACCTCTACAGGCACCACAAATCCAAGACAATCAGGGATCTGGGGTCAGTGGCAGTGGGCACAGGGTTCAGGGGAAAGAGGCACAGGCCAACAGGGAAACTGGGAGGAGTGCTGTGCGCCAGGGGGAGCACAGGCCTAGGTAACCGACTCTCCAGGAGGCACTTGCAGAGATCCTGGGAGCCTATCAACATTCCCAGGATACGATGGGCAAGATCCTGGACAATGTGCAGGAGAACAGGCTGCTGCAGGAGGGACAGTACCAGGGGATCAGGGAGGACTTGCAGACCATTAACAACACCATGTTCTCCATTTCAGGGGTGCTGGCAGACATAGCCAACATTATGAGGGAGGGAGTTTCACACCAGAGGGCCCCTGCCAATAGCCAGACTTCTGAACAACCTTATACCTACGCTGTCGCTAGTGGCCAGGAGGCCCCCCCACCGGACACACAGGCCATCAGCACCCCTCTCCATGCAGAAGGTGAACCACCCTGCAAACGTTCCCTGCCATCCAGACAGAAGCCAGAGACACTTGCCAAGACCACCGCCAGGAAATGAGACTCTCCTGATTGTCACCCTTGTGTCCCACTCAGTCACCCTGTCCACCTTGAACTACCATTGCTCTCCTTCCTATGTCCCCTTGGGCAATGCACCTGGTCTACAAACAGACTGGAACAATACCCTGGACTTTCCTCCATCATCATCCCATCCCATTGCACTTGCCCCTCCATAGTTTAGCACCTCACTAAACACCCTTTAAAAGAAATCTTTTTAGAGTATGTCATGTATTACAAATATGTATTAATTGTAACAGGTACAAACATTGCAAATCAACTGTACATAGAATGAACATAGATTAATGACTTGTAGCTGGCTGCAGTAATCACACCAGGAGTATATGTGAGGTCACCAACATCTGCAAAATGAAGTGGAGAATAACAGCATGCCAGTGACACAGACAATCAAATGTCAATGAAATGTTAAGTAACACTGTCCTACCTGTGTCATTGGAAGTATTGTCTGATGACTGATGTTCTGTTGTCCTCATTCTCATCTTCATCTTCATCCTCTGCCTCCTCATCCTCACTGTCCACAGAGTCTACTGCTGGCACACAGGAATCTCCAGCCTCCTCCTCCTGCAGGAATGGGACAACATGCAGCATACCACCACTATCTGGCAGACCTTCTTTGGTAAGTAGCACAGGGATCCACCTGTCAGATGGAGGCACCTAACCCTGGCCTTCAGGAGGCCAAAGGTCCTTTCTATTCTATTATCCTTCTGGTTCGCCCATCGACCTCATTATAACGTTCTTCTGCCCTTGTCCTGGCATTCCTTACAGAAGTCAGCAGCCATGATAGGTTGGGGTAACCAGAGTCACCTGCAACACTGAGGACAACAGTTAGCCTCACGCTATCCCATATGGCCCACACCATACCCACACACCAACATATACTGGGTGGGAACCAGGGCTCACCTATTAGCCACACCCTGAGCCTCTATAGTTGGGCCATCACATTTGGGATGCTGCTATTCCTCAGGACAAAGGCATCATGCACCGACCCAAGATACTTAGCATTGACGTGGGAGATGTACTGGTCCGCCATGCATACCATCTGTATATTTATAGAGTGAAAACTCTTTTGATTTCTTAACACCTGTTCACCTGTTCATTATGGCGGGGGTACTAATGCAATATGTGTTCCATCAATCGCCCCAATTATGTTTGGGATATGTACCATTGCATAGAACTCGCCCTTCTCTGTGGCCAAATCTTCAACCTGAGGGAAAACAATGGCCCTCATTACACCCCTGGTTGTCGTGTTAAAGCGGCGGTAATACCGCAAACAGGCCGGCGAAAAAAAAAATGGGATTACGACCGTGGCGGAAACTGCCAACACAGACAGCCACTTTAACACTCCGACCGCCACGGCGGAACAAACAAACACCGTGGCGGTAACTGCCAACAGACAGGCGGAAGACAATGTATCGCCCACCCTATTAAGACACACCAATCCGCCACCTTTTCCAGGGCGGAAAAAACGCGATCAAAAGAACGGCCGAAACAGTACACAGAAGGGAAAACACTCACCACTCCACACCCCATGAGGAACCAGGACGCCATTGAGCCCGAATTGCAGATACTGCCCATGCTGTTCTTCCTTCTCTTCTATGAGGAGCACCAACAAAGGCGGCGACAACCACCGTGAGTACTGCACCTACAACACAGGGGAGGGGGGAGGGAAAAGAGAGTGACACACACACACGCAACACGCACCACTCCCACCCTCACCCACAACACCATACACACAAACACATGCAACAACATTACATATACACTTCCCCCACCCCCTGGAAGAACGCAAGGACAAAAGCAAATGATTTAACCGGTTCTGTGCCGAGGACGTAGTGGTTACATCCTGCAGCACAGTGCTGCTGTGCCGAGGACGTAACCATTACGTCCTCGGCACACAGCCCAGAGGGAGCGCTCTCGCTCCCTCTCTTTGTGCTTCCCCCCACACCCCAAAGGCAGGGATGGAAGGGGAAGCCCTTCCCCTTCCACCCCCACCCCCCCACCCCCCTGTGATGTCAGCACGCGAGCGCGTACTGACAATCACAGAGCCTCCCTCATCGCAGCGCGATCGAAAGAGAAATGCTTTGCATTTCTCTTTCGATCACGTGGGGGAGGCCCGGAGAGGCCTGTATTTCCTTCCCTTTGAAGTCTCTCCAAGCGTTTCAAAAGCCGGATTGCTTGCAATCCGGCTTTTGAAATGCCCACTAGACACGAGGGATGTTTATTTTTTTTTTAAATTGACATAAGGGAGCGACCCCTCGGGCAAGTGTCGCTCCCAGGGGGGGCATTATTTTTAAGGCCTTTTCTGCCCACCCTGGGGAAAGATCGGCCTAGAAACCTAGGGGGCAGGGGGCAGAAACCTATAGGCACCAGGGATAATTTTTTTTTTGTTTTTTTGTTTTTTTGTTTTAGGTGTGGGGAGCGACCCCTTAGGCAAGGGTCCCTCCCATAGGGGGCAAATTATATTTAGCCCATTTCTGCCCCCCTTGGGGGCTGATTGGCCTATTTTTATGAGGCCAATCTGCCCCCAAGGGGGGCAGAAACCACTAGACACCAGGGAGTTTTTTTGTTGTTGTTTGTTTTTCATGTAAGGGGAGCGACCTGTTAGGCAAGGGTCGTTCCCCTGGGGGCATATCAGCCTATTTTAATTAGGCCGATCTGCCCCCTAGGGGGGCAGAAACCACTAGGCACCGGGGATGTTTTTTGTTGTTGTTGTTTTACAAATGGGGAGTGTCCCCCTAGGCAAGAGTCGCTCCGCTGGAGGGGCAAATTGTATTTAGGCAATTTCTGCCCGCTTTGGGGGCAGATCGGCCGATTGTTATTAGGCCGATCTGCCCACGGGGGGCAGAAACCTCTAGGCACCAGGGCAATTTCTTTTTTTTTTTTAGAGATGGGGAGCGACCCCTTAGGCAAGGGTCGCTCCCCTGGAGGGGCAAATTGTATTTAGGCCATTTCTGCCCGCTTTGGGGGCAGATTAGCCGATTTTAGGTGGGGCCGAAACCACTAGGCACCAGGGATCTTTTTTTTGCCGTCACGTAAGGGGAGCAACCTTGTTGGCAAGGGTCGCTCCCCGGGGGGGGGGGCGGTGCAAATTTATTTTAGGCCATTTCTATTGTTATTAGGCCGGTTATTAGGCCGATCTGCCCCCAGGGGGGGCAGAAACCGCTAGGCGCCAGGGCAATTATTTTTATTTTTTTATTTTTTTTGTTTGTTTTTTTAGAGATGGGGAGCAAGGGGAGCGACCTTGCAGGCAAGGGTCGCTCCCTGGGGTGGGAGGGGGGGCAAATTTATTTTAGGCCATTTCTGCCCCCCCTGGGGCCGGCTGAGCTAGAGGCCATAATCCACAGGTAGGCACTTTGCAAAAAACACCTCTGTTTTCTGTGAAAAAATATGATGTGTCCACGTTGTGTTTTGGACCCTTTCCTTTCGTGGGCGCTAGGCCCACCCACACAAGTGAGGTACCATTTTTATCAAGAGACTTGGGGGAACATATAATAGCAAAACAAGTGTTATTGCCCCTTGTCTTTCTCTACATTTTTCCTTCCAAATATAGGAGAGTGTGTAAAAAAGACGTCTATTTGAGAAATGCCCTGTAATTCACATGCTAGTATGGGCACCCCGGAATTCAGAGATGTGAAAATAACCAATGCTCCTCAACACCTTTTCTTATGCCCATTTTGGAAATACAAAGGTTTTCTTGAGCTATTTTTTACTCTTTATATTTCAGCAAATTTATTGCTGTTTAACCGGTATAGAATGAAAACCCATTGCAGGGTGCAGGTCATTTATTGGCTCTGGCTACCTAGAGTTCTTGATGAACCTACAAGCCCTATATATCCCCGCAACCAGAAGAGTCCAGCAGATGTGACAGTATATTGCTTTCAAAAATCTGACATTGCAGGAAAAAGTTACAGAATAAAACGTAGAGAAAAATTGCAGATTTTTTCACCTCAATTTCAATATTTGTTTTTTTCAGTTGTTATTTTCTGTAGAAAACCCCTGTAGGATCTACACAAATTACCCCTTGCTGAATTCAAAATATTGTCTACTTTTCAGAAATGTTGCAGTTTCTGGGATCCAGCATTGGTTTCATGCCCATTTCTGTCACTGACTGGAAGGAGGCTAAAAGCACAAAAAATCGTAAAAACGTGGTATGTCCCAGTAAAATGCCAAAATTGTGTTGAAAAATTGGGTTTCCTGATTCAAGTCTGCCTGTTCCTGAAAGCTGGGAAGCTGGTGATTTTAGCACCGCAAACCCTTTGTTGATGCCATTTTCAGGGAAAAAACCACAAGCCTTCTGCTGCAGCCCCTTTTTCCAATTTTTTTGAAAAAAACAAAATTTTCACTGTATTTTGGCTAATTTCTTGGCCTCCTTCTGGGGAACCTACAAAGTCTGGGTACCTCTAGAATCCCTAGGATGTTGGAAAAAAAGGACGCAAATTTGACGTGGGTAGCTTATGTGAACAAAAAGTTATGAGGGCCTAAGCGCAAACTGCCCTATATAGCCAAAAAAAGGCTCGGCACAGGAGGGGGAAAAGGCCTGGCAGCGAAGGGGTTAAACTAATGTAATCATGTGAAATCACATTATCAAAAGTCAAAATCCAGTATATACAATTATGTACACCAACTACACAAGTCCAGATAGTGCACCAATCATTGTTCGTGGACCACTGGGCCCAAAATGCATGGGCGAGGCCTACACATGATACCTGACTGGAAACGGAGAGAACACTGTTGGGGCATCAGATCGAAAATACACAGGCACCTCAGAGGGAGGGGGGGGCACCTCAGCCAGATGAACACAAAATGCCACTGATGCACGAGGGGGCTCCATGCCCATTGCTTTATCCTGGGGAGTGCAAAGCCACAGTCTCTCAAGTCTCTCCAGTGGGTGATTTGCCCACTGCTTTATCCTGGGGAGTGCAAAGCCACAGTCTCTCAAGTCTCTCCAGTGGGTGGATTGCCCACTGCTTCATCCTGGGGAGTCCAAAGCCACAGTCTCTCAAGTCTCTCCAGTGGGTGGTTTGCCCACTGCTTTATCCTGGGGAGTGCAATGCCACAGTCTCTCAAGTCTCTCCATTGGGTGGTTTGCCCACTGCTTTATCCTGGGGAGTGCAATGCCACAGTCTCTCTAGTGGATGTCAATCGCCACTGGTCCTGGAGGGGGCTTTGTGCCCAGAGTGCTTCATCCTGCCAAGGACTGAGGTAGTGGATGTCTTTCTCCACTGGTTCTGGAGGTGGCTTTGTGCCCAGAGTGCTTCATCCTGCCAAGGACTGAGGTAGTGGATGTCTTTCTCCACTGGTTCTGGAGGGGGCTTTGTGCCAGAGTGCTGCACAGGGCCAGGATACCTGAAAGTGTTTCACCAGGGAGGTAGTGCAGGCGTCGGCCAGTGGCCGACGCCCGCATTGAAGGGGTTAAGGCCCTGATTTATACTTTTTGACGCTAAACTGCAGTAGTCAAAAAGTTTACTGCCAGCTAGCGCCATCCCAAGACACCGGCCGGGTGTCATTTTTATGGTATGATGATAGCCAGCGGTAAGGACCCAGCAACCATCACACAAAAAAGGACGGAAGCTGGGTGGGAGAGGCATAGGGGTAACACCAAAGGATGACGCTAGCATGGGCAGAGGCATCAATATTGCCTCTAACCAGACTGGCATCATTTTCTGACGTTAAAACCCCATGGACATGACTCCTGCCTTAGTTCAGACAGGAGTCATGCCCACCACCACAATGGCCATTCCCAGGGGGCATATGTCCCCTGGGGATGGCCACTGGGCCCAGTGCCATGTACATGGGCCCAAGTTAGCCCCCCCTATGGCACTACATAGAATTAAAAAAAACTTATTTGTACTTACCTCTACTTACCTGGGATGGTGTCTCCCATCCTCCGCTTTCCCTCTGGTGTAAGTGGGGGTGTCCCTGGGGCCTGATGAGGGCACCTGTGGGCTCTTTCCATGGTCTCTGACCATGGAAAAAGGCCCACAGGTCCCTATCTCCTGCCCTGACCCAGGCGTTAAATAATGGCGCTAAGCAAGCTTAGCTCAATTATTTAAGGCACCATCCCTCTGTGCTTGATTTTAGCATGGGGGGATAGTTATGGCACTAAGGCCATAATATCATTTTTTGCCCAGGAACGCCTACCTTGCATCTCATTGATACAAGGTAGTTTTCTGCTGTCAGAAAATGACGTTAACGCCATTATTTTGGTGGTAGACATGTCTAGCGCCAAACTATAAATTCAGAGTTAAATTTGCCTGTATGAGTGTAAAACAATGACCCTAATTGAGCGCAACAGAGTATAAATATGCCCCTAAGTCCTTAAAGGCATTTTCCTCTTTTTAAACATGCTACAGATAGCAGCACACATAGAAAGAGGATTGTGACAAGAATAGATAACGATTTTGCAGAGAGCACTGCTGTAACATAAGTACTGTCTAACTAACTAAAGTGGATTCTTGTAAATACATTGAAATAGATTGAGTGTCAAGCCAGTACAGATGCAGCCTCTACATTTAATTACTTTTCTCTAATGTTTTCACACATTTTGATCTACTCTGGCCATGGTAAGCTACTTTTGACTGTCTGCAAGGCTTCTGGACCCCTTGTACTCCCTAGTCTGATTCCCACTCCTGTTTTGGGAGCATGGCCCGCCTTCGGTAGTTTTACTGCATCAAACATTGTCATGATACAACCTCAGCATCACCAAGATCAACTTTCATTCCTACTGCCTTCATGTCAAAATGCAACTTGGAACGTATGAGGCTGAAACAAGGCCTGATGGTTCACCTTCATTTCATCTTCACCTGATGACCACCTGTATAAACCATGTGACTGTATTTAATGCATCCAGACTGAGCTGCTCTTTCTTTCAACCAAGATGATTAATCGACTGAACAATGAAACCTGCACTGAACACCAAGGTAATGTGCCTTGGGTAGCTTTCACACATACCTGGCAAGAGCACAGTCCCAGTATTGCTTTCAGATAAACAAAGACTCACATGCATTATACAAATCAATAATTAGCGCCCCCTTGTGCTTACTGTCAAATAGACAAACAAATCCCAGGGGCATGGCCCAATACTATCAAATAATTGTCATTCACAGTGTGAACAGCAAATGCAAATGGCCTCAGCCATCCTGCAGATCATGAAGATTCTTTCCTACTTTGTTTGCTTCTTCATACAGCTGCAGAGTTTGCTGTCATTAGGTACCCTAAAGCTAACAGAATACATGTAAATTCCTTAGCAGACTTCTCCCCTATAACCAGGAAAAGACCTAGACCAGGCCAGGCACAGCCAGAATAGCCTTAGCTCAGCCAGTAAGAACATGTTTATTGAGCTAATATCCAGTCCTTTCTATGTACCTCAAAACAAAGAAGAGGGCAGAGTGGAAGACAGTGACAGTGGCTTTCAATGAAAGAGCACGGACACCTCCCAATATATATGTCGTACTGTAAGTAGAAAATCTTCATTTAGTCATTCTTTGTCATTTATTTGAAGAATAGAGTAACAGGAAGATGTGTTAAATATTCTTTATTAATTTCTTATCTGCTACAATCTTATATTATTGAGCTGCAAATACATCTCCATTCATGCACACCCTGAACACGAGGTGGACACAACCACTTGAAAGAGGAGTTTGACTGCTGGAAAATGAGAGTCATAGGGAGGAGGAGGAAGTAAGTTACTTGTTAGAGCAACTTCAAGGAAAATTTAGAGAAAACAATTAGAAACACGATAGTGGATAGAATGGACTGTGGGAATGAACAAATGAAGGCAGGAAATAAAATCAAGGTCCATATATATGTAACCTTTGCATTATCCTTGTATCATGCAAGAGGACATAAGGACAACACAACGGCTTCAGTAATATTTACAAAGCCACACAAGGCCTGATTACACTTCATTATATTACATTTCAACTTGGGAGGCGATACATGGGTGGACGATGGGCATATTTTTGCACCCTCTCATGGATTTTTGTGCATTACCAGACTTGTATACCTGGGACTATGTCAAAATGGTATACCTTCCCAAGTGAGGTGCAACAAGCAGAAATATCTTTATTTCTCCTCAGTATTTCCTATTTCCACAAGAAAAAGGAAAATGTCACTAAGGATTGTTTTTGTACAGGAAGGTGTCCCTTCCTGCACAAAAGAAATCCTGCCTGTAACAAAGGTACTCTTACACAATATATAAAGGATGCCTGCATTACCCCTAGGCTTCACACAGTGCACCAGGGCAAAAGGGAGCAGAAATAGTCCACATCTTTGTAAATGTGAAGCATTTCTATTCTTTCCCTTTCACTCTCCCTGCGCTGGCACAGTAGTTCCAACACTAGGTGCAAGGGCTCCTGTGTTACAGCCAGGATTGTTTTTGTGCAGGAACGGACACTTTCCTAAACCAAAACAATACTCCAAGACTTTTTCCTCTTTCCATTAGTGCTACAGAGTGCAGCATACATAGAGGAAAAACAATGAGAAATAAACATATTTCTACTCGTTAAGCTTCACTTGGAGGGTGTTTGCATTTTGACACATTCACAGATTTACTTGTGTTAGGAAATCAGGGACTGCACCAAAAACCATGGATGCATTGGAAGCCCCACGCTCTACCCATGGAACCCCTATCCAGTGCAGACAAACACAAGGCAGTGATTTGCACTGTCTTGCATTACTCCAGATCTACCATTCCACACGGTAGCTCTACGTGGCATACTAAATCTTACCTAAAGGCTTGCATAGCCTTATGTAATGCATCAGCTTTGCAAGCCCTTAGTAAATATCCAGTTTTAACTGTAACAACAAATGTTTCAAAATTAAACATCCAATGTATGTTAAGTAATTCAGTGTGGGTTTAATTGGGTAATTTGAGGAAATTTCTAAAAAGCTTACCAGGAAACAAAGAGATTTATACTATTTTCTTATCAATTTTTTTTATATTGGGCTCACTGCAAAACTAATTGTCCATGGATACTACAGGCTACAAGAAGGAAGCAAAAGGAGTTAGTAATCAGTATATCTCTCTCCTACAAAAATTGAGAACCGATTTCTACAGACAAGGTGCAATCAGTATTGGAGGGATTAGACAAAATCCCCATCTTTAATCTCAGTACGATTGCTCTAGACCACAGCTCTGAACAACTGTTAGCACGAGGCCTGTCATTTGTCCCGAATATGGTCATTAATAAATTTGAACTAATGAGGAATTTATTTGCTTTCTTTAGATGGATTCATCTCAAGAAGTATTTCTCCTCCTCTCCCCCTGCTTCTGATTTTAATAGATAGGTTTGAAACCTCCATCATCTTTTACTCCTGGTCTAGAACTACTAGGCCCAGAAGTGGCCATTTTTGAAGAAGCGGTTATACAGAAGTTCGAGAGTATGCTTAAACACATTCTAAACCCAAATTTAATCTCAACAGAAAGGAAAGTACAGCTTTACGCATTTTAAAGCAGAACAGTAAGATCACAATTAAACCTTGTGACAAAGTGTGCAGTATTGCAGTACTGGACACAACATACTACATACAGAAAATGTCAGACATGCTCCAATGTCCTGAATTCTACAGAGACATGCCGGGCGATCCAGAGGTTAGAATGAAAAGAGAGATCAAGGAGGCGAACAGTATTGCTTTAGAAACAGGGCTCATCTGTCAGAAAGAGTTTGATTTTCTTACACCTAAAAATACTAGACTTCCTATCATATATGGACTCCCTAAAGTACACAAGAATTTGAAAGATCCCCCTTTGCGCCTGATTGTCTCTACCATTGGTTCAGCCATTGAACCATTGTCTCAATATGTTGAAACTTTCCTCAAACCATTGGTCACACAGCTCCCATCCTATGCTCGAGACACAGGCCATTTGATTTCCAAACTAGAAGGTCTATCATAATCCGAATCAAGAAATGTTAGTCACCATGGATTTAGAGGCTCTATACACTAATATCCCCCAGCAACAAGCGTTAGATTGTGTTGAGTCTTATTTGAACGATCTGGGTGTCGATCCTGTACATGCATTCATTATTAAATGTCTCAAAACTGTTCTGTTTAACAATTTTTTTGAGTTCAATGGAACCATTTACCAGCAAACAAAGGGCGTAAGTATGGGCGCTGCCTGCGCTTCCAGTGTAGCTAACCTATACGTTGGATCGTTTGAGGAAAAACACATCTATAATGAAGTTGCCCCATTTTTTGAAAACATACATCAATGGTGTAGATACATGGATGATGTCTTTTTCATTTGGAGAGGACAAGAACAAGAACTACTTGAGTTTTTGCTATGGTTGAACTTCTGCGATGAGAATCTCAAGTTAACCATGAAATATGATCAAGTATAGTTTTTAGATGTGTACATTAAACATCTAGATGGACGTCTTGCTATGTCGCTGTTTACTAAACCTACAGCTAGAAATACCCTCCTGCACTTTGACAGCTTCCATCCGAGGAGACAAAGACAAGCTATTCCTTTTTCCAAGTTCCTTCGTCAGAGAAGGAATTGTACAGAGATGAAGGAGTTTGTGAAACACGAGGAAGTCCTTTCTGACAAATTAAAACAGAGATGTTATCCCATTAAAGTAATAAGAAACTTGCACGAAAAAGCTAAGTACCATAACCGTGATACTCTCTTTCAAGGTAAGGAACACACTAGCACTGACAGGTTGGCATGCGTGATTCATCACTCCACTTTGAATGATAGAATCAGAAAAATCATCAATTCTGAATGGCATATCTTGACCACGAGTGAAGACAATGTACACTTAGAGAAGCCATTATTCGCGTTCAAGAGAAATAAAAACCTGCGAAATATTTTGGTCATATCTGCAGTCAACCGCACACAAGACTTGGTGCAAAGATCCATTGGATCCCATCAGAGGCAATTTCAAATGTGGCAATTGCCATGCTTGTGAAACAGCCATAGTCACACAAAATGTCATACATGATGGAGAAAAAAATTCCCCACTACCATGACAAACTGTAGATCTGAAAACGTCATCTACGTCATTCTATGCCCATGTAACCTTGGTTATGTTGGCAAGACATCTAGGGAGTTTAGGGTCAGATTGTTTGAACATAGATCCTCTATTAGAACTAGGAAATCTTTTGCCCCCTTGGTCTTCCATTGGGTGGCTTTTAATCACAAAGAAGAGGATATCAGATGGAGGATCCTTGAGAAAATACCTTCAAGACGCGATACAAGCTCTGAACAATACAGGAAGAAAAAGGAGGTCTTTTGGATATGTTTTCCAGAGACTTTTAAGAAGGGCCTGATTGAGGACATTCCTTGACATAATGCCCTCTGAGGCCCCCTGTGATGGCTGTGCCTATTTTGATTAGTCCTCCTTTGAGCACTTTTCAGGCTTGTAAGCCCCTATTGATTTTCACTATTTGGAAGTTCAAGTTTTCTAAGTCCTTTTAAATGAGACTGTTTCCTTTGAATTTGAACCCGTTTACTCAGCATGTCACTACTTTTTTACTTTGGCCCAAATTATATTCTTTTTCTTTGTCTCACACTTCATTAGATTTTGGCTTCTATAAGTGTTTTCCTGTTACGTGGTTCCAGTCCAAGATGGCCGCCACCTTTGGGCTGTCTTTGCTTTGGTACGTCTTTCCTTTGTATATGTCTAGTTTGCCCATATCACCCTCCGGCTATTAGGATCGGGTTTAAATGTACGCGGTTTCGATATGGTGCAGTATAGAAACCATTACGTTGTCGGATCCTCCCACACGCCAAACGATTCTTTGCCTGGCATGCTGTTTTGGTAAGTAGACTCATTTTAAATACCATTTTGAGCGCAAATCAGTCATCGTATCTGCTGCGTTTTTTTAGATTATTTATTTAACTTTTTTTGACTGCCTCCTTTTACTTTTTCAGTAGTCCAAGCCCCCTTCTCATCATTTTTGTGGTTATTCTCTTTGTTCGTTTGGACCAGGTGAGAATATTATATAAAAAATGTGTTAAGCTCGGGAGGCACGTAAGTATCAGCAAAGAAGGTTTATTAGACCACCAACCCACGGCAGGCCCAACTTCTCCACCAAGACCAACTGCCGTGAAACCCCCACACATCACAATGCAACATCACATGGAACCTCCATAGCGAGGAGATTCCAACATCATGTAGAACCTCATAGCGATAAGGTTCCAGTCTGCAAACATAACACATCTCCCTTACTTACAATAACACACTAGGAAATGGATAATAAAACAGTAACAAAAAAAAATAAAGAGTATGCGATAAATTACAGTGTATGTTACAAAACAATACAACAGTTAGAAAGCATAATAGAGTGTGATGCAAAAAAAATTACAAGGTATAAGGATAAATAGTCTCATAAAGTATTAGGGTACATAGGGGGTCATTCTGACCTCGGCGGTAAAATGCGCTTAACGCCGGTCAGAAGACCGCCATAACACCGCCGCAGCCGCGGTAAACCGCCACGGTCATTCTGACCCGCAACTGCCAAACCGCCAAAAACCCGACCTCCACAGAAGGCTGCCACACCAACGGGCAGCGAAAAACTGGCGGTGACCAAACCTCCGCCGTCACGCCAACAGAAATACGCCCATGCCATTCCGACCCACGAATCCACGCGGCCGGTCTTTCAAACGCGGTATTCCATTGGCGGTACACACCGCCGCGGTCAAAATACACACCCAGCTCCAAAACACAGCCACATTGGACAATTTGAAATACACACACCTGATACACATACATGCACCACTCCCACACATCCAATCAACTATAAAACACACACCCACATCACCCACAAACCCCCACTACTAGAAATTCGGAGACAAGGCGAGAGACAGAGAGAGAGAGCACAGCGAAAGAAAACCACAACACACAGAGGAACTCAACATCATCACCCACACTACATCCACGCACAAAACACCACACACCACCACACTCATCACCACAAACACCACCCCACACCTCATCCACACCACCCCATGGCACCCCAAAGACACCCCAGGTTCTCGGACGCAGAACTCAGGGTCATGGTGGAGGAAATCATCAGGGTAGAGCCCCAGCTCTTCGGCACACAGGTGCAGCACACCACAATAGCCAGGAAGATGGAGCTATGGCAAAGGATAGTCGACAGGGTCAACGCTGTGGGACAGCATCCCAGAAATCCGGAAGACATCCGAAAGCAGTGGAACGACCTACGGGGGAAGGTGCGGTCGATGGTGTCGCGCCACAACATCGCGGTGCAGCGGACTGGCGGCGGACCCCCACCTACTCCAGCCGAATTCACAGCATGGGAGGAACAGGTCTTGAACATCCTGCATCCTGAGGGCCTCACAGGAGTAGGCGGAGGAATGGACTCTGGTAAGTCTAATCTCAACTATTTCATCCCCCCCAACCACCAGCATGCCAACCCACACCCCCACCCTCACCCCCAACCCCCCATCACACATCCTCCCTGCTAATGTCTCACCAGCACAACCCACCCATCCCAAAACCAAGCCCTGCATGCCACCACAAACCATGGACACCCATCACCTAAGCATGACCACTGCACATACCCATCCCCCCCACAAACCACCCTCACAACACCTCCCCCAAGGGAATGCCAGCACTGGGGTGCAAGGGCACCCACACATCGCACGCTATGGCACACACAGAAGCAATAACCATACTCTTATACCCCTGCAGGACCCGAACGCCAACACACCGGCCAGGAGGGTCCAGAAATGTCCATCCCACCCCCAGAACAGGCCCCCAGTGATGACAGCAGCTCTGTCGACCTGGAACCAGATGACCAGCCCGGACCATCGGGGACCTCTGGACAGTCGGTTCCCCTCAGACAGGCACAGGCAACAGCAGACCTACCCCCCTCTGGGAACACCAGCACAGCACCCACCCAGCGGGCCCATGCCTCTGTTTCCAGGACAGGTCAAGCAGCGGTGTGTCTACCACTACAGGGCACCCAGGTTAACCCACCACCCCAACAACAATAGGGACCTGGGGGCAGTGGTAGTGGGCACACCGTCCAGGGGATAGAGGCCCAGGAACAAAGGGGAACTGGGAGGGCTGCTGTGCAACAGAGGGAGGACAGGCCTAGGGAACCCACTCTCCACGAGGCCCTCACCTACATCATGGGAGCGTACCACCACTCCCAAGAGACAATGGCGACGGTCCTGGCCAGGTTCCAGGAGATCCAGACCATGCAGGAGGAACAGAACATGGGGTTCCGGGAAGAACTCCGCAACATCAGTTCCACAATGGGTACAATCGTCGTGGCACTCAACCTGATTGTCACCACATTGCGGGACCATGTGGCCCCCCAAAGGGCCCCTGCCACTAGCATGGAGGAAGAACAGCCGACCACCTCCGCCGGCGCTAGTGGACAGGAGGCCCCTACACAACAGCAATGGGCCACACAAACCCCACCCCCTGCAGAAGAAGAACCACCCCGCAAGAAAGGCCTGAGATCTAGGAAAAAGACAGAGTAGGATGTCAAGACCCCCGCCATGCAAGGATACCCCCGGATGTCTTCCCACTGTCCCACCTGTTCACCCTGTCCAACCTTAAACTGCCCCTGCTCCATCTTCCACAGGCATATGGACAATGCACCTGTGAGACTGAGAGTCTGGACTCTGCCATGGACAGTCCTCCACCATTACCCATCACCCTTTTTGAACAATTCCACTGTATTTGCACTTCAATAAACACACTTATTGCACAAAATCCATCTGGAGTCTGCCTTTTTTTTTAAACTAATGTATTTGACAAAACCGATCAAAATTGTCCAGTTACATTGTGATGACACCATACCACTGTCACACAGCTGTAGTCCATGGGGAAACAAAGCAGAGGTCACGCCGTGGGGCCCACATCTCTGAAATTGGAAGGGAAAGTCACAACTCAGTTACCATACATCGGGGGGAAAGGTCAGACAGTACAGACCCAGTAGTCAATAAGAATTGTTACAATGCCGGTGTTGAGTCTTAACTGTGTGTTACTGAAAATACTGCTGTATCACTGTGTCCCTGTTGTCTGTGTCGTCCTCTTCGTCTTCCTCCTCTTCACTCTCCGCAGGCTCCACAGCAGCCACAACACCACCATCTGGACCATCCTCCTGCAGAAAAGGCACCTGGCGTCGCAAAGCCAGGTTGTGAAGCATGCAGCAGGCCACGATGATATGGCACACCTTCTTTGGTGAGTACATTAGGGATCCACCTGTCATATGCAGGCACCTAAACCTGGCCTTCAGGAGGCCGAAGGTCCGCTCGATCACCCTCCTAGTACGCCCATGGGCATCATTGTACCGTTCCTCTGCCCTTGTCCTGGGATTCCTCACTGGGGTCAGTAGCCACAGGAGGTTGGGGTAACCAGAGTCACTAATTAGCCACACACGGTGTCTCTGTAGCTGTTCCATCACATAAGGTATGCTGCTATTTCGCATGACGTACGCGTCATGCACTGACCCTGGGAACGTGGCATTTACATGGGAGATGTACTGGTCAGCCAAACAGACCACCTGGACATTCATCGAATGATAACTTTTTCTGTTCCTGTACACCTGTTCACTGTCTCTGGGGGGGACCAAAGCCACATGGGTCCCATCAATGGCACCAATGATGTTGGGAATATGTCCAAGGGCATAGAAATCACCCTTCACTGTAGCCAAGTCCCCCACCTCAGGGAAAATGATGTAGCTCTGCATGTATTTCATCAGGGCAGACAATACTCTGGACAATACCTTGGAAAACATAGGCTGAGACATCCCAGATGAAATGGCCACTGTAGTTTGAAATGATCCACTTGCCAAAAAATGGAGTACTGACAGCACCTGCACTAGAGGGGGAATCCCTGTGGGTTGGCGGATGGGTGACATCAGGTCTGGCTCCAGCTGGGCACACAGTTCCTGTATAGTGGCACGGTTAAGTCTGTAGGTGAGTATGACATGTCGTTCTTCCATTGTCGACAGGTCCACCAGCGGTCTGTACACGGGAACATTCCTCCGTCTCCTCGCAAGTCCCAGCGGACGGTGCCTAGGAAGGACAACATGGAGCACAGAGTCAATCAACCCACAGGTACGTTCCCACAGCTTGCACAGTACACGATTCTCAATGCATTGAATGGCTTGTATGAGTGTCGATGCAAGGCCTAGGCATGTGCGACGCAGTAGGAATTAAGCCATGTGGGCCCTTGAAATGGCGGCTGCCTGACCTGTGAAGTGCGACAGTGGGATGTGAGGTCAATGCGCTGGCGTGGCACACCGTGGCGGTAGGCGGTCGAAGACCGCGGCGCAAAGCCGCATTGGCTAACATTGAACCCTATGGGTTTCAGGAGCCAATGACGATGTGCGCCGGCGGTCGCAGTACGCACCGCCGCGGTACGCACCGCCGCGGCGGTAAGCGCCATTTTCTAGCTGCTTAATCACTCGAGACCTGATCATCCACAGGAGAGGACCTATACTGCAAGTGCTGTTGTGACCTCGGTCTGGAAGTGATAATGGCTGCTGCGACTGGGGAAAGGGCCCCCGCCTTCAGTTCAGAAGAGTTGGAGAAGCTCGTGGACGGGGTCCTCCCCCAGTATGCGCTACTCTACAGTCCTCCAGACCAACAGGTGAGTACACTGGGACCATGCTTAGTGGCCAATGCCTGGGAAGAGTGGGGTGGATGTACGATGGAGGGGAGGGGAGCGAATGAGGAATGCATCGCACGACAGATGAGAGCATGTGCCACATGGCAAGGTTGGGGAGGGGGGGCCACTCACATCGACCATGCAGAAAAGTGATGATGTTTCTTTTCCCCCCCTGTACATGTCACATAGGTCAGCGCCCATCAGAAGATCGAGATTTGGCGTGCCATCACCAAGGACGTCCGGGACCTGGGGGTCCACAACAGACGGGGCACCCACTGCCGCAAGAGGTGGGAGGACATCTGCCGCGGGAGCAGGAAGACCGCCGAGGCTCTGCTGGGGATGGCCTCCCAACCTAGGAGGGGTGCCAGTCGTACCTTGACCCCCCTGATGTCCCGGATCCTGGCGGTGGCCTACCCCGATTTGGATGGGCGCCTGAGGACATCACAGCAGACACAAGGGGGTGAGTACCAGCACATTCAGCTATCTTTGCGCGCAGTGGAGGTGCCTGGGTGGGGGAGGAGGACTGTGGGTATCCCTAGGCCAGGGCGATTTCTGTAGGTTAGGCCCCTCCGTGAGGCATGGCCCTGTGCCCCTGCCCCCCACCTCTGTAGGGTACCTAGTAAAGCTAGTCATGGACCTGTGTCATCTATGTGGGCAGTTGTCGCCCATAGGCTTGTGGGCCATGTCCCAGTGATTGAGTAGTGTACCCCAAGTGCGCAGCGTAGTGCAGTGGGCTTCTGTGTCTGTCCTCTCCGCCAATGGTGTCGCCAATGCATGCACTCAACTTGTCTTTATTTCTCCCCCCCCCCATTTTCTTTGTCTTCCTGTTCATGTGTGCATTAGCATCATCAGGCGGAGGAGAAGTGGCATCGGCGCACAAGGGAGCTGCATCTCACATGGCCCCGGAGGGCCATGCAACCGACTCCGAGTTGACCAGTGAGACGGAGGGCGAGGGGGGCTCCACAACGGGGACCCGTGCAGACGTCAGCGACACCGACACATCCTCGGAAGGGAGCTCCCTTGCGGTGGCGGCAACATCCGTGCCCCCCGCTACAACAGGTACAGCGCACCAGCTCCGCCCTCCCAGCAGCCCCTCAGCGTTCGGCCCGTCCCCGCACGGCCAGGAAGCCGGCCATCTCCTTCGCCCCAGGCACCTCAGGCCCTGCCCCAGTCACCCCTGCTGCCCTCAGTGAGGAGGTCATTGACCTCCTGAGGACCATCATTGTTGGGCAGTCTACCCTTTTGAATGCTATCCAGGGTGTAGAAAGGGAGGTGCATCGGAGCAATGCATACCTGGAGGGCCTTCATTCGGGTCAGGCTGCCCATCAGCGATCGTTCAACGCTCCGGCCTCAGCACTGACGGCAGCCATTGTCCCTGTCTCCAGCCTCCCTCTTCCAACTCCCTCCACCCAGTCCCACTCCCCTGTTCCTCTGCCTATCCCATCCACACCTACAGACAAGCCTGCACACACCTCAACACCCAAGGGCAGCTCATCCAGACATAAGCACCACAGATCACACAAGCATTCACGCAAGCAACATCCAGATGCAGACATGCCAACAGCCACTACCTCCTCTGTGTCCCCCACCGCATCGTCTCCCTCCTCCCTCCCTGTGACGTCTACACTCACACCTGCATGCACACCACCATCAGCCAGTACGTCCATCACCAGCACACCCTCCAGACCAGTCCGCACACGTGCAGTCACCACCCCCACTGCCATTTACACGTCCCCTGTGTCCTCTCCCACTGTGTCTGTCACCCCCTCTTCCAAACCACACAAACGCAAGCAGGCACCCACCCAACAGCCATCCACCACACGACAGCCTCCGTCACAAGCACCTGCACCCAAAGACACCACACTTGACTCTCCTACAACCACATCCTCTTCCTCCACACCCATACCCACTCCAGCTACCCTTCCCATTGCTCCCAAAAAGCTTTTCCTCTCAAAATTGAACCTCTTTCCATCACCTGACCCACCCCCTCCATCTCGTAAGAGTCCAAAAAACACCTCAGCCACCACCAGCCCTGCATCTCCTAAGACCATAGTGCATGGCTATTGGAGTCCGCCAGTTCCTAGGGCAGGAACATCGGCCAGCAGCAAGGGGACAGCCAGCCCCCCCCCCCCCCCCCCCCCCCGGGAAGAGGACCAAAAAAGTGAAGGGACGGCGCGACAGGCCTGAGACGGCTGCCCCCAAGGACAGTAGCCTTGCCCCGTCACCTGCCACATCCACTAAGGGAGGCAAGGGCCCCAGAGAGTCTGCGAAGGAGGGCAAGGGCAGCAGGGCGGACAAGTCAGGCAGCAGCCGACCTGGCCAGGAGGGCCCCACCAGCCCCATTCTGGGTGTGTCGGAGGACACCCAGGGGCCCAGAACTCCATCACAGGAGGGCCCGCAACCGAAAGGTCGGATGGTGACTGAGCGGGAAGTATTGGCCAGGTGTGGTTCCCTAGAAACACAAGACAGGCACCGCTGAACAGGACCCCGCCGTGCGAAGCACCGCTGAACAGGGCCCCGCCGTGTGAAGCTCCGCTGAACAGGGCCCCGCCAAGACAGGCACCGCTGGACAGGGCCCCGCCATGACAAGCACCGCTGAACAGGGCCCCGCCAAGACAGGCACCGCTGAACAGGGCCCCTCCAAGACAGGCACCGCTGAACAGGGCCCCGCCGTGACAAGCACCGCTGAACAGGGCCCCGCTGTGCGAAGCACCGCTGAACAGGACCCTGCCAAGACAGGCACCGCTGAACAGGGCCCTGCCAAGACAGGCACCGCTGAACAGGACTCCGCCGTGCGAAGCACCGCTGAACAGGGCCCCGCCAAGACAGGCACCGCTGAACAGGGCCCCGCCAAGACAGGCACCGCTGAACAGGGCCCCGTCGTGACAAGCACCGCTTAACAGGGCCTCGCCGTGCGAAGCACCGCTGAACAGGGCCCCGCCAAGACAGGCACCGCTGAACAGGGCCCCGCCAAGACAGGCACCGCTGAACAGGGCCCCGCCGTGACAAGCACCGCTGAACAGGACCCCGCCGAGCGAAGCACCGCTGAACAGGGCCCGCCAAGACAGGCACCGCTGAACAGGGCCCCGCCGTGACAAGCACCGCTGAACAGGACCCAGCCGTGCGAAGCACCGCTGAACAGGGCCCCGCCAAGACAGGCACCGCTGAACAGGGCCCCTCCAAGACAGGCACCGCTGAACAGGGCCCCGCCGTGACAAGCACCGCTGAACAGGGCCCCGCCGTGACAAGCACCGCTGAACAGGGCCCCGCCAAGACAGGCACCGCTGAACAGGGCCCCGCCAAGACAGGCACCGCTGAACAGGGCCCCACCGTGACAAGCACCGCTGAACAGGACTCCGCCGCGCGAAGCACCGCTGAACAGGGCCCCGCCACGACAGGCACCGCTGAACAGGGCCCCGCCAAGACAGGCACCGCTGAACAGGACTCCGCCATGCGAAGCACCGCTGAACAGGGCCCCGCCAAGACAGGCACCGCTGAACAGGGCCCCGCCAAGACAGGCACCGCTGAACAGGGCCCCGTCGTGACAAGCACCGCTGAACAGGGCCCCGCCGCGCGAAGCACCGCTGAACAGGGCCCGCCAAGACAGGCACCGCTGAACAGGGCCCCGCCAAGACAGGCACCGCTGAACAGGGCCCCGCCGTGACAAGCACCGCTGAACAGGACCCCGCCGTGCGAAGCACCGCTGAACAGGGCCCCGCCAAGACAGGCACCGCTGAACAGGGCCCCGCCGTGACAAGCACCGCTGAACAGGACCCAGCCGTGCGAAGCACCGCTGAACAGGGCCCCGCCAAGACAGGCACCGCTGAACAGGGCCCCGCCAAGACAGGCACCGCTGAACAGGGCCCGCCGTGACAAGCACCGCTGAACAGGGCCCCGCCGTGCGAAGCACCGCTGAACAGGGCCCGCCAAGACATGCACCGCTGAACAGGGCCCGCCAAGACAGGCACCGCTGAACAGGGCCCCGCCAAGACAGGCACCGCTGAACAGGACCCCTCATCTCAAGCACCGCTCCGCTGGGCCCTTCGTCTCAAGCACCGCTCCGCTGGGCCCTCCTGTCAAGCACCGCTCCGCTGGTCCCTTCGTCTCAAGCACCGCTCCGCTGGGCCCTCCTGTCAAGCACCGCTCCGCTGGGCCCTACATCTCAAGCACCGCTCCGCTGGGCCCTCCTGTCAAGCACCGCTCCACTGGGCCCTCCTGTCAAGCACCGCTCCACTGGGCCTTACATCTCAAGCACCGCTCCGCTGGGCCCTTCTGTCAAGCACTGCTCCGCTGGACCCTACATCTCAAGCACCGCTCCGCTGGGCCCTTCGTCTCAAGCACCGCTCTGCTGGGCCCTACATCTCAAGCACCGCTCCGCTGGGCCCTTCGTCTCAAGCACCGCTCCGCTGGGCCCTCCTGTCAAGCACCGCTCCGCTGGGCCCTACATCTCAAGCACCGCTCCGCTGGGCCCTCCTGTCAAGCACCGCTCCGCTGGGCCCTACATCTCAAGCACCGCTCCGCTGGGCCCTACATCTCAAGCACCGCTCCGCTGGGCCCTTCGTCTCAAGCACCGCTCCGCTGGGCACCGCCGTCTCTGAACCGCTTCGCTGGGCCCTTCCTCTCAAGCACCGCTGGCCCATTGGCAGGCCCGGATCTGTGTCGGGCAGGGCTTCACGAGGCACTCTGCCCACCATGCCTCCTCCATGACCAGTTGAGTCTGTAATCCACCTGATGGACTGTGGCTTTGCACTCCCCAGGATGGTACAGTGGGCAGCCCACCCGCTGTAGAGACTTGTGAGACTGTGGCTTTGCACTCCCCAGGATGGTACAGTGGGCAGCCCACCCACTGTAGAGACTTGTGAGACTGTGGCTTTGCACTCCCCAGGATGGTACAGTGGGCAGCCCACCCAGTGTAGAGACTTGTGAGACTGTGGCTTTGCACTCCCCAGGATGGTACAGTGGGCAGCCCACCCACTGTAGAGACTTGTGAGACTGTGGCTTTGCACTCCCCAGGATTGAACAGTGGCCATGGAGGCCCTTCGTGGATCTGGCGTCGTGGACTCATGTGGCTGAGGTGCCCCCCCTTCCCTTCCCCCTGAGGTGCCTGTAGTTTATTTTTGTGATGCCCCAGCAGTGTTCTCTCCAATGGACTCGGTCTCGTGTGTGGGCTTTGCCCATGTGTTAATGCACATTGGCCCACGAACAATAGGAGGTTGCCAAACTGTGCCGGACTTTTGCACCATGTATATATTGTTACTGATATTATTTGTTTTTTTGATATATTTCATACTTCACATTACTTAAAATTTCCTATAATATACTTCTATTTTAATGATCATTTCCTTTTGTCTTTGCATTATTCCGTGGGGTTTGGGGGTGTCACTCTAACTTGTTAATCTGCATTGGTGTGTAGGTATTTGGGTGGGGGTCTGGGGGGGTGGGTGTATCGCGTATGTGTGTGCCTGTAATTTTTTCCCTCCCCCCTCCCCTGTGTCGTAGGTGCAGTACTCACCGTTGTCGTCTGCACTGACGTTCGTGCTCCTGGTAGAGGAACAGGAAGACAATGGCTGGGAGGATGTGGAGTTCCGGTTCCATGCTGTCCCGATTCCGCGTGGAGTGTGTCGAGGTGAGCGTTTTCCGTTTGAAAAGTCTGTTTCCGCCGTGTTTTTATCGGCGGGGCTCCCGCCCCGGAAAAGGTGGCGGATTAGTGAGTCGTGATAGGGTGGACAGTACATTGTCTGCCGCCTGCCTGTTGGCGGTGACCGCCGCGCTGTTTGTTTGTGCCGCCGTGGCGGTCGGAGTGTTAAAGCGGCGGCCTGTGTTGGCGGTTCCCGCCAGGGTCGGAATTCCATTTTTTCGACCGCCAGCCTGTTGGCGGGTTGGCCGCCGCATTAACACCGACCGCCAGGGTCAGAATGACCCCCATAATCTTTCGACCACCGCGGTTTGGAGCGTGGCCTGCCGGAAACCTTAGTAGGCAAAGGCTCCTTGGTTTCCTTTAAGGGGTAACTTCCTTCTTGATCCTCCAGGGTAGTGGCATCTTGGTAACTTCCTTCTTGGTTCTCTAGGGTAGTGGCATCGTCCACCAAATTGCTCCACTTCACAATCCGGGACATGCTCCACACATCTCCCTTATCTAGAACCACCACATTTCTCTTCACCTCTTTGATGCGGAATGGACCCTTGAAGCTTGATCTACCCTTTGTACCAAACCCTGGGCTCTTCACCAGTACCATATCGCCTACCCTCCATTTAACATCAGAAACCCCATACTTGGAATCATACCGCAGTTTATATCTACGTTGATAATTCTCTGTAAGATTAGGTGCCTCGTTGAACTTCTCATGGTCCAAACTCTTTTGCCCCAGTTTGTTTTTAATCCACGCTGGAAACATTTTTTTGCAACCTGACCTTCCTCTCATATATTCAAATGGAGCAATGTTAGTGACACTGTTAGGAGTATTACGATGTGCCCACCACATGTCTCTAAGAAGCTCAGCTAATGTGACTCTGGTCTCGACTGCATCCTGAACACAGAATTTCACCATTCTATTCATACGTTCTGCAAGACCATTGGCCTGAGGTAGATACAATGCTGTTTTTAAATGTACCACGGCCAAGGATTCTAAAAACAACTTCATTTGCTGAGACGTTAACTGTACACCATTGTCAGTGACCAAGTGACTAGGTACTCCTTCCCAGGAAAACTCTGCCTTTAAACATTCGATTACAGTTCTAGTGTCAATAGAACTCACACATTTAGTTACCACCCATTTAGACGCATAATCCACCAAAAGCATGACAAAGCGCTCGCTGGCGGGTAAAAGGTGGAAAGGACCCATGAAATCAAGACCCAATTTCATCCAGGGTTCGTCAGGAATTCCTAAGGGAGAAAGTGGAGCCCTCACTACGACCTTACTCTTGTCACTGTGTGCACAGGATACACAATCCTTCACAACAGCTTCAGCCTCGTGATTAAAACCCGACCACCAGTATGTCGCTCTCAGTCTTGATTTGGTCAAATTCCTGCCTAAATGACCTTCATGAGCCAAGTTTATTATTTTACTCCTCACACTGTCAGGGGGTATAGACTTCATACCTCTGAATAGTTCACCCTTACTTAAGTAAAGTTCATCCCTCACATTCCAGTACTTCTTCAGAGAATCGGAAATATCTTTATACTCTGGCCAACCTCTCACCACAAATTCTTCAAGTTTTATTCTGTCATAGTCTTGTTCAGCTGCAGACCTCCATTCATCCTCAGTTATGCCCATTTCTCTCACCCAGTTGATTACACATTCATCATCAGAATCATCACAGTTGTCAACTGGGGATCGAGATAAGAAGTCTGCTACAGTATTCTTTGGACCAGGTACATATTCCACAGAGAAATTGTATTCCATCAGTCCCTCTACCCACCTCTTTATCCTAGGTGTCAGTTCATCACTTTTTTTAGAAGAAAAAATTTAGAAGAGACCTATGGTCTGTCCTTACAACAAACGGCAAACCCAACAAATAAAATTTGAAGTGTTTGACCGCCCACATACACGCCAATGCTTCTCTCTCTATAACGGAATAGCGTTGCTCAGTTTCTTTGAGAGAACGAGAAGCAAAGGCAATAACCTTTTCCTCCTGGTTCATCCTTTGAATTAGAACTGCTCCCAACCCTTTAATACTAGCATCTGTGTGCAAGAAGGTTTTGGCAGAAGCATTAAAATGTCCCGGGGTTGGCATTTTACTAATACAATTCTTGACAAATGTGAGCGCAGCCCTGCAGTCATCCGTCCAAATGAAATCACACCCCTTTTTTAGGAGGGCTCTTAAAGGCTGGACTACACTTGAAAAGTTAGCAATAAATTTGGTATAATACTCTGCTAATCCCAGAAAAGATCTGATCCCATCCTTGTCTTTGGGTTCAGGTGCCTGAACAATAGAACTTACTAGTTCCAACTTGGGTTTGATTCCTTCCCCTGATATGGTGTGAGCAAGGTAAGTCACTGAAGTGACCCTGAACTTGCATTTTTCTTTTTTTACAGTAAGACCAGACCGAGCAAGCTTACTCAATACCTCCCTCAAGATCCTATCATGCTCCCCCATGGTCTTGCCATGGACCAGAATATCGTCCTGGAAAAACAAAATTCCAAAAGTTCCTTCCAAGACTTTCTTCATTATGCGCTGGAAGCAGACGGCCGCAGAAGCCAACCCAAAGGGAATCCTAAGGAATTGGTAAGCCCCCAACGGAGTCACAAACGAGGTGAGGTGCCTAGACTCAGGATGTAAGATGATCTGGTGGTAAGCTGAGGACAAATCTAACACACTGAAAACCCTTGAGCCACCCAAACACGATAATTCCTCCGAAATATTGGGCAGAGGTTAGCGATCTACCCATATGTGCTTATTAAGATCCCTAAGATCAACACACATGCGGATTTGTTTCCCATTATCTTTAGGTGCTAAGACAATGGGTGCCAACCATTCAGAGGATTCTATTTCTTCAATTACTCCAGCATTCAGTAATTTACTCAACTCGGCTTTGAGGGGTTCCATCATTAATGTTGGAACTCTCCTCACCTTGTGTACAGAAGGAACAGCATTTTTCTTAAGGGTTATCTTGTGCTCAAAGTTGGTAAGATATCCTAATTTGTCACTAAATACTTCGGGGAACTCCTTAAAGATTCTAAGATCAGCATTATCATCATTAACCACCATGACTTGAGACTCAGAGTTCAGGTCTAGTTTAATTCCCATGTCCGGTTGGTGACGCCAACCTAGAAGATTGTTCCCACGCTTTGCCACATAGACCTTACCAATCGTAGTCCTACCCTGAAATTGAATTTCCATGATTCTGTATCCAATCACTTCATAACAAAATTATTTATGGGTACACCTTCTTTAGCTCTGTTATTACACAAGTCTCTAGAATTTATTGGTAATATTTTCAGGAGGTTGGCTACGGGTCTAATCTTTTTTGGTATGTAGGGCCATTTCTTGCATTGCACGCCTGGAGGTTAGCGTCTGTTGTAAGTAATGATGCCATAAGCTGGAATTTTTTTGGCATTGACGCTATGCAGGCCGCCAAATTGAATTTCCTTATTTCTTGAGGTTCTCCATGGTTGTTATGTCAAAGTAACATTTTGGTGACTTTGTAGGCCTTTTTGACTCACAGATTCTGGTGCATTCACATGGTAACAGACATATATATTTTTTAGATGACCTCTATGTATTTATTTATGATTGAGTTAGAGGGATATATTTATTTTTTACTCATACGTAGATTTGAAGAAACGATGTTATGCGCGATAACGGATCTAATGCCCTGATGAAGGTGGCTGTTTGCAGTATGAATATTTTTTAGGAAGCGTAAGCCCACCGAAACGCGCGTTGGCAGGAATAACGACGCATAAACAGATGAAGTAATTTTCCTTTAAAAAATAACTTTATTTTTAAGATACACCGGAGCAAGTTTCATCAGTGTGAACTCTACATTGAGGTTATGAGCATTGACTTCTGCGATACCAACCATTGTTTGATTGTATGGACTTTTTCTGAGTTGATCATTTGAGATTTTTTTGATTTACATATTGATTGGTTTTTTGTCATGATTTATATATGTGATTTATATGAGTCTTGAGAGAAGATTTATGATTTACTATTTATGCTTATGAGATATTTAGCTATGTGTTATTATTTGTGTTTCTGGTGTCTTGATGTTGTTTTTATGTGTGTTATATGTTTCATGTCTATGGTCCTTGTTTGTAGATTTGAATAATTGTTTTGTGTCATGATCTTGTTCAGGGGGTGTTCTATGTATAATTTGGTTTAATATATTTCGCATTATCTACATGATTCTTGTTTATTCATTTATTCATATTTTGATCCTTTAAAAAAAAAAAAAATTATTTGTATATATTATTTAAGGTTGTCCTTTGGCAATTGAATTTGGTTCTCATTTTTTCTAGGAGAGAGATATTGATTACTGATTGTACGTTTCCCTGAATCTCTCACCTTATGAGGTCAGGGACCATGTGCTTCTTTGTTTGACTGGTTTTCTTACAGCAGATAGGCACATTATCCAGACTCCATCCAAGACACACCCAAGTTTAAATATCAAGGTTTTAGAAAAGTGAGTTCCCTCTGAAATATATACAGCTGTGCCTTTAAGGTAGGTGAAATGTTGATGTGCAAGATTGAAAGTTATTTGCTTTGAAACTGGTAACCAGGCCAGTGGGTGGTGAGCCTTTCCACGGAAAAGTAGGACATTTCTTGATTTCCTTTGTCCAGAGATTCCTTTCAATACTGGCAGATGGGCACAGTATGGCATTAGGTTTAGCTAATGCGTTTTTCAATTAAAGAGGTCATTATGCTCAGTAGTCCACTCCAATGAAGGAAAGTATAAGTTGTTTAAAGTTGCATATTTCAAAATAGAGAGCTACAATCATTCTTATTAGGCTTGTGTTTTTCCACAAATTATATAATCATATGAATGTTGGCATTGATCAATGCCACCAAAGTTAATTTATCAATGTAGGGCTATTTATGCTTCTCTTTACATGTTATTCTAAGACATGACTTTAGTTTGTATTGTGGCACTCTAGACAACATAATGCTTATTTCTGTATAACAATGCTTACTTCTGATATTGAGATAGATAGCCTACCTTAAGAGTTCAATAACTGTGCTCATATGTAACTGGACATGGCTTTTAGCATTTCTACCCTTTTTGTATAATATAAGTTATTACCTTTTCACAAAACTGACAACCCAGGAATCCCTTAATTCAAACAATGCCCATCCACAGTAAATTTAGGAATTTGGCAGACACACTCTCCGGCATCACATATAATCATCTTATGGAAATGGAATCTACTGCTATTCACCAGCATCAAAGGATTCACAGATACCTCCCACTCCATCAACAACAATTCCTCTGTTTTCCTGCCAATCAAATCAGATCTTAACATGTTTTGTAGCAACCTCTGGATTCGTAGACCTGTAGTTAAAGTAACATACAGTGTTCCAGTCCCTTTGCCTACCTTTCAAGAAACGGGCAGGAAGCCTTTCCCCATTCCCTGGTAATGTTCCTCATTGCCCCCAGGAGACCAATACGGAGTAAGGCTACCTTATATCTATTGAAGTCCACTTCTTTGGTAATGTGTAACTGTGTGAGCTTGGAGTGTGATGGCCACCCTCGTGCTCCTCTCATTCTCCTCAACACTTCACCCTGGAATTGTTGGATCACTGGGCAGGACCAGATATTGTGGAGGGAGTTTCACTGCTGACCCCAATCTTAAGACCATATTTGTCAAGGTTTTGCATTGCACCATGACATGAAAACTATGTGAGATTTATCAAGACACCAAAACATAACTCTATGGCAGGGAAGCATTCCAGTTGCATATTTCAAAATAGATAGCTATAATCATCCTTCTTAGGCTTGTGCTTTTCCACAAATTATCTAATCATATGAATGTTGGTATTGATCACTGCCACCAAAGTTAAGTTATCAATTTAGGACTATTTATGCTTCTCTTTACGTGTTATACTAAGACATGACTTTAGTCTTTGACCTTGCTATGACTCAATCCATGGATTTTGGTGCATTCCTAGATATACCATTAGTGGTAGACCTGGGAATTCACCAAAATGATATGCTTCCCCAGGTGAAGCATGACAAGGAGAAATATCTTTATTCCTTCACATTATTTCCTCAACGTGTGCCTAATTCTAAAACAAAGGAAAAAGCCTCACAAGATTGTTTTGTGCTGGAAGGTGCCCTTTCCTGCACAAAACAATCCTGCATATCATGCAGGCACTATTGCTCCATGACACATGGGTGCTTGCGTTAGCATTAGGCAGCCAAAAGTGTGCCAGAGCTAGGAAAGGATAATAATGCACCATGTAATAGTAAATACATTACATTTGGTGCATTCCTGCCCTTTCTCATTCATGCAGCACAGCACGATAGCTTGCTGCATTGCGCTACACAAAATAATGATAAATCTGGCCCCTAATGCTTGTGGTGGAGGAAATCATTCCAAAATACAATAATCTAAAGTGAGTGATGTAGAGTCTATGCAAGATCCATAGTTTGAATATTCAAAACTGCATTGCCATATATATCAATCTAGGTGCTGTCTGGCATCCTGCCACTCTTCCTCTAAAATATCTCCAAGGTCCCCTTCCAATGCTGCCATAAGATATGCATGTTGTACTGCCATTGTCTTTGTTCTGTACTGACTACACATCTCATCACTTGTGCAGCTACAGCAGCTGCAATAAGAGTGAAAGTTAATGCCATTTACATAGCACACATAGGGGCATATTTATACTTGCTTTGCGCCGTTTTAGTGTCATTAATTTTGATGCTAAAGAGTTGCAAAGTTACCTTTATATTTATATTTCGATGCTGGACCAGTCTAGCGTCAATATATTGGAGTGTGTGTATTTTTGGGATGCGTGAACCCACCTTGCGTCAACGAGATGCAAGGTAGGCATTCCCATCCAAAAAATGATGTTAAGCCCTCAGCGCCATATTTATCCCTTTGTGCAAAAATGACGCATGCTTGGGAAGCAGGATCAAATAATTATGTTACGCTTGCTGAGCGTTATTATTTAATGCCTGGGTCAGACCAGACGTTAAGGTACTTTTGTACACATTTCCATGGCCAAACACCACGGAATGGGCCCACAGGTGCCCACCCCAAACCCCAGGAACACTGGCTCAATGTGGCTCAATGGTTAGAGTGGCAGACCCTGATGCAAAAATCTGGCCTGGGACCAGGGTTCAATTCCCACCTTGGCGGGTCTTGGGGTCAATTTCCTCAGACCTGATAATTCTTGCATTGGTGCCTAATCTAATTCATGGGTCCCACTCTGTAACTCTGGGCAATACCTTGCTTAATCTCCACAACGGCCCAAATAGTGCTGGGATGCCTGGCTTCACCTTGGAGGTTTCCCAGGAGTGGGCACCTCACAGGGAAAAGCTAGGAGGGATTTCACAGCAGTATGCATACAGCGCCTTGAGACCCTAATGGGTGAGTAGTGCGCTATACAAGTACGAAGTTTACAGTTTTTTTAACACCCACACAGGAGGGACACCATAGGATAGGGAACCCCATCCCAGGTGAGTAAGGAAAGTAGTTTTAAATTATTTACATGGGGCCACCTGCCTGGCACTGGGTGCAATGGCCATGACCAGGGGACACTGGTCCCCTGTGCTGGCCATTGGGGTGGTGGGCATGACTCCTGTCTTTACTAAGACAGGAGTAATTTTTTGGTGGGTGTGTGCCAGGAAATTACGGTAGGCTGGTTACTGGCATTCATTTTGCCGCTAACCAGCCCACGGTAATTTTCTGTTGCACAACCTCCTTTTCCCATACCGCCACCCCCACCCCCACCCGGCTAGCGTCTTTTTTTGTGATGCCAGCCCAAGCTTAATGCTGGCTTGCGCCATTCCTTAAATATGGCGCCCCCCTGGTGCTGTAGAATGGTGCATGCATTAGCAAGGTCATGCGTCAAAAAGTATAAATCTGGCCTATGGTGCCTAAGGCCTTTTTAGCAGGTCCCTAGCATCTGCAGATGTCTAAAATAAACACTATGAGGAAATTATTTCCAATTTTAACATGCATTGTAGAGCACTGCTAATAAATGCTAATAATTCAGAGAAAAGACAGTGCTATTGGTCCAGTATTACTATCTAGTTGCATCTCACTAGTGACACCGGGAAGTATTAAAGAACTCACAAATGTATGCAACAACTTATATGCATAAAGAGATTGGGACATTCATGAATTACCACGCATAATATTATACCTACAAACTATAAGCTCATATAACAATTGGGTTGAGGTGCACAAAGAAAATAGGAGACCAACCACCACAGTCCTGCTGATGAAGGCAACAAAAGCTGACTTCCTAGACAGTTCAAACCACTAAACTCAGCACACTCCAGAGTAACAAGGATACTGCTCAAATATAATCCCAGAAAAGATCTGATCCCATCCTTGTCTTTGGGTTCAGGTGCCTGAACAATAGAACTTACTAGTTCCAACTTGGGTTTGATTCCTTCCCCTGATATGGTGTGAGCAAGGTAAGTCACTGAAGTGACCCTGAACTTGCATTTTTCTTTTTTTACAGACCGAGCAAGCTTACTCAATACCTCCCTCAAGATCCTATCATGCTCCCCCATGGTCTTGCCATGGACCAGAATATCATCCTGGAAAAACAAAATTCCAAAAGTTCCTTCCAAGACTTTCTTCATTATGCGCTGGAAGCAGACGGCCGCAGAAGCCAACCCAAAGGGCATCCTAAGGAATTGGTAAGCCCCCAACGGAGTCACAAACGAGGTGAGGTGCCTAGACTCAGGATGTAAGATGATCTGGTGGTAAGCTGAGGACAAATCTAACGCACTGAAAACCCTTGAGCCACCCAAACACGATAATTCCTCCGAAATATTGGGCAGAGGTTGGCGATCTACCCATATGTGCTTATTAAGATCCCTAAGATCCACACACATGCAGATTTGTTTCCCATTATCTTTAGGTGCTAAGACAATGGGTGCCAACCATTCAGAGGATTCTATTTCTTCAATTACTCCAGCATTCAGTAATTTACTCAACTCGGCTTTGAGGGGTTCCATCATTAATTTTGGAACTCTCCTCACCTTGTGTACAGAAGGAACAGCATTTTTCTTAAGGGTTATCTTGTGCTCAAAGTTGGTAAGATATCCTAATTTGTCACTAAATACTTCGGGGAACTCCTTAAAGATTCTAAGATCAGCATTATCATCATTAACCACCATGACTTGAGACTCAGAGTTCAGGTCTAGTTTAATTCCCATGTCCGGTTGGTGACGCCAACCTAGAAGATTGTTCCCACGCTTTGCCACATAGACCTTACCAATCATAGTCCTACCCTGAAATTGAATTTCCATGATTCTGTATCCAATCACTTCATAACAAAATTATTTATGGGTACACCTTCTTTAGCTCTGTTATTACACAAGTCTCTAGAATTTATTGGTAATATTTTCAGGAGGTTGGCTACGGGTCTAATCTTTTTTGGTATGTAGGGCCATTTCTTGCATTGCACGCCTGGAGGTTAGCGTCTGTTGTAAGTAATGATGCCATAAGCTGGAATTTTTTTGGCATTGACGCTATGCAGGCCGCCAAATTGAATTTCCTTATTTCTTGAGGTTCTCCATGGTTGTTATGTCAAAGTAACATTTTGGTGACTTTGTAGGCCTTTTTGACTCACAGATTCTGGTGCATTCACATGGTAACAGACATATATATTTTTTAGATGACCTCTATGTATTTATTTATGATTGAGTTAGAGGGATATATTTATTTTTTACTCATACGTAGATTTGAAGAAACGATGTTATGCGCGATAACGGATCTAATGCCCTGATGAAGGTGGCTGTTTGCAGTATGAATATTTTTTAGGAAGCGTAAGCCCACCGAAACGCGCGTTGGCAGGAATAACGACGCATAAACAGATGAAGTAATTTTCCTTTAAAAAATAACTTTATTTTTAAGATACACCGGAGCAAGTTTCATCAGTGTGAACTCTACATTGAGGTTATGAGCATTGACTTCTGCGATACCAACCATTGTTTGATTGTATGGACTTTTTCTGAGTTGATCATTTGAGATTTTTTTGATTTACATATTGATTGGTTTTTTGTCATGATTTATATATGTGATTTATATGAGTCTTGAGAGAAGATTTATGATTTACTATTTATGCTTATGAGATATTTAGCTATGTGTTATTATTTGTGTTTCTGGTGTCTTGATGTTGTTTTTATGTGTGTTATATGTTTCATGTCTATGGTCCTTGTTTGTAGATTTGAATAATTGTTTTGTGTCATGATCTTGTTCAGGGGGTGTTCTATGTATAATTTGGTTTAATATATTTCGCATTATCTACATGATTCTTGTTTATTCATTTATTCATATTTTGATCCTTTAAAAAACAAACAAATTCTTTGTATATATTATTTAAGATTGTCCTTTGGCAATTGAATTTGGTTCTCATTTTTTCTAGGAGAGAGAGATATTGATTACTGATTGTACGTTTCCCTGAATCTCTCACCTTATGAGGTCAGGGACCATGTGCTTCTTTGTTTGACTGGTTTTCTTACAGCAGATAGGCACATTATCCAGACTCCATCCAAGACACACCCAAGTTTAAATATCAAGGTTTTAGAAAAGTGAGTTCCCTCTGAAATATATACAGCTGTGCCTTTAAGGTAGGTGAAATGTTGATGTGCAAGATTGAAAGTTATTTGCTTTGAAACTGGTAGCCAGGCCAGTGGGTGGTGAGCCTTTCCAGGGAAAAGTAGGAAATTTCTTGATTTCCTTTGTCCAGAGATTCCTTTCAATACTGGCAGATGGGCACAGTATGGCATTAGGTTTAGCTAATGCGTTTTTCAATTAAAGAGGTCATTATGCTCAGTAGTCCACTCCAATGAAGGAAAGTATAAGTTGTTTAAAGTTGCATATTTCAAAATAGATAGCTACAATCATTCTTATTAGGCTTGTGTTTTTCCACAAATTATATAATCATATGAATGTTGGCATTGATCAATGCCACCAAAGTTCATTTATCAATGTAGGGCTATTTATGCTTCTCTTTACATGTTATACTAAGACATGACTTTAGTTTGTATTGTGGCACTCTAGACAACATAATGCTTATTTCTGTATAACAATGCTTACTTCTGATATTGAGATAGATAGCCTACCTTAAGAGTTCAATAACTGTGCTCATATGTAACTGGACATGGCTTTTAGCATTTCTACCCTTTTTGTATAATATAAGTTATTACCTTTTCACAAAACTGACAACCCAGGAATCCCTTAATTCAAACAATGCCCATCCACAGTAAATTTAGGAATTTGGCAGACACACTCTCCGGCATCACATATAATCATCTTATGGAAATGGAATCTACTGCTATTCACCAGCATCAAAGGATTCACAGATACCTCCCACTCCATCAACAACAATTCCTCTGTTTTCCTGCCAATCAAATCAGATCTTAACATGTTTTGTAGCAACCTCTGGATTCGTAGACCTGTAGTTAAAGTAACATACAGTGTTCCAGTCCCTTTGCCTACCTTTCAAGAAACGGGCAGGAAGCCTTTCCCCATTCCCTGGTAATGTTCCTCATTGCCCCCAGGAGACCAATACGGAGTAAGGCTACCTTATATCTATTGAAGTCCACTTCTTTGGTAATGTGTAACTGTGTGAGCTTGGAGTGTGATGGCCACCCTCGTGCTCCTCTCATTCTCCTCAACACTTCACCCTGGAATTGTTGGATCACTGGGCAGGACCAGATATTGTGGAGGGAGTTTCACTGCTGACCCCCATCTTAAGACCATATTTGTCAAGGTTTTGCATTGCACCATGACATGAAAACTATGTGAGATTTATCAAGAACACCAAAACATAACTCTATGGCAGGGAAGCATTCCAGTTGCATATTTCAAAATAGATAGCTATAATCATCCTTCTTAGGCTTGTGCTTTTCCACAAATTATCTAATCATATGAATGTTGGTATTGATCACTGCCACCAAAGTTAAGTGATCAATTTAGGACTATTTATGGTTCTCTTTACGTGTTATACTAAGACATGACTTTAGTCTTTGACCTTGCTATGACTCAATCCATGGATTTTGGTGCATTCCTAGATATACCATTAGTGGTAGACCTGGGAATTCACCAAAATGATATGCTTCCCCAGGTGAAGCATGACAAGGAGAAATATCTTTATTCCTTCACATTATTTCCTCAACGTGTGCCTAATTCTAAAACAAAGGAAAAAGCCTCACAAGATTGTTTTGTGCTGGAAGGTGCCCTTTCCTGCACAAAACAATCCTGCATATCATGCAGGCACTATTGCTCCATGACACATGGGTGCTTGCGTTAGCATTAGGCAGCCAAAAGTGTGCCAGAGCTAGGAAAGGATAATAATGCACCATGTAATAGTAAATACATTACATTTGGTGCATTCCTGCCCTTTCTCATTCATGCAGCACAGCACGATAGCTTGCTGCATTGCGCTACACAAAATAATGATAAATCTGGCCCCTAATGCTTGTGGTGGAGGAAATCATTCCCAATACAATAATCTAAAGTGAGTGATGTAGAGTCTATGCAAGATCCATAGTTTGAATATTCAAAACTGCATTGCCATATATATCAATCTAGGTGCTGTCTGGCATCCTGCCACTCTTCCTCTAAAATATCTCCAAGGTCCCCTTCCAATGCTGCCATAAGATATGCATGTTGTACTGCCATTGTCTTTGTTCTGTACTGACTACACATCTCATCACTTGTGCAGCTACAGCAGCTGCAATAAGAGTGAAAGTTAATGCCATTTACATAGCACACATAGGGGCATATTTATACTTGCTTTGCGCCGTTTTAGTGTCATTAATTTTGATGCTAAAGAGTTGCAAAGTTACCTTTATATTTATATTTCGATGCTGGACCAGTCTAGCGTCAATATATTGGAGTGTGTGTATTTTTGGGATGCGTGAACCCACCTTGCGTCAACGAGATGCAAGGTAGGCATTCCCATCCAAAAAATGATGTTAAGCCCTCAGCGCCATATTTATCCCTTTGTGCAAAAATGACGCATGCTTGGGAAGCAGGACCAAATAATTATGTTACGCTTGCTGAGCGTTATTATTTAATGCCTGGGTCAGACCAGACGTTAAGGTACTTTTGTACACATTTCCATGGCCAAACACCACGGAATGGGCCCACAGGTGCCCACCCCAAACCCCAGGAACACCGGCTCAATGTGGCTCAATGGTTAGAGTGGCAGACCCTGATGCAAAAATCTGGCCTGGGACCAGGGTTCAATTCCCACCTTGGCGGGTCTTGGGGTCAATTTCCTCAGACCTGATAATTCTTGCATTGGTGCCTAATCTAATTCATGGGTCCCACTCTGTAACTCTGGGCAATACCTTGCTTAATCTCCACAACGGCCCCAACAGTGCTGGGATGCCTGGCTTCAACTTGGAGGTTTCCCAGGAGTGGGCACCTCACAGGGAAAAGCTAGGAGGGATTTCACAGCAGTATGCATACAGCGCCTTGAGACCCTAATGGGTGAGTAGTGCGCTATACAAGTACGAAGTTTACAGTTTTTTTAACACCCACACAGGAGGGACACCATAGGATAGGGAACCCCATCCCAGGTGAGTAAGGAAAGTAGTTTTAAATTATTTACATGGGGCTACCTGCCTGGCACTGGGTGCAATGGCCATGACCAGGGGACACTGGTCCCCTGTGCTGGCCATTGGGGTGGTGGGCATGACTCCTGTCTTTACTAAGACAGGAGTAATTTTTTGGTGGGTGTGTGCCAGGAAATTACGGTAGGCTGGTTACTGGCATTCATTTTGCCGCTAACCAGCCCACGGTAATTTTCTGTTGCACAACCTCCTTTTCCCATACCGCCACCCCCACCCCCACCCGGCTAGCGTCTTTTTTTGTGATGCCAGCCCAAGCTTAATGCTGGCTTGCGCCATTCCTTAAATATGGCGCCCCCCTGGTGCTGTAGAATGGTGCATGCATTAGCAAGGTCATGCGTCAAAAAGTATAAATCTGGTCTATGGTGCCTAAGGCCTTTTTAGCAGGTCCCTAGCATCTGCAGATGTCTAAAATAAACACTATGAGGAAATTATTTCCAATTTTAACATGCATTGTAGAGCACTGCTAATAAATGCTAATAATTCAGAGAAAAGACAGTGCTATTGGTCCAGTATTACTATCTAGTTGCATCTCACTAGTGACACCGGGAAGTATTAAAGAACTCACAAATGTATGCAACAACTTATATGCATAAAGAGATTGGGACATTCATGAATTACCACGCATAATATTATACCTACAAACTATAAGCTCATATAACAATTGGGTTGAGGTGCACAAAGAAAATAGGAGACCAACCACCACAGTCCTGCTGATGAAGGCAACAAAAGCTGACTTCCTAGACAGTTCAAACCACTAAACTCAGCACACTCCAGAGTAACAAGGATACTGCTCAAATATATGAATCCAGATTTGAACATCGCTCGAGAAAATATATGTTGCTGTGTTTTGGGAAAAAAACACCCTGTGCTTAGTTATGCACCAAGACTGCTAAACATGGAACTAACTTAAAAGTGGGACACCACAAAACTCACAGCTCTTACAAACTCTGGGACATATTTACAAGCCCCTAGCATCACTGGAGCATCACTTTTTGTGATGCTGCAGTGGTGCTTGTGCCCTGTGCCATATTTACACTTTTTGTGGCTTAACCCTGCCTAGTAAATATGGGCCCCTGATGCAGTTTTGTGCAGGAGAGGGGTGTGCAACTGGTGTTGATGTGGACGTTCCACCGCAACACTCACTGCTTTTAACGCTGCCCCAGATTTACAAAGAAACGTGAATCTGAGGCAGCACTAAAAACTAATGCCACCATCGGGGTGGCTTTAGCATGGAGCAACAAGGAGAAATACTTTTCTTTCTCATTGTTTTTGCTTTTTTTATGTGTGCTGCATTCTGCTGCATAAATAGAGCAAAATGCCATGAAAGATTGTAATGACAATTGCTACGTTTATGTGTGCTGCATTCTGCAGCACACATAGATGTAACAGCTCAACATTATATAAGGGACACCTTCCTGCACATAAACAATTATTCCCTTCAACGCTGGCACCCTTGCACTATGGTGCAAGGGTGCCTGCGTTGGTGCTAGGTAGCTAAATTTAGCACCAGCACTAGAGGAAAGACGGGGGGAGCCATATTTTTGTTAATATGGTGCACCCCTGTGTTTCCGAAATGACGCAGCACTGCCAATTTTGGTGCAGCACTGTGCTGTGTCACTTTGTTGTAAATATGCCCCATTGTCCCTTACCACTGATCGTCACTTTTGGATTACTGTCAGAATAAAAAATGTTGGCACATCACCTCCTTCACCCCCAGCGAGCTGGGCAGAACTCACAGAGTTTCACTCTGCAGAATTCCACTAAGCTACATGAAAACTCTGTGAGATTCCACAGAGTTCTGTGAATGGGCTAATTTAGGCACATTGCCCTGCTTGTGCTGCTTTTTAGTACTAAGAGCTTGTTCCCTGCTTCAAAATTAGCGTGAACTGCCCCACATGGCGCACCACAGAGCGGTGCTTCTCGAGTTGATTTTACTGCTGCTTGAGTAGATTTTCTGTTTGAGCAGCAATTTTCATTTTGAATAATTGTGACGGCCCTTATTGGAGTAAGGTAGGAGGGCAGGGCGCTTATCAGGTAGGGTGTAAGAAATAGCTATATTGAGATGGAAAATGTAGGAAAGTGATAAACAGAGCCAAAGAAGGAAAGAGAAATGAAAGTTATACACAAATGTATTATGTGTATTCATATGTAGAGGTAGAACACATGTTAGAAAGAGACTGAGAGAAACCAAGAAAGAAAGGATTGAAAAAGACAAGGGTAGAGAGGACAAAAAAGAAAAATGGAGAGCTGTGAATAAGAGCAAGAGGTGGAATAAGGGATTAAAAGAGAGATGGAGAAACAGAGATAGTGTTATACCTGGCATCCTTGGAGTTTTTCCCCTTTTTGCCTTCAGAGTAGACCTCCTGTTTTTGCCTACAATTTATTTTGCTGGCCGAAGGACTCTGCATACTTTACCATTGCTAACAGTAGTAAAGGGCTTGTTAACCTTCTTAAAATGTGTTAACATTGTCTTATACCCAAACAGCATTTTTAATTTATTTGTAAGTCCCTAATAAGGTGGCACTACATGTCCTCAGAGCCTATAACTTAAATGCTACTATCGTGCATGAAACCCTGATTGTGCCACCCACTTAAGTAGCGCTATAAACATGTTAAAACTGCCTTTTCAACCTGACAAATAAACCTTTTTGCCAGGCCCAAACCTTTTTTTTAATACATACGTCACCCTTAAGATGGGCCCTGGACAGCCCAGAAGGCAGGGTGCAGTATATCTAAAAGGTTGGACATTTACTTTTAAGTTGTACATGTCCTTGTAATGAAAAATACTTCCATTCTTTATAACTACTGCCAGTTAGGATAACATTGGAATCTTCTTATTACATGTTATAATGTAAATCCCAAATGAGAACAGTTAACCCCTTCACTTTTGGTGTCTCTGGAATGGCAATTTAATATCCTAAATTATGGTGAAGTTGGATTTAAATTACAATTCTAAAAATGTCACTTTTAGAAAGTAGGCATTTTTTTGTTTTACTTTAGCCATTTGATGCCTGCAGACTGTCTCTGTGGCAAATGACTGTGTGTGGGTGACAATTGGGCTTTCATTATTCCTCTTAAACAACCACACACAATAGGGAGCTTAGGTGTGACTGGATGGACCATCACTGGCACGATGGGGGGGAGGAGCTAGGCCCAGCTCTAAGCTGTGTCCTATCTCCACACAAAAGGCTGCATACCTCCTGTAGTTAGTCTGGAGCGAGGGCCAGGAAGGCAGCACACCTGTGCTCTCTAAAGCCAATGATCTAGAATTTTCTTTCCACTTCTGAGGCACAACTGGGTATAAATACTGGACCCAGACACCACCACTTCAGTATAATTCTGGACCTGTTACTCTGCTTGACTGCTGCTCTGAAAGGAACTGCTGCACTGCTGTGCTGACCTTCTGCCCTTCTGAACGAACATGACCAGCATCTTATACACCCAGAGTGACTCCAAGGCTAGTTGGCTGACCACCTGACCTGATGACTCAGGGAAACCACAGGCTTCCAACAATCTGGAGTGTGCACCTTGACTCTGCCTTCTGTGAGTCTAACCTATCAAGTGGTGCCACCCCGGTCATGGACCCTTGGAAGTGGGCTTAAGGTGAAAATGCCAGCCTCTGTGGACCAGGCAGAACTGACACATCTCCTCTGCTGTGTGGATTGAACCTGTTGCAAAGACCGGTATTGCATTGCAGCTCTTTGGAACCACTGCACAATACACCCTCAGCATCTGCCCTCCTTTCCCTCATTGATGCCAGCCTCAACAACAATGCCAGACTCTGCATTGCAGCCTTGCAGCTCATCAGAATCGACTCATCCCCCTGACTGCATGCAATATCGTCGATGCAGAAATTCACATTGCTAGCCATGTCAATGAGATCCTCGTCGATGATGCAGGTCTTCACATCACAGCATCATCGCATCTTTGATCAATGCATCACTTTGGCTGCACAAAGTTTCATCAATGTGGATCCCCACAATCGTTCTCAATCCAGGATGTAAGATACTTTGTTCAGCGGGCCTAACTTGATCCCTTTAGTTTGTCAGCACTCCATAATGGTCGGCCTAAACTTGTGACTTTGTCCCGGTCCAGCAAGATGCTGTGCCTTACTGTGACAAGGATTGTGTGCCTGCTTACCCAGGACTCACATACCAGTTGACCCGTAACTCAATTTCTCACAGATTGTAACAATGTAGAAGAGAGAAAAATAAAGCTAGAGTTTGTGAGAGTTGGGAGAGCATATTAGGCCTTTGGAGGCACCATACCATCTTAAAAAGCTGTAAGTTTATCATTAACCACAATACACACACAAAGGAAACGAAGAAGCAACCACACTTGGTTTGACTCCCAATGGAGGCCCCACCCAACTGAACTACAATCACAACAACTCTCCAAATAAAAGTAGCACAACAACCAGTACTCATGGGCTGAATACCAGCGTGCAACCAGTCTTAAGTGCTGAATACCAGAGTACAACAAGTCCCCTGGTGTTGAATACCAGAGTACAACCAGTCACCAAGGGCTGCATATCAGAGCACAACCAGTCTCAAGTGCTGGATACCGAAGTACAATCAGTCTCCAGGGGCTGAATACCAAAGTATGACCAGTCCCCTGGGGCAGAATACCCAAGTACAAACAGTCTCAAAGAGCTGATTACCAGACTATGGAATACATTGGGAAATGTGTTCACAAAGGAGTGAGGAAGGCTTCAGCTATCACAGAGAGAAATGTGTGGAAACAATGTTTCTTAAACCAATACACTTAACACAGAGAACAAGTTTAAGATTTCCATAATCACTTAAATACAAGAAGGAGGCTGACAGAGCTACACAGGCAAGTAGGAATGCAGTGTCTCCAATCTTAATGACTAAACTCATGATCAATATATGAGTCTGAGGACGATTCCTCAACGGTTTGACTTATTGGCAATCAGAAGCCAGAGACTGAAACAAAAAGAGAAACAGAATTTGAAAGCTGAACAATATGTCAACAATAGAACCTAAGTCTCTTAGAAACAAGACACACTTTCTCATACACTGCCACAAATATGAGGACAATGAATAAACTGTTATGAGGACATCTGCCACAAAATCGCTAACCAGAAAAGACTGAAGGATGGAGAGAAGACTAACATTATCCTATGATAATGGGCAGAGGCTGCAGAAAAGCCACATGCTGGTACAGTAACTCATAATTCATTAAAAATTAATCTATATAGCTGTGCCAGATCAGAGCTCATGAACAGAATGAAATTGAGCTGGAAAAAGAGGGACAGTGAGCTGGAGAGAGAGAGAGAGAGAGAGAGAGAGAGAGAGAGAGAGAGAGAGAGAGAGAGAGAGAGAGAGAGAGAGAGAGAGAGAGAGAGAGAGAGAGAGAGAGAGAGAGAGAGAGAGAGAGAGAGAGAGAGAGAGAGAGAGAGAGAGAGAGAGAGAGAGAGAGAGAGAGAGAGAGAGAGAGAGAGAGAGAGAGAGAGAGAGAGAGAGAGACTGACTGTTGGCTGTATGAATTCTACCCTATATGTAGGTTCTCAGTTAATATCTTGGGAAGGGACCTCTGACCAATACAACAGAGTGGTACTTTCTACTACTGTCAAAAAAGCACACGTTTTATTCATAGAAAAGAAAAAGACTGTGTTGCCTCCTATGCATTGTGCCCACACTGTGTCCTCCTTCCTCTGCCAATGGTATTCTCTACTGTATCTGCAGCTACTGGGATGTGGATCAAAGGGTAAAGGATAGAAGGGGAGACCTTGTCATGAGCAGGAAACTACATGGGTTGAAGTTTAACATTAAAAATCTTTGTTTATAAAGTCACAGAGTGAGGTTAAATGGGGTACATTGTAGGTGCTTCGAGCAGTCTCACAAGTGAAACAAGGAAATCACAAGACATTTTTACTGATTTCTTTGTAAACATACAAAATTAAATATCTTCAGATATTACATGGCTAAAAAAATGAACATATTTGTTTTAATCCTCTTTCAGAACCTCAAACGCTTGTGCATTGATTAAATATGTTCCAGAACTGAATTTAAAATTCAAGCTCCAGCTAGCACAGAACATATCTACCCTTTTTTCCAATGATTTCTAGATCTTGGAACCTTCAGCAACATGAAGCTACAGATCTATTTTGGAAGTCACAATGGGTTCTTTTGTTTTTGTCTTAAAGATACACAGACTCAGCCTGCATTTAAAATGATACAACATGTTTAATTTATTCCATCTGCCAATGTCAACCTACAGGCTTCAGGGCATATTTACTAATGCTTCTCACAACGAAGGGCCCCAGGCAATGTCGATGCATGAAACCGAGAGAGCAGAAATGCACCATGTCTACTAAGCTATTGCATACTTCTGCTCAGTATTACCACTGGTGCACTGTGTGCTGCCTACTGTCAGCACAAGCACCCTTGTGTCATTCTGAAAAGACACCTGCATTATGGCCAGGATCATTTTTGTGCAGGGAGAGATACCTTTTAAAATGTAAAAAGCACATGCAGCACATGTGGAGAGAGGAAATAACACAGAGAAATAGTAATACTTCTTGTAATGCCTCCCTGCTGTAGGTGCAACATTTTGATGCAATCCCAGGTTTGCTACCTTTAGTAAATCTTCAATTGTGTCAAATTTAATGGGTGGGCGCACGAGAAATCCATCTCATAGAACAAAAGGGCGCAAGAAACTGTGTTGTGTTACATTTCTTTGACAAGTCATGCAAGGCGGCACAATCAGCCACTTGCACTACTTTGTAAATACCATCTAAGGAGTTGCGTCACACAACCTGCGTCGCGCACGGAATGGCTGGAATTTAGGCTAATGAGCATTTTTACAGTTCGGGAATGAGTGGAGTGTAGGGACAGAAATTACTTTTATGGTTCAGTAGTAGATTAGGGGTCAGGGATAGGTGAAGTTTAGGTGTAGGGAGGACTTGTATTGGGTTCTGGGATGAGTTTAGTAGTAGAAATGACTTTTAGGGGTTTAAGGATGGGTGTAGTGTAGGTATTGTGAGGGTCTTTTAGGGAAGTTGAATTGATGGCATTTAGGAATGTGATAGGTATATATATAAATTCTCTTAAAAGACTGAAGGTTAAAGGGACATTATAGTTACGAAATAGAATTGAAAAAAAAACAAGACATTGACTGAAAAAAACACATTTTAACCCCTTGGCTGACAGGCCTTTTCCCCTCAGATGCGAAGCCTTTTTTTTGCTATTTAGGAAAGTTTGCTCTTAGGCCCTCATAACCTTTTGTCCATATAAGCTAACCATGCCAAATTTGTGTCCTTTTTTTCTTCAACAGCCTAGGAACTCCAGAGGTACCCAGAGTTCCTCTGGAGCAGGCCAAGAAATTAGCCAAAATACAGCACAAATTTCATTTTGTAACATAAAATGGGAAAAAAGGGCTGCAGAAGAAGGCTTGTGGTTTTTCAACATAATTTTGGCATTTTACAGGGACATACTCCATCTATACTATTTTTTGTCCTTTGAGCCTCCTTCCAGTTAGTGACAGAAATGGACATGAAACAATTGCTCGATCCCAGACTGCTAAATATTTAAGAACAGTAGACACAATTCTGAATTCAGCAAGGGGTAATTTGTGTAGATCCTACAAGCTTTTCCTACAGAAAATAACAGCTGAAATAAAGAAATATTGAAATTGAGGTAAAAAAACAATCATTTCTCTCCACGTTTTACTCTGTAACTTTTTCCTGCAAGGTCAGATTTTCAAAAGCAATATACCATTCCGTTACGTCTGCTAGACTCTTCTGGTTTCAGGGATATTTAGGGCTTGTAGGTTCATCAAGACCCCTAGGTACCCAGAGCCAATAAAGGAGCTGCACTTTGCAATGTTTTTCTTTTATTGTATAACGGGTATACAGCAATTAATTTGGTGAAATATATAGAGAGAAAAATAGGTATCAAGGAAACCTTTGTATTTCCAAAATGGGCACAAGATAAGGTGTTGAGAAGCAGTGGTTATTCCGGGGCACTCTGATTCCGGGGTCCCCATACTAGCATGTGAATTACAGAGCATTTCTCAAACAGTTGTCTTTTTTACACAGTCTTACATTTGGAAGGAAACAATGTAGAGAAAGACAAGGGCCAATAACACGTGTTCTTCTATTCTGTCTTCTCCCAAGTCTCCCAATAAAAATGGTACCTCACTTGCATGGGTTGGCCTAATGCCCGTGACAGGAAATGCAACATGGACACATCACATTTTTACATTGAAATCTGACGTGTTTTTTGGAAAGTGACTAGCTATACATTTTGGCCTTTAGTTCAGCCGGCACCTAGGGGAACCTAGAAAACCTATACCATTTTGAAAACTACACACCTAGAGAAATTCAGAATGGGGTGACTTGTGGGGCTCTCACCAGATTCTGTTACCCAGAATCTTTTGCAAACCTCAAAAGTTGGCAAAAAAACACTTTTTCCTCATATTTCGGTGACAGAAAGTTCTGGAATCTGAGAAGATCCACAAAGTTTCTTCCACCCAGCATTCCCCTAAGTCTCCCAATAAAAATGGTACCTCACTTGTGTGGGTAGGCTTAGTGCCCGCGACAGGAAATGCCCCAAAACACAACATGGACACATCAGATTTTCCCAAAGAAAACAGACCCATTTTTTGCAAAGTGCCTAGCTGTGGATTTTGGCCTCTAGCTCATTCGGCACCTAGGAAACCCTATCAAACCTGGACATTTCTGAAAACTAGACACCTAGGGGAACCCAGGATGGGGTAACTTCTGGAGCTCTCACCAGTTTCTGTTTTTTTCACTTTTTTCTCACATTTTGATCCTGTAAAGTTCTGGAATCTGTCTACCCTGCGTTCCCCCAGGTCTCCCAATAAAAATGGTACCTCACTTGTGTGCATATGCCTAGTGCCCGCAACAGGAAATGCCCCAAAACACTATGGCCCTCATTCCGACCCTGGCGGTGTTAAACCGCCAGGGCTGGGGTAGACGGAAGCACCGCCAACAGGCTGGCGGTGCTTCCTGGGCAATTCTGACCGCGGCGGTAAAGCCGTGGTCAGAAAAGGGGAACCGTTGGTTTCCCGCCGGTTTTCCCCTTGCCCAGGGAATCCTCCATGGCGGCGCTGCTTGCAGCGCCGCCATGGGGATTCCGACCCCCTTCCCGCCAGCCTGTTCCTGGCGGTTTACACCGCCAGGAAGAGGCTGGCGGGAACGGGTGTCGTAGGGCCCCTGGGGGCCCATGCACTGCCCATGCCACTGGCATGGGCAGTGCAGGGGCCCCCTAACAGGGCCCCATAATGATTTTCACTGTCTGCTTTGACCGCGGTGCGGTGTTTGGGCGGTTTCCGCCCGGCGGGCGCTGCCCGCCGCCCGCCTAGGTCGAAATGACCCCCTATGTGGACACTTCAAAATGATCAAATACAACCTTTTGGTCCTGGGCTCAGCAGCCATCTAGGGAAACCTACCAAACCTAAACATTTCTGAAAGCTAGACACCCGAGGGACCCCAGTGAGGTGTGACTTGCGTGGATACCCCAGTGTTTTCTTACCCAGAATCCTCAACAAACCTCAAATTTAGCTAAAACAAATCAAGTTTTTACCACATTTCTGTGTGGGATCACCGCATCGGCACTAATTTCCTACCACCCAACGTTCCCCTCAGTCTCCTGGTAAAAACAATACCTCACTTGTGTATGTGTGCCAAGTGCCTGTGACAGGGAAGAGCCTAAAACATGTTGAAAATGAGGGGGAACCAAAGCGGTTCCAAAAGGGCAGTTTGGAAAAAAACATTTTTAGGCTGACAAGTGGGGCAGAATTTTTATTGGTATAGATTCAACAATGCTGGGTAGTAGGAATTTAGTGGATTCCTGCTGATTCCAGAAGGTTCCATCACAAAAATGTGGGAAAAATGTGTGATTTCAAGCCAAGTTGGAGGTTTGCAGGGCATTGTGGGTAAGGAAATGGCATGGGGTGCATGTGAAGCACACCACACTGGACTCACCCACATGTTTAGTTTTCAGATGTGTCTAGGTCTCGTAGATTTTTCTAGATGGCAGTGTCCCAAAGTCCAAAAAGTACAGTCATCACCATACCAAGAGGGACGATTTTGAGAGTTAGACAGGCTCTCATGGCCCAAATGTAAAACCAAAACACAAAATAATCATATGTCCTCTTGCTTGTCATGGGATAAGATGTTTTAGTGTGTGGGGGAGAGCTGAAAGACTGTTACCCCCTTCAGTTGGGGTGGGGGCATAACCATGCCCATACCGGTTGGTTGCTACCACCCCACTATTTTTTTTTAAATTCCCTGGCGTCTAGTAGTCTTTCTGCCCCCCACCCCCGGGGAGTGGATCAGGGGTAATTGCCCAATCTGCCCACCAGTGGGCACAACAACTTTGTCCCCATTTAGTTTGGGTAGGGGTAATCCTACCCTCTTTTTTTTTTTTTTTAAATCTTCTCAGGTCTCTGGTTGGCTTTCTGCCCCCCCCATGCGGGCAGATAGGCCTTACAAAAATAGGCTGATCTGCCCCCAAGGGGGACAGAAATGGCCAACAGTAATATGCCCCCATGGGGAGTAACCCTTGCCCAAGGGGCTGCACCCCAAACAAAACACACACACAAACACCAATCCCTGATGCCTAAGAGGTTTCTGCCCCCCCCGGGGCAGATCAGCCTAATAGAAATAGGCCGATCTGCCACCAAGGTGGGCAGTAATGGCCTAAAATCGATTTTCCCACCAGGGAAGCGACCCTTGCCTAATGGGTCTCTCCCCCTGCATGAAATTGGTGTAAAAATAAAATCCCTGGTGTCTAGTGGTTTCTGACCCCCAGGGACAGATTGGACTAAGAGAAATAGTTAATTGTTCCCCCCAGGTAGGCAGAAATTGCCTAAAATAAAATTGCCCCCAGAGGTGCGACCCTTGTATAGGAGGTTGCTCCTCATCTGTAAAAATATATATTTTTTTAAATCCCTGGTGCCTTGTGGTTTCTGACCCCCCCGGGGGCAGATTGGCCTAAGAAAAATGAGTAATTCTTCCCCCCAAGGTGGGCAGAAATGACCTAAAATAAAATTGCCCCCAGAGGAGCAACACTTGTCTAAGGGGTTACTCCCCATCTGTAATTGCTTTTTTTATAAATCCCTGCTGCCTGGTGGTTTCTGTCCCCAAAGGGAGACCTTTGTCTAAGGGGTTGCTCCACTTGGGTGAAATTGACCTAAAAAAAGAAATCCCTAATGTTCAGTGCTTTTTAACCCCCAGATGGGGCAGAAATGGCCTAAAGACAATTTGCCCTCCAGACGAGTGACCCTTTCCTAGCGGGTCACTCCCCACGTGCCTCAGTGCCGCGCCACCTTATGTACCCATTACGTCCATGGCGGGGAAGGGGTTAAAAAACACAAAACCATAGAAATTCAACATTTATAGTTATACTTATCTTAGGAAGCTATGACTCACACCCACACCATTCACAGTTTTGTAATCACTAATGCTATTGGAAATGTTGCAGTTATAGTATGAATGATGTCAAACAAGTTGTCATTATTGATGTAAATGTTGAGTAGCAGTGCATGGTGAGGCTGCAAGTCCTAGTTACCTTAGGGCATGAATTATAGTTTCCTCAGATGCGCATAATTATAACTGTTGAATATATATATGTATATATATATATATATATATACATATATATATATGTATATATATATATATATATATATTTGTTTTGTTTTTTTACTGAAAAAAACAAAGGTTAAAAGGTTAAAGTAACAGTACAATTAGGTGAATATTGCAGTGAGAACATTAATGTTTTGAGCTAAAATAGGAACACAGAAACTCACCAGTTGTAGTTAGAAGACCCTGCTTTAACTTGTGCCCCCACCATGCACTACTTATAAACTCTTATATCACTCATGACGTTCTATAACATCATTTATGACATCACTGTTAACATATTAAATGACATCAAAGATGACATCATTCCAAGCCAGACCGGGGGAGCAAACACAGGTTTTTCTCTCCCCATTTGTATGGACAGGGAAACTGCTATGTCCTGATGGTGAGCTCCCTGAAACATAGCTAGTGAGTCGGCCCTGGGAGATAGGACACTCCCGTCCATAGAAGGCTTGGGGAGGGGGACTACGTGGCTCTCTTCCCCTTAAAATGTATATAGCGGCCCTGGAGGGTGGGGTTCTCAGGGCCTCTGGAAGCTTGGGAAGGGAGGGTCGTGCAACCCCCTCCACTTTTATCCACAGTATGGCCTTCTGGGGTGGGCTCCCTGGAGCCTTTAATGGCTCGAGGAGGGGGGAAATCCCCCCATTCTTATTGAATATGGCTCGAGGGTGGGTACCCCAGGGCCTTTAGTCAAACGATGCAGCCCAGGCCCAGGTGATCCTAGCAAATTTGGTGTTTTTTATTTTTGTTTTTGACTCCATAACATACAACTCCACTCTACTCCTCTACTGCCTTCTACACCAATCCACTCAACTGCACTTGGTGCTACTTCACTCTACAACACTCTATGCCATTTCACTGTACCACACTCTTTCTCTACTCTACAACACTGCACTCCACTCTATGCCACTCCACTCTACTTTCTTCTGCACAGCATCCCACACTCTATGACACACCATACCATTCCACTCTATAAGAGTTTACTTCAGTCTGGGCTACACCACTGCACTCAAATCCACTGCACTATACTGTGTGACACACTATATGACACTTTACTCCACTTTATATTATAGCACTCAACTAGAATCCACTGTATGACAGTTTACTCTATGCCACTCCACTCTATAACTTTCTACTCTATTCTATACAAGTCCACTCTAGAATGCACTACTACACTCTAAGTCACTGTGCGACTATTTACTATACATTATGATCCAACCCTCTACCATTCAACATGCTGCTCCACTCTATGCCACTGCACTCTACTCTACTCATCTTTATGCCACTCTAAGACACTTTACTCCACTCTATGACACACTACACATCTCCATTTAATCCACTTCAACCCACTTTACTCCATTTTAATCTGTTATACACTACTCCACTCTGCTTCACTGCTCTCCAATACTCCACTTTACTCCCCTCCACTATACCTAACTCTGTTACTCAAAACTACAACACTCTATACCACTACACTCTAACACACTCATCAACACTGTACTTTATGTCACTTCACTCTACAGCACTCCACTGTATCCCACTTCAGCATACTCCATTCTGTGACACTTTGCAATGCTCTACGACACACCACTCCACAGTATGCCACTGAACTCCACGCCACTCCATTCAATGCCAGTCCTCTCTATGCTACTCCAGTGTATACAGCTACACTCTATCCAACTAACTCCATGCCACTCACTTCGCTCTACAATACTGTATGACACTCAATGACACTCTATGCCACTCCACTCTCCCACACAATACTCCACTCTATCGAACTCCACTGTAATTGTAATTGTATTTTTATAGTGATTACTACTACTTATGAGGCGCTGAAGTGCTTTTTGGCAAGTAGCACTCTACTCCAGAAACCAAAGGCGGATTAGTGCTGGAGCAGTAGGAGGGAATATAGGTTGTTTTTCCGAGTGGTGGAAGTGGTAGTGGTACACATTTGAGTCTGTTATTTGGATGAATACGATAGAGGATAAATAGAAGAGGGAAGAGTTTAGTAAGGATTATTTGGTAGTGCATAGTAGTAAAAGAGGTTTAGGGTGAATCAGAGATCCTGTTGGTTGGCAAAAGAATGGGAAAGAGAATGAATAGAGTGGGGAAAAGTTTGGAAATAATTGTTTGGGAGTTTGTGGTATTAAAAGAGGCTTTAGATAAGTCAGAAAGTGGGGTAGGGGACATTTTGGAAGAGGAATCGATGAATCATAAATGAATCACAGAGTGCGGATTTGAAGAGTTTTGAGGAGCTTAGTTATTTTTTTCATCTGCTATGGGAGGAAAATATATAAATATTTAGCTACATGAACACACATTAGATGTATAAATAAATAGAGCTTTTAACATGATTTGCATATAAAAAAAACTCAGCTGATTTAAAATTATACTGAATAAAGTCCCATGTGTACGTGCATGGACAAATATTTACAAACTCAGGGTTTACGCTTTTGCTGTAAATTAAGAGTTTTGTTATTATTTATCATAATCTTATATGTTATTGAGGCATTGATCTACTTATATATGGATATAATGATAAAGGTATACACAAAAGCATGCATATTTATTTGTAATATATATATATATATATATATATATATATAGTATTTATTTATGTTTTTAATATATTAACTTATTTTCATTCCTCTAGTAAATTTAAAAGAAATGTATATATCTAAATACACATGGTATTTTTGTGTGTGGCTTTTTCATTTATTAGTTAGTATATGTTTTCATTATTTAACAAGTACATCGTAGGGGTAATATCTAAACATACTTTGAGGCATATTTAAGAGCCCCCAACACCACCAGGCCGTCACTTTTAGTGACACTCTGGTGGCGCTATGCACTGCACCTTACTTACAAGGTGGCGTTAAGCCATCTTTTGTGGCTTAACGCCACCTTGTAAATACAGTCCCTTCACATGCAGCACTTGGAGGGGCGTGTAATGGGTATTGCTGTGGGCGTGCATTGTATTTTAACGCTTCCAAAGATTTACGAGTTTTCTTAAATCTGAAGCAGCACCAAAATCTAATGTCACCCCAGTGGTGGCGTTATCATGGTGCAACGAGGAGAAATGCTTTCACTTCTCCTTGTTATTTGCTCATTCTATGTGTGCTGCATTCTGAGCAAACCACCATTTATGATAGTTTTTGTGCAGGAAGGTGTTCCTTCCTCCAGAAAAACAATCTCCACCTCAACGCAGCCATCCTTGCACTGTGGTGCAAGGGTTGCTGTGTTGACGCACAGCAGCATATTTAGCACTGGCACAGGGGGTAACACGGGGGTGCACCATATTCTAGTAAATATAGCGCATCCCTGGATTTTGAAAATGAGGGTGCGCTATGCTTCCAAATTGGGTGCAGCGACTCATACAGTCATTTTCTCTTAAATCTGTCCCTTTATGTATAATCATACTTATATTACGTTATATAAGTGATCATATTAATAGAGATCCATAAGCATGTAGTCCAATACTTATATAATACTTTTGTATTGACATTAAAATAATATGTGTATACATTTTTGACCATGAATAATGTATACATGTGTACATTCGTTAAGCATAAATATGAGAGTATAAATATATGTGTATATATATATATATATATATATATATATATATATATATATATGTATATATACATGTTTATTAATACAAAGAGATGCACGCTTTAATCAAAGTATACATGTTTTAGAACGGACATACATGCACAGTTGATGTTTTGCTGTTTATTTGTAATGCTCAAAATGATATAACTTTTGGAAAGATGCCTTGTATTATTTATTAGTTTATTAAAAGGTTCAGCTCTGTTTACTTAAACATTTTAAAGTAGTTCTTTATTAATGATCATTCTGTGCTCATTATTTCTATGATGGTGATTCTACGCTTGCATTTCAAAGATCACCATCCTGGAAAAAATCACTAAAGAGGGAACTCTCATAGTTTTCTCTTCTTCATCCTTTTCTCCTAGCCTCGGGTGGTATAACTGATATCCTAGTACTCCCACCTGGTCCACCTTCATTTTATCATGGTGTAGAGCTCATTGGAATGCATCACTGCCTACTGCATTGCATGGCGTCATCTTCACCCAATTATTAAATCAAGGTCCTTTAAAACTTTAACGGATACAAACTTCCAGAAAACCTTCATTATCCTCCCCAAAATACTTTGGGGGTCATTACAACCCTGGCGGTCCAAGACCGCCAGGGCTGTTTCGACGGAAGCACCACCAACAGGCTGGCGGTGCTTCCTGGCATATTACAACCGTAGCGGTAGCGCCGCGGTCGCACCGCCCGGGCCATCGGTTTCCCGTCGTTTTAGCCCCGAAGGTGATAATCCGCCAGGGCAGCGCTGATTATGATACCCCTACCGCCAGCCTGTTTCTGGCGGTTTGCACCGCCAGGAAGAGGCTGGCGGTAAGGGGTGTCTTGGGGCCCCTGGGGGCCCCTGCACTGTCCATGCCACTGGCATGGGCAGTGCAGGGGCCCCCTAACAGGGCCCCGCCCAGCTTTTCACTGTCTGCATAGCAGACAGTGAAAAGCGCGACGGGTGCTACTGCACCCGTCGCACGGCCACAATATCGCCGGTTTATGCCCGCCGGCCCAGCGGGGATGTCGTAATGGGGGCCGCTTCCTGGGCGGCGGTACACTGAAACCGCCCTCATCTCAGTCACAGACGACATCAGAACCCTGATGGACAACGGTGAAACAGTCGCCCTCATCCTCCTCGACCTCTCGGCTGCCTTCGACACCGTCTGTCACCGCACCCTAATAACCCGCCTCCGCTCCACCGGGATCCAAGGCCAGGCCCTGGACTGGATCGCCTCCTTCCTCTCCAACCGCTCTCAAAGAGTCTACCTCCCACCTTTTCGCTCAGACCCCACCGAGATCATCTGCGGCGTCCCTCAAGGCTCCTCGCTCAGCCCGACACTCTTCAATGTCTACATGAGCCCCCTCGCCGACATTGTAGGCAAGCACAGCATCATCATCACCTCCTACGTCGACGACACTCAACTTATACTCTCCCTCACCAAGGACCCCACCAGTGCAAAGACCAACCTGCAAGATGGTATGAAGGACGTCGCAGATTGGATGTGACTCAGCCGTCTGAAACTGAACTCAGACAAAACGGAAGTCCTCATCCTCGGTAACACCCCGTCCGCCTGGGACGACTCCTGGTGGCCTACGGCCCTTGGCACGCACTGACCTCCTTAGACCACGCACGCAACCTCGGCTTCATCTTGGACCCTCTTCTCACCATGACCAAACAAGTCAACGCCGTGTCCTCCTCCTGCTTCCTCACCCTCCGCATGCTCCGTAAGATCTTCCGCTGGATCTCCGCCGACACCAGGAAGACCGTGACCCACGCCCTCATCACTAGCCGCCTGGACTACGGCAACACCCTTTATGCTGGGACCACCGCAAAACTCCAGAAACGTCTGCAACGAATTCAAAACGCCTCCGCCCGCCTCATCCTCGACATACCCCGCAACAGCCACATCTCCGCCCACCTGAGACACCTGCATTGGCTTCCCGTCAGCAAAAGGATCACCTTCCGACTTCTCACCCACGCACACAAAGCCCTCCACAACAAGGGACCAGAATACCTCAACCGCCGCCTCAGCTTCTACGCCCCCACCCGTCTTCTCCGCTCCACCAGCCTCTCTCTCGCCGCCGTCCCCCGCATCCGCCGCTCCACAGTGGGTGGGAAGTCCTTCTCCTACCTGGCGGCCAAGACTTGGAACACCCTCCCCACCATCCTCAAGACCGCCCAGGACCACTCCGTATTCCGGAGACTCCTCAAGACCTGGCTCTTCGAGCAGCAGTAACCCCTTCCCTCTAGCGCCTTGAGACCCGCACGGATGAGTAGCGCGCTTTATAAATGTTAATGATTTGATTTGATTTGAAATGACCCCCTTTATTTCTATTTATTTTTCACTCTGCCACCAAACCTACATCAACAAATGAAAATGTATTTGTCGCTGTTCTCTTCTGTGGGATCACCTGAGTTCGAAACCTACATCAAACGCACTGCACTTCCATCCTTCTCAGTGGAATAAGGCCATCATCAAATCTACATCAAACAACTAAACATGCCTTTTCACCATTCTCTTCAGTAAAATCACATGCCCATAAAACCTGCATCAAACTACTAAACACATTTCTCCTTCATTATCTTCAATGGGATCACCCAACGACCATACCTACACCAAACTATGAACCTTCAATTCCATTTTCTTCAGCTGGATCACCGGACTACCAAACCTATATCAGACACTTCTACTCTGATCTCTACAATGAATTTGACTGATCACCAAACCTACATCAAACTGCCAAACACTTCACCTCTGTTTTCGTCAGTGGGTTCACCTGAACACCAAATCCAGTGGCAGCTGTCCGTTATGGAGGACTGTCCCTCCACTGCCGAGAGCCAACAGATGAAAAATAAAATGATAATCAAACAATGTTTTATTATCATTTTATTTTTCTCTGACTGGAGATGGGCCGAGTCTAGCACAGGCTGGGGCCCTCCTCTCTGGAGGAGTGGTGGGCACTGTAAGTGCAGTTCAGTTTGCCCAGTTGTCTAAGCACAGTCAAACTGACAGGTGTACTCAGGGCCTCATTTACAACATACGGGTGTATTGATGCACCAGTTTGCTTGCAACGCCCTGCACCCCTCCTAACGATGACAGGGTAGAGTTGTCTTTAGAATACAGCTCACCATATTGCTCGTTACCACAGCTGTGTCAGAAACTGTAGTGCTTTGCTGAACTAGCATTACCAATGTTGATGCTAGTCCAGCAAAGCTTGGGGAGGCCCAATTCAAACAGTCTAGCATCACTTTAAAACTTGTCCTTGATCAGGCATTAAAACATTACGCTAGAATCATGCAGTGAAATCTTGTAGATTTCACTGTGCCATTCCTGCAGGCTTCCTAGCCAGGGGAACGTCCCTGTTACATACATTATACCTGGTGCAGGTACAATGTGGCACACAGGTTTAGAGACTGGCACAATGGTACTATTGTGACAGTTTTTAAATATAGTGCGTGTAGGGGACTGTTCTGCAATACCGTAGCATAAAAAAAAAAAATGCTACTGCAGCACGAGGATCTTGTAAATGAGCCTCTTGGGTTTCTCCAACCTGAGCTGTGTTGAATAGCCAGGTGGCGAAGAGGCACAAGCTCCCTGTCCCTGTGAGCGTCAAAACAGCACGCTCAGACCAATCCCAATGCTTCTCTCATGCTGGGTAATAGGATTACCAGTATGAGAGCGGCATCGGAATTGTGTAGGGAGTCATTGCAATACGGACCATGGACTGCCGGAAGCAAAGGAACACAGCAGCGGCCAGCAGCAGGTAAGTACTTTATTTTTTATTTTTTTTATTATTTTTTCCAGAGCTGCCCATCACTTTGTATTGGCAGGAGTCGCTACTGACCAAACTTACAAACTGCCAAACACTTCATCTCTTTTCTTTTCAGCAGGTTCACCTGACTACCAGACTTACATCAAACTACTAAACATGTCACCTCTGTTCTTTTCAATGGGTTCACCTGACCATCAAACCTGCAAATAACCAAACACTTCTCTGTTCTCTTCAGTGGGTTCATCTGACCACCAAACCTACTTCAAACTCCTGAAAACTTCACGTATGTATCTTCAATGGGTTCACCTAACCCCCCTAAACCTAAATACTAGCAACACTTTGCCACTGTTCTCTTCAAAGGGTTCACCTGGCCACCAAACCTACAAACCACCAAACACTTCACCTCTGTTCTTTTAAATGGGTTCACCTGACCACCAAACCTACAAACTACCAAACACGTCAATCTATTCTCTTCAATCGGTTCAGCTGACCACCAAACTACTAAACACTTCACTTTCAAGAAAATATGCAGCCTCCTGACCTGCTCACATCTTCAGTGTTCTAACTCTCTGGGGAAACGTCCTTTCACATTCCTTGGAGAATCACCATTGTTATTCAGAGGTGCATAAGGACAACAGAGGGGGCACAACATGAACTGAGCTGGAGTAACTCTTTACACTGGAAGGGTTAATTTCTCACATTTCTGCATAAACAGTATTTTAACTCAGATTTCATCAGAGTCCAGAAGGATACCGAACCAGCCATAAAAATATAGGGATCAGAAACAAATGTCCTTTAATGTGTTAGCATTTTATTCCATTTATCTCCTCTGACACAACACTGATATATTTGTAAAACTAAATCCGAGAATATGCCATTGTTCATTCCAAACAGGCTACTGTTGCTTGATCTGTACACCTTTGCTTTTGAAAAAATGTACTTATATGCCTCTCCCGACCAAAGTACAACAGCTGAGATTTGCTTTACTTACCTTCTCAATAAAGACAGATTTCATGCTGGCAAACTAAGGACAATGGCCCATATTTATACCTTTTAGCGCCACATTTGGTCATTAGTTGACGCAAAAGCAGCGCAAACTTACAAAATACAATTTTGTAAGTTTATGCCGCTTTTGCATAAAAAAAATAACACAAATGCGGCGCTAAAAAAGTATAAATATTGGCCAATGTGTATTGCATTAACTCTTATCTTTGTATTGAGTCGTCTACCCTATGTGGCCTCAAATCGCTTTAACCTAGATGATTATTGCTGATTATATAAACCGGATCTGACGGTTCCGCTCTCTCAGTTAAATACAGTTAAGCAGATAGCAAAAACAGCAAAAAAAAAAGGGGGACAGGGCAAGCATGAAAGCAGCTGTGTTTTGTGTTCAGTTTTTTGCGGCAAGAAAAGGGCAGCACTGGATTGGGAAAAAATATTTTCTGAGAGGACACTGCAGGACTACTATGTGACGATTCACACACCGCACAATAACTGTTTGGACTGTGGCATAAAGCCTCCTAGCTATCAGCCAGGTAATGTTTTCAGGTACATGGCAGTCAGTCACAAGTGCTTTTTGCCTAGTGCTTATTGCAACTTTCACTTTGATGTACAACTAACTGCTAAGAGCATACGTACGCAGTAGCCCAGATCCATAAAACCTGGGGTGCCCAGGACCCTGAACTGAAACCTTCATACATGGGCCGTCTCCAGCATTAGTACCTGCAATCCTGCCTGCGGAGTCTTAACAAAACCAGAAGAACGCGTTGTGGCAGAGACTCCTTGATTATGAGTGTATACAAAGCTAAATCTTTAGCATATATACAGTGAACAGACAAATTATTTTAAACAGCAAGTGTGAGAAAGGGCCTCTTTTGACATGGTAGCCCCCCACTTTTTGCCTGAAAAATGATGTGGTTTCAAACTGTAAGTTCCCTGGGCCCCTGCTAAACAGGTTCCCAGGGTCAGTGCTCTTTCCTCAAAACCATACTATGCACTGGCACTTCAGCCACCCTTGTAAGTCCCTAGTAACTTGTACCCCCGTACCTAGGGTATGGGTACTGAAGAGGGCACCCTAGAGCTGTAGTACTAATTTTGCCACTCTGAGGACCCACACCAGCCTCATGCTAACTGTCATTCCAAGTGCATGACAAGGTCTATTAAAAAGTTGCACACATGACATGGCACTCAACAAAAGTGCCATGTCCACTAACACTGCATGTACTATAGGTAAGTCACCCGTCTGGCAGGCCTTACATCCCTAAGGCATTGTGTACTATAATGCACGTGAGGGCATATATGTGTATGAGCAGATATGCCCCTATTGTATCTTTACAAAACCTTACAACATGGTAAGTGTACAGGGAAGGCAGCGCAAATACACGTGCAGGACACTGGTCATTACGAGTTCCCCAGCTACATGATGGCCTCTGTGAATACTGAGTTGTTTGGTATCAAGCAACTTAGAATAATAAACCCACATTGATGTCATTGTTGGATTTATTATAACATGTACCCAGAGGGCACCTTAGAGGTGCCCCCTGAAAACTTGCCCTGACACGGTTGCTGAGTCGTCTTAACCTGCCACCACCAGACAGAAGTCTGGATTCCTGGGGTGCGAGACTCTGTTCTCAGGAGCCAGAACACAAAGCTTTTCCTGGGTGGAGGTGTTAAACCTCCTCCCTCAGGCAGGCACCCTGCACCAGCGGTCAGCTTCAAAGACACTACCACATTTGCAGTCTGACCTCTGACTCTGCTGCTAGCAGCAGATGGCCACCCAATGGTTTCCCCCCAACTTTGAGCAGGAAAACCAGCAGGAAAATGCTAGAGTAGGGGGAGTGGCCACTACTAGCCCTCAACACCCCTCACGTGTGGCAGGTGAGATGACCACTCCATTTTATTTTCCTCCATCTTGGATGGTAGGAAAATAGCGAATCAGGGTTAGGATGTGCCACCTCTCACAGGAAGTGGTCACATAGTGGGTGTAACCAACCTAAGGTAAGTGTCCTATTGGCCACTACCATGTACCCCCCCCTAACGCCCACTAAGTAAAGTATTTAGTTGGCATCCTTAGACCTACAGATCAGATTCAATGGACACAAGAAGACCAGGAACAAAGAAAACCTGAGGCACGAGAACAGAAGTCCTACTGCCAGAAGAAAAAGGCATCAAACCCTGCCTGCTGCTTCTAGGACTCAACAATCACTACTGACGTATTGGCTGGAACCTTGAAGGACTGTAAGAGAAAAGTCAACTCCGGACTCTCTGAGAACCAGAAGCAAGCACCAGTTGGGGGACTTTAGGACACCCAAGAACCACCCACCCAGAGTTGCCCTGCTGATCTGCAAACCACTCTCAAAGTGACCTGCACCTGGTTCCAAGGACCCCTTGATGCACGTCCCTTGGCTGACCTATTTGCACTGCACCTAGCCTCCCTGCCCCCTGCAAAGCCAAACCAGCTGTGCCCTAGGGGTCCCTAAGCCCTCTACATTCCAAGGGGACCCATCGGACTTACCTTTAAGTCAACCTGTGCAGTGTGTTTCCAAGTGGTCCCCTTCTCTGGTGTGCACTAACTCCAAGATCTGCAGCCGCTTCTCCCCCTTGAACCAGGAACCGCTCGAACTTATCCTCCTGGCCCACAGGACATCTCTATGACCATGACCTAAAAATAGAAGGTGACACTTCTGAGAGCACTGCCTGATTTTATTTTGCATTTTTTAAAGTTTTTCCCATTCATTGCTATGGTGCATAATTACGCCCAAAAGACTATTTTTGCTAACCTTTGACAAATGATAACAAAAGAAGTACTTACCGTTTATTGATGATCTTGGTCTTAAAAAGTTAACAAAAATCAGAAGTACTTTTGTAAATTGGTCTCGAGTTATTTTTACGAGTGTGTGTCCACATTTATTGATACTATGAGTACAAAGTATGGTTAGCACACCTCCAAGATAAGCCTAACTGCTCATCCACACTACCACAAAAACAGGGTTGTCTGCTTTTTACCCCTGGCTACCAAAATGGGATTGCTTGGACTCTCTGCACAGTGCACTTTTTATTTGTAGACAAGATAGAGAGCCAGCCTCCTACAGCAAAGGGTTGCAATTTCTTATTAATAATTAAGTTACAATTACATGTTTCAGTTTCTCACCCTTGGGTGAATAGTTGATTATGGGTCTGCAAATATAGACATATAATCTCTGTGATGTCTCATAAATGATGTCCTGGTTTGAGCTAAAAGAAACATTTTTATGGATTGTGCATATAACATAACATTTTGCTGCAAAACCTCTGTAATACACTCTCATACATCACACACATATAACATACATTAAAAGCAAACAGTATTTAAACCAATATGTTTAAGAATGAAGAACTATTCAGGTTCATCAAGGCATCACTGGGCAAGACTGCAGAACAGAGCTGCCTGTATTAGGGGGCCCCCCTGGAAGAGGCCCATGCCTTAAAAGGTTAGTGTATAAAGCAACAAGTGTGAGTAAGGGATGGAAGACCAGAGTAGGCATAAAGAGCCTTATGATCTGAGTGTCCCCCTTACTCATGCAAATGGAGACAGAGAAAGAGGAACAGACCTCTCAATGAATGGTACTTTTACCTCAGCTCCTGGGGCAAGGATCCTGGTACTCAGTTTTGTGCGAGTGTGTGCCACTCTAGTTTACTCTATTCCATTGTGCAAAACTCTGCGTAAATCCCTCTTAATCACACCACCCTACTTTACTGTACTCTACTCCATGACACATCTGACACTTTACTCTACTGTACTGCTCCAGTCTACACTACTCTACTCTATGCTACTCTACACCACTCAACTCTACAAAAATCTATGTCACTCCACTCAATCCAACTGTACCACACTCAACTTGACTCCATGCCACTCCACTGTAGAAAACTCTTTTGGCAGGTTCATCCCCTGACGTTTTGACCTCTTCCTCCTATTTTTTCTGATCTTTCGCTGGTCCTGTTAGTGACAAACAGCCTATTTGGTTTCTCACAGAAACCTTCTCATAGAAATACATTGGAAATGCCCTGCCTTATGTCTAGGGGATATTGTCTGACTTACAAGGTATAGCATAGACATGTTTGGTATGGCTGTAATGGTATTGTGAAATGCTGCTAACTTGTGTAAGTGGATTTTTTATTACTATTGCAGAAATGCCACTTCTAGAAAGTGACCATTTCTCTGTGCTTCTGACTTTGGTGTTTTTTACAGCTTGACTTTAATCCACGTCTGGGCACAGTGACAGTTGGGCTTTGTGAATACTTTTCAGACAGAATGTACACAGGGAGGGTGGAGGTGCCACAGAGGTGCAACTGCATTTTGAATAGTCATCCTGGGCTGAGAGACGGGGGGTCACACACATGCATCTGGAAAGGCTATACCCTGGCCTCACACAAAAGGGTAGTTTACCGCCAACTGATGTAGGGAGCCTGTGCTTGAGGAGAGAGGGGGCAGTCCCAGAACCAGTTGTAACTAGTTTGAACCTCCTCTCCTCTTCTTTGTGAAACCATTGCAAAACTGAGTATAAGTACAGGGGAATTTTTCCCACAATTTGGTGACATTTTAGGAACTGGGCACAGAATGCTGTTGGAAGGCCTCACCAGGAACCCCTGTGCTGACCTGTGACCTGCTTAGTCACGTGGAGGAACTGCCAACTGCCTGCATTCACCTTGCGCTGGCCTGCTGCTAGGCCTTGCTGTCCTGTGATCTATTGAACTTTGTCACCCAGGAGCAGGGTGATGTAGCTCCCTGACCCCTGCAACTGCCTAAAGCACAAGGAGTGCTTTGTTTTCATCCTATAGCACCTGGAAGAGTGCTTTCCACTAATCTTACAGTGATTGGAGAGCATTGTCTCTTCATGCAGTTAGGCGCCTGGAAAGCGCCTTCGTTATAATCCTTAATCGCCTGGAGGGCACGTTGCCAGGAAAGAATCACATGCGTGGCTGGGCATTCTGGATTTAAAAATGCACCTGAGACGCGCTGCCCCTGGGACCCCCGGGGCACCACCAAATTAAAGAAAGGAGCAAGCACGCTCCTACCGTGCCCCTGAAGTGAGGCACGCTACAAGAAGCACCCCAGGGGCACAAGCAGGCATCCACTCTGGTGTCTACCCTTTGTTGCGGTCCGGGCGGGCTACAGCCTGTTGTTTGAAGCTAGGCAGGGAAGGAAGCCTCGTTGAAGGTTCCCTGCCCCACCAGACCCCCCTTTGCTGCAGTGAAGATGGGACAGGGGGATGGAAGCCCCATCGGAGGCTCCCCACCCTACTGGAGCCATGGTTGTCTTGCAGAGACTGCAGACAGGACAGAAGCCTCGCCAGAGACCCCCTGCACAGCAAGGTCTCCCCATTTGGGCCCCATATCATTGTTATGGCTTTTGTCCCCCCTCCTCTGGAGGGACAGTTGCAGCCGGGGGGGTACCTAAAGATCGTAGACCCCAGGAGGGGCCCGATATAAAAATCAGAGTGGTGCATGTTTCCCCCCTCCCACCTAAACATCAGCATGAGGCCCCCATGGAGCACAAGGAGCACCGGGGCCCTCCATTGTACATTGTGGCACTAGAGGTGCCGTCCTCACCAAAGACAGGTACTCTTTGACAGGACAGATGATTTCAAATGTTCCTAATACGGACATTATGGATTAATATGTTTTCCTGTCTCTTCTGGTGATGTGCTTTATATATTTGCTGATGTTCCTTTTATGGACATTTCTATGCTGATGTGTTCTTATGACTCGCCATATGTTTGATAATGTTCCTGATATGGACATTTATGATATTTCTATGACAAGTGCAGTTCTTTAGTAATGTGATTCCTGACTACTGCTTATGTTTCAGAAAAATAAGTAACCTGTGTGTTATGTGAGACTACTGCTGGTTCTGCAGAGTAACTATTGTGTCACGTTCTGACAACTACTTCAGTAGCAGGGTATTACTGACATGTTATGTTTGGTCTAATAATGTTGTGTACATTTTTATATAACTTAGTGTTGTGTTCCCTTTGTGGTGGAGATAGTGTGTCACATGTGTTATGTGTGTTGTGCAAACACTTTACACATCGTCTCTGGGATAGGCCTGACTGCTTGTGCCAAGCTACCAAGGTAGTGAGCAGGAGTTATCTTGGACATGTAACTCCCATGCCCTGACTAGAGTAGGTGGGTTCTGCCTGGCTTAGGTGCATACCCTAGCCAACAAGAAACCCTATTTCTAACACTTTCCAACACTCTACCATTTTAAGACACTGTACTAGACTCTCCGTACTCTACTCTATGACACTTTACTCCACTGTACTCCCCTCTATGCTACTACATTGAAAGACACTCTAATTCACTGTATGCCACTTAAAGACACTCACATAGACATCAATCTATAATACTCCATGACACTGCAGTTGATGACACTCCACTGTATGACACTCAACTGTATTGTACAACCTGTCTCTCCACTGTACAAAAGGCCACTCCACTCTGCGATACTCCACTCCACTATACGATACACCATGCCATGTCACCCCACTGTGTATACTTTACTCCACTGTACTATACATTACTTCACTCTATTCCACTCTACTCTATTCCACTCGACAACACTACACTCTATGACAAAAGACTGTACCACACTGTCCTCCACTATACTGCAGTTAGCAGCACTCGACTGAATGAGACTCAACACTAAGATTTGGAACTCATTTTTATAAAAAAAAAAAAAATCATTTAAATTCAATGAAAAATCCAAAGGTTACAGATACTTTATTGTTAGGAAACTATATAGTTATAACATAAATGTATAATTTAATCACCACCTTAAATTTATTATAAGTTGCAACCTCCCTACACAGCTTTGTCACCTCACTCGCTGCACTACATTAATTAAATTTAACTTGCCACTATACCATGCACTGTGTTCTCAGAAATTATGTTGTTTGAGATGTCAGAAATGTTGCTATGAATGCTATGATTTCACATGCTATAAGTCAAATGATATGCAAAGATAAAATCAGTGCATGGAGGAAGCACAAGTTCTACTTGCCAAATGCAACCACTAACTTATTGGTAGGCCTTGGGGAAATTTTAAATACAGCAGAGTAATCTCAGTAATTCCGCATTACATCCACTCACGTAATTAAGAGTAATTTGGGGTGAAATTCACAGCAAATTTAGAGAGAGTGAGGGCTGCTGCTGGTCCTGTTCCTTTGCATTTAGTACTCTTTTTGTAGTGGAAGATGCATGTTGGACTTTTGGCCATACGCATGGTCATCCCTAGTCTTTTTGCCTCCTTCCTCCTGGTTTTTCTGACCTTTCGCTGTTGGCTCTAGGACTCTGAGCACTTTATCACTGCTGACCAGTGTTAAAGTGCAGGTGCTCTCCCATCTAAAGTTGGTATGATTGGCTTATACCTGATTGGCATATTTAATTTACCTATAAGTCCCTTGTACAGTGGTATCTCTATACCCAGGGCCTGTAAATTAAATACTACTAGTGGGCCTGCAGCGCTGCTTGCGCCACCCACTGAAGTAGACTTTCAAACCTGTCTCAGGCCTGCTAGCGCAGGGCCTGTGTGCGCAGTTTTCTGCCACAGGGACCTGGCATCTAAATTTACTTGCCAGGCCCAGGACTCCCCTTTTACTACATGTAAGTCACCCCTAAAGTACGCCCTGTGGGCAGGGTGCCATGTATGTAGAAAGGCAGGACATGTGCCATATTGCATGGCCTGTCCTGGTAGTGACAAACAGCCTAACTTGGTGTCTCACTGCTGTGAGTGCTGCCTTCTCATAGGATTGCATTAGAAATGCCCTGCCTTATGTGTAGGGGTATTGTCTGATTTATGAGGGCTAGCGTAGGCGTGTTTGGTATGGTTGTGATGGTGATAATAAATACTGCTTACTGGTGTGGGTGTATTTTTTATTACTATCACAGAAATGCCACTTCTAGAAAGTGCGCATTTATCTGTGCTTATGATTCTGGTGTTTTGCAGCTTGACTCCAATCCACGTCTGGGCAGAGTGACAGTTGGGGCTTTGTGCATACTTTTCAGACAGCCTGTACACAGGGAGGGTGGAGGTGTCACTGAGGTGCATCTACATACTGAATAGTCTTCCTGGGCTGAGAGAAGGGAGAGGCGGGGCACACCTACATTTGTAAAGGCTGTGCCCTGGCCTCACACAATAGGGTCGTTAACCCCCCACTGATGTTTGGAGCCTGTGCTGAAAGGAGAGAGGGGGCACTCCCAGAACCAGTTGTAACTGGCTGGAACCTCCTCTCCCTACCACTGTAAAACACTGTAAGAACTGACTATAAGTACAGGGGAATTTTCCCCACAATTTGAACATTCTTGGAACTTGAAACTGGACACAGAACGCTGATGAATGGACTCACCAGGAAACCGCCATGGACTGCTGCTGCTGTGCTGACCTGTGACCTGCCTGGTCACTAGGAGGAACTGCCGCCATCTGCATCCTTTGTGCTGGCCTGTAGCTGGGCCCACCAGCCCTGTACCTTTTCCTTGATTATTGTTCCCAGGGGCAGGGTGCTGTGGCCCCTGACCCCTGCACCGATCTCCTACAGCATTGCCTTAGCGCTTAGGAAAAGCACTCTTTCTTAAAGCTGCTGCAGAGGATCACCGCCGCAGCCCGGGCGTCAGATTTGGCCTTAACGCTGTGCAGAGCGCTTTATTTTGAGCCCAGATCACCGCCGCAGCCCAGGCTGCATAATTTTCCTAAAGCGCTGTGAAAAGCGCTTCGTTGGGAATCACCGCCACAGCCCAGGCTGCATAATTTTCCTAAGCGCTGTGAAAAGCGCTTCGTTGATGAAAATCACCGCCGCAGCCCGGGGAAGTAAATTCTGTGAAGCGCGAGGTCCGCGCTCAGCACTGTGCCCCCAGGGCACGAAGGAAACCTCCGTTTTATTATAAGGAGCAAGCGTGCTCCTGTTGGTGCCCCCGGGGCGAGGACTGCTTTTGGGAGTCCCCCCGGGGCACCGGAAGGCCCTGCCTTGGGCCGGAATGCCATAGGGAAGGCGAGGGGAGACGAGGACGCCTCTCCCTCGCCTGGGGAAGCCTCGGAAGGCTTCGGTTGTTGTCCGTGGGGCGGGAGGAGAGGAGGACACCTCTCCCCCGCCTGAAGAAGCCTCGGAAGGCTTTGGTTGCCTGGGGAATGGGCAGCAGCCTCATCGGAGGCTCGCTGCACCCCCAGACCCCTCGGGGCCCCTGCGAGGGCCAGCCTTGACACAAAGGGGTCTCCCCTCCTGAAAGGGCCGACAGAGGCCCCGGGAGACCCCAGGAGTTAGCGGGTCCCCAGAGGGGCCCGTGTTTCACTCAGGAGGGGGTGCGAGGCGCCCCCCTCCCCCTTCAAAGGTTTCCCTGACCTGGGCCCCCCTCGGGAGGGCCGGTGGAGGCCTAGGGGGGCCCCCAGTGTTGAC